>NW_005054329.1:4641902-4652360 GCF_000277835.1 Geospiza fortis | reverse complement strand
TGCGGGAAGCCTGCGGCTCCTGCTGGGAGCTGCGGCTCCTGGCAGCGTTTCCCCTCCCGAAGCTGCTCTGCCCGCGCTGCCCCGGGGTCCCGGCTTGGCCTGGGGGAAGAAAACGGCTGAAGCAACACAGGATCAGACCCAAGCTCTAAACAGAGCCCTTTGAAACATTTCAGACACTCTCTCCGACGTTGTGGCCCAAGACAGCGAGCAGAGTTGCAGTGGGGGCGTGGGGCAGAGGCTGGGCTGTGGTCAGCGCTGTGCCCCCTGGGGACAGGACACTACAGAGAGTGGGACAGGAGGGTGGCACTTCACCCTCCTTGTTGTGTTCAGCCACACTCGGTGTGCATCCCCAGGCTGCCAGAGCTGGTGAGAGCACCGATGTCCCGTGGGTCACCGAGACGCGGTGCCAGGGCTGGGGAAAGGCTGGGATGGGGGACACCGAGCCCTCCCCCAGGAACAGCGTGTGTGCTTTCTTTGGCAGGGAGCCAGGGGAGGCAGAGCCGTCGCTGCACACGCACGGCGTCAGACATCATCATCATATTAATAATGAAAGGGCAGCTCCTTCAAAGCTCTCCGTCCCCGCGCCGGCGAGAGCGCGGAATGCAGAGGAGCTGCGTGAGCCTCATCCCAAGCAGCCGAGGGAGAGCGCTGCGGTGCCCGGATGGTCCTTCGCTGGTCCTTCACCAGGCCACCGACCCGGAGTGACAAAAACCCACCCTGGTCCCCCCTGGGGGCTCTCCCTGCTGGGAGTTTGGCTGCTGCCGGGGTCCCTGCACAGGAGCAGGGCAGCCCAGGGTGTGCCCAGCTCCTGTTCCAGCACTGCCCTGTGCTGAGGCTGTGCAGGCTCCCCTGCCCCCCTCTTTCAGCCCGTTTTGGCTGCCAGGGAAGGAGCCTCTCCCCCAGGGTGCTCTGTCCATTGCTGAGTGACACGGCAGGACACCGCTGGCTGTGTCAGGGCCTTTTTCTTCCACGGGAGGAATCGATGGTTCAGACAAGAGACAAACCACCCACAAAGAGCTCTTGGGCTGCAGCCTGCATGGGGTCAGTGGCATCACTTCTGTTCTTCTCCCTGCAAGATATTTGGGTTTCCAAAACCCCGCCTTTAACACCCCTGTTTTGTCTAGAGCATCCCCCAGCCTGGTTGTACTTTGTGAGGGTCTCAACAGGATCAGATCAGGGCTGAGCATCTTTTCTCCTCTCTCCCCTCTGCCAAACCCTCTCCTCCACTTTTGCCCCTCTTGGCTGCTGATGCCATGGTCTGGAGAGGAGAGAATGGAGCCCTCTGTGCCAGGAGGAGATGGAGCACCCCATGCCCAGCCTGTTCCCATCCCAATCCCACCCCATGCCCTCGTGCTCTCCCTGGCACCCCAAATGTTTCAGAGGGTCCCACCCTGCAGCAGTGTCCCAGAGGGGTGGGTGCTGCTCTGTCCCCCCCAGCTCTTCCTTCCCAGCCCTTTCTCAAGATTTTTTTTCCACTCCTCCCTCCAAACACAACAAAAGCCCCAAATCCCCCGCAAATGAGAAACCTCTTTTTGTTCCTCTTTTCCCTTTGCTTTCTGCTACGGCAGAGTATTGATTGGAGCTGATGTGCTGTAATCCGCCGTTTCTCTGAAAAGTTGGCATCCCAGAGTCCCTGGAGGGGCCAGATCCTGCCCTGGTGTGGGTATTGCTCCTCTGCCAGGCTTGTGGATAGCAGGAAAGCTGCATCCATCCCCATCCCATCCCATCCCATCCCATCCCATCCCATCCCTCTCTCTTGTCCCGTCCCATCTCTACACTTGGTGAGAGGGTCATCATGAGCAGCTGATGGGTGGGAAAAGGCTCTGGTTTGGAGCAGATCCAGGTCAGATCCCACTGGGATGGATATCCAGAGTGCTGCCTGCCCTTTTGGCAGGGCAGGGGATGGTGAAGGAGGGATGTTGGTGCTGATGAGAGGGGCTGGCTGGGGGGCTCAGCAGGGATCTCCAGAAAGGAACAATTCCTTTTCCTGACAGCCAAGGAGGGCTGTGGGGAGGTAGGGCTGACCCCAGGCTGAGAGGGGCTCACTGTGGGGTGCAAGGCTGTCTCTGTGTGTCTGGGCCCTGGCTGGAGACCCCTCTGTGCCCACCCACCCACACAGCTCCTTTCTGCTGCCACTCCATCTGCACTGCATGATGGCAAATGGGCTGGAGAGCTGGAAAGTCAGGGGAAAGAAACCCAGCCAAAAATCGCCAAAAAACACAAGGAAGATTTTAATTTAAAACCTTTTCCCACATGGAGAGCAGCAGCCTGGGCCATCTGGAGGAGCATATGCAGGTGAGGGGGGGCAGTGGTGCCTCCTCCAGCTCCCCTTGCTCTCGGCAGCCTCCAGAAAGGGCTTTGGGCTGGTGAAAACTAACCCGGGGGGGACCTGGGTACCCCAACCCCAAACAGCCTGGGGGAGCCCAGCTTTCCCCTCCTGAGCTACCAAGACCTCTCTGTTTCATTGCTGTATTTGCTGCAAAAGTGATGATGAATCCCAAAGCAAACTACAATAGCAGCTGAGTTTATTGCGAGAGATTAATTCAGCGGTTTAATTGAAACCACAGGAGCAGGATGGGAAAGCATCAGTGTGGGGCTGGGAGGAGGGGGTCAGGGTCAGCTCTGCTCAGCACCCACATCTACCCCGAGCCCCTGCAGTCAACGATGCCCAAATTAGCAGATTTACTCCTCAGAGGACTTCTCCATTGGCTGAGCATCACATCCAGCATCCCAAAGCCCCAAGTCTCCTAGCAACTCCCCAGCTCTGCCTGTGCCCACCCATTAACCCCTTCCCAAGCCCTCCCCACGCTGTGTGGAACACCCGGCACTTCGAAGGCGTCGCTGCCACACTGGGTGGGAGCAGGGATTTATGCAGCAAATAAATCTGCAGGAGGCTGGAGGGAAGCTCAGGATGCTCGGCTGGGTGGGAGAACCAGGCTGGTTAGCCAAGACTTCAGAGTGTTTGATTCCAGGTGGCACAGAGAAACCCCTCAGGTTTATGTGTTGGTGGTTTGGTTTCTAAATGGCAGGTTAGTTTGGAAGGTTTTATCCTCCCAGCTTGTGGAGATGATGGGGAAAGGCCAGGGAACCCCCAAACCATGGCCAGCCCGTGCAGCTCCCAGCTGGCATCGGCGTCAGGGGAGGCTGAGCACGAGCCAGCCACTTCCTCCAATTCCAACAGTAAATCAATGACACAGTTTCTTTGAGGATAGGATGGAAGGGAAATTTTCAAGGAAAATGGCCTTGAAAGTGTAAAAATCACAGCAGGACATGGTGTGATGGCCAGGTCTGGGATGAAGGAAGTGGGGCTGTTCCGTGATGGTTTTTTCAGATGGGATGTCCAATACTTGCCTGGTTTTGCCTTTAGAGATCAGAAAGGAGGAAACCAAGGTTGGAAAAAATAGTGGGGTTTATGGTTGAAAAATAACAACTGACATGAAAAACAACCAAACAAGTTTGTTTGGGTTTTTGGTTTTTTTAACTGTCTTAATGGATATAGACTGGGAAATGTATCCAAAGATCACGTGCCACTGAAAAGGATAAATCACTTCTCTCACTTTAATGTGCTTTGTTGGGTTTTATCAGAAACATTGTCATAAAATTACCAAATTGAAATTTTAAATGGGAGGGGGAGAGAGGGGATATCTCGAGGGTTTGTTCTTGCTTCTCTTTTCTTATTGCCAAATAAAATACAATTAAAGCAACATTTTCTATGCCAGCCAGCGTAGCTAACATCGCTTTTCTGACGGCACTTTTTTCTGTCAGCCAATGAAAATAAATGATGCAGGATTACCAGGGAGCATCCAGCCTCCGTGGCTGGAGGGGGATGCTGAGCAGCAGGCATTCCAGTTGGAAACAGAAGGGTTTTATTCCCGTGGTAAGTGGAAATCTCCAGGGACGTTTCCCACAGAGCTCTCTGCCGCCGCCTGGAGCGAGGCTTTGTTTTTCCTTCGCTCTCCCAGTGCCCACCAGTGCCTCCCAGTCTAACCCAGTCCTTGGCACAGCCGCCACTCTGGGAGTGCCAGATTAACTCGGGACCCCCTGCAGCACCTTTGGGGTGACCCCAGTGGCGTCACCATGGGCTCTGTCCCCCGTGGGGCTCATTCAGTGCCGGGGGCTGCCGGTGGCTCAGCTGCTGCCTGCTCCGAAATCCCCGTGGTAATTGGATGAGGGCACCGGTTTCCATGAGAATATTAAATCAGAGCCCCAGCCCCAATGCAGGGCGACACGCCTGGGGATAGAGAGACACGGTAGATCACGTTACAGAGGAGTTATTTCTCCTACTTTAAAGTCAAAGGTATCGCAACAACTTTTATTCATCGCAGAGCGTATTGGGGCACCTCTGATGGATGGGAAAGGGAGGGAGGGAGGCAGCCCCTGGCAGAGGGGCTGAGCACTCAGCACTCGTCACAGTGATGGGCTCTGGGGGGCTGTGGGAAAGCCCCCAGGCTTACAGCAGGCTTAAAAAGTCCTTAAGCGATTCCCAAGCCTGATTTTCCAAAGCCCCCTGAGAAACCATCTCTGTGATGAGGTGCGAGTGCTCAGGCACTCTCAGGGGACAGCCCAGGCTGTGGCTGTGGCCACAAACCTTTGTGGCAGTGCCAGTGCAGGTGCTTCAGTGCTGCAAAGGTCTTGTGGGCAGCAGCTCAGCGCCACCATCCAGAGCTCGCTCCCCTTGGGACCAGAACAGGGAGCCACTTAGCAAATGAGGGGCTCCAGTGTCCTCCCAGTTACCAGCTCAGACAGGTCTCTCATTGTGGTGACCATCTGGTGGCATCTGCTGCTGCTCAGCTGTCACCCACCCCCCTGGTGAAGGGGAAATTCGGGCACCTCATGGATGGGGCAGGCAGGGGGCATGTCCAGGGATCCAGCAGAGGATTGGGGGCAGCCATGGCAGGAACATCCCATGCCACGGTGGGGATGGATGGATGGATGGATGGATGGATGGATGGATGGATGGATGGATGGATGGATGGACGGACATCTCCCCACCCCACAGCACAAAGGCAGGGAGGAACACACAGACAGATGTGCCTTGTTAGCCAATGGAGTGGCCTCAGGTGATGCTGACAAGCCCATCAAAGGGGTTTATCAAGGGGACTGGGGCTGGCAGGAGGCTGCTGGTTTTATCTGAGATGCTGCTTTTGGGCTTGGGAGAGCCTAAGCCTCTGCTCGTTAATTAGAAAGGCTTCGAGGAGGTTTGTACTGGTTGGCCTCACTTGTGAGCAGCCGTAATACGATGAGCGATTAGGGACTGTGGAGCTTTTTAGGCAGTGTCATTAGGCTGTTGATGAGCTCAGGAGAGAAAAGGTCCTTTTTGGCTGTGCCTGAAACAGGCTGGTCCTGCTCTGACCTGGCGCTTCCTCCTGCTGTGCTCCCCGACCTCCTGAGCCCAAGGCAATGGGTGAAAAGCGTGTCCTGCGGACAGTGATGGCTTGGCTGTCACCCTGTGTCCTTGAGCTGGGTCAGATCTGGAGTAGCTCAGCTCATCACTGAGATGATGAGCTTGTGGTCATGCACGAGTGAAGCTGAGATGTTCCTATTTTCACTGTCTGCCAGGTATTGAGAGAATTTGGGGATGATTACCTCTGAAAAGGTGACTTTAGACCATTTGTGCATCAGGGAAGAGGATGGTGATGTGTGTCCTGACAATTGCTTTGGGACAGAGCTCCTTTACCCGTTATGGGGTTTCCCCATTTGTTTGGGCACTGCTGGTGAAGCCTTCTTGCTCAGGGGACATTCTGGCAGTGTCACTGCCCCATCCTCCCCTTGCCCCTCGAGGGCTGTGGCAAAGCAGGGAGCAAAATCTGCTGGATTTTCTCTGCCCTCCCTCATCTCCTGTCAGCCTTGGCAGAACTTCCTGCAGCTCAGCAGCGTGGTGGCCCTCCGTGGTCTGGCTGGCATCTCCAGCACTGCATTTGCAGCAGTGTTAATTAAATACTTTCTGCAATCAGCGCCACGCATGACCCCGCTCCCCGAGCTGGGCTGGGCTGGAATGTGCCATCATCGAGCGAGAACATGACTGCTGCCATTCCCAGGGAATTTCTAATAGAGATTTACTCATCCCAGGCCTCTCGTTTCTCCATTTTGTGACATTTTGCAAAGTTCAGGTTTACAAAATAAGCCAGCGTGCATGAGAGATGCTCCAGCCATTATTTACACTGCAGGTTTATTTTCCCACTACACTGAAGATGGGGTCTTCACTGCGTGGTCAGCAGAGCTGGGGGGTGTGCTGGCAGCTGCCCTTTCCTCCTCCCTGCCCATGGGGCTGCTGTTTGTGACAAAGAGCACCCTGTCACCCCAGCTGTGCCCCCTTGCAGGGCTGGGAGAGCAGCAGAGCCATGTCTGTGCTCATTGGAATGCTCGTGGCATCCTGCAGCTCAGCCTGCCTCCAACCCCTGCTCCAGTCCCAGGGCGAGGGATGCAGGGGGAGAGGGAACTGGACACAGTGTCAGGAAGGACCATGTAAGGCTGCTGTGGTTTTTGGGCTGTGATTTGGGATGCTTTAAAAATAAGGCTGTGCTGAAAGCGGGAGGAGAGCATGGAGGCAGCAGGCTGCCAGCAGAATCCTGTTACTGTGCCCCAGGTCTCAGCTACAGGCACAAAAGCCATTTTTGGCAAATCACTGGTGGTAGGAGCTGCCTGTTCCAGGAAGGTGAGGCAGCTGAAACACAGGTAGGTGTCCATCCCAGAGGCTTGCCCCTCCATGGCACAAGGTGGTGGTCAGTGCCCTCCTGACCCTCTCCCATTTAATCTGTGGCCAGCTCCTGTGGGTGGTGGGACCTGGGGCAAACCACCAAGCTGGGTGACCAAACCTTCTCCTCCTCAGGATGGAGCTGTCCATCCTGTGTTCCCCTTCCTCCAGCAAGTTCAGCTCATCCCTTTAGGAGAAGCTCCTGCTGGAAGTTAAGAACAGAACCACTCCAGGAGTGCAGTGGAGCCCGGGGCAGTGACCCAGCTCTCACCCCAGCCCCAGGGCGTGGATGGGGCCACCCTCAGCCTCAGCGGTGCTGGAGGCAGGTAAGAGGCACCCAGCCCCACACACCCTGCCAGAACCTGGCCGTGCTGCCAGCCTGGAGCTGGGCTGTGGGACACGAGGGGCTGTGGGATCTGGCACACCTCGCTCCTGCCCCGCGCCTGCCTTGTCAGGTCTGATCAGGGGGAGGATCAGTTGGCCCTGTTCCTCGCTCTCCAGATTTAATTAACGGGCCTTTCATCTCTACCCTGAAGGAATCTGCTATCTTCTGTCTTCTTAATTAACGTTCATTAAGCAAATCAGAAGAACATTTTCTCCTCTCCGCCTCCACGGCTTTTAACCCTTGCGGGGTTCCAGGTCTGTGTTGGGGCAGAAGAAGGCTCCTGGACAGGTTGGTGTCATCACAGCCTTGGTCACCACATCCCTCAAGTGCTTGGACCAAAGTCCTGGAGCAGTGGCTGAAGTCTCTCCAGGTACAGAGGAGTTCAGGTGAGGTTGGGCTTTGTTACCAGTGGACCACAGCAAGTGTAGGGCATCCCCTTGGGCAAGGGGCAAACTTGTGCCCACCACCTGGCAGGAGCCTGGTGAGGGCTTATCCAGTCTGGGGCACAGCTGAATCCATCTGGGAATGTGCAGTTCCCACCCCAGCTCCAGCATCCCCACTGCAGAGCACAGCAGTGTCAGCACCAATTCCCACCAAGCTCTGCCCCTGTGGGCCATGCCCTCACACCCAGTGGGCTGTGCTGGAGGAGGAGGAGGGATTGGGACACTCATCAGCATCCTGAGCCCTGGCTGTGTGGTGTCATCACTCTCTAGCATGGACCCCTCTGTAACAGGGGCAGGCAAATCCTCTCAGGAATGAGTGCTGCATCCCAAGGAGCAGGAGGCAAACCCTTGACACGAAAGGTTTGGTTAGAGCATGCTGTTAATAGTGCCAAGGTCGTGGGATCAATCCCCATATGGGTCATTCACTTAAGAGTTGGGCTCAATGATCCTTTTGGGTCTCTTCCAACTCAGAGTATTTTATGATTCTATCTCCTGTCCTGAGCTTACAGCCTCAGTACCACAGGAAAAGCAAAACACCTGGAAAACCTCATCCCTGCAGGATGCAAATCCCATTAAAACTGGTGCTGGGAACGCGCAGGGCAATTATTGAGCTGCAAACCCTTCTCTTTCTCCCCGGAGGCTGACAGTGGGTTTCCCACTGGCTGCCCACTCCCAGGCAGCTGCTGCACAGCTCCTGGATGCTGGGAAATGCAGCCTTCCCAGAGGAGCTGGCTCTGGCTGTCAGAGCCTGGGTCAATATATGATAATGGGGCTTTGAAACGGCGCTGCTGCCCAGGACTCTGATTCACAGCTCCCCTCTGGTGCTTTCTCCCGCAGCGTGTAGGGGAAGGAGAATAAAATAAATAAGAGTAGAAGGGAAGGGGAGGAAGGGAGCTTAAATTATATATGAGTACTAAGTTTCCAGAGCCCCTGTTGGCAGCTCAGAGAAGTGGGGTGGGGGTCAGAGCTCCCCTGTGCATCCCACTTTTGTAAATACAGCCCCGTGGGGTGCGGGTCAGGGTTTGCCCAGGGGCATGGCACCGTGCCAGGCTGCCTGTCTCCCTGATTGCTGCACCCTCCTGCCCTCATGGGTCAGACCTGGAGGGTGCCGTGGTCCCCAGAGGGATTCCCCTGGCACAGACTATAATTAGCATTAGCTGAGAGCTGCTAATGAGGCCTGGTGATGATCTGGTTTTGCCACCCCATGGAGATGCCTCCACAGGAATGTGACCTCAGTCAGGTCTGGGGGACTGGGCTGGCTCAGAGCAGCAGGCAGGGATGGGACCCCCCACTCGAGGGTGCTGGTGTGGAGACTTGGGATGTCACAGACCCATAACCCAGGCAGGCTGGTGTAAATGCCCCCCATAAATCAGTGTGGGGAGAAGAAGGTGCTGAATCTGTTTCAAAGCCTTTCCCTAATCCCCTCTTGATTTTGGGGCAGCAAAAAAACGGTGACCCCTACCAACTGAAGGACAAAGCCTCAAGTGAGGTATGCACCACCACAAGCCCATTCCCAGGGCTGAGAAATGGAGGAGCTCAGCTCTGCCCACGCAGCTGAAGAGGCAAATCCCCAATCCACAAAGCAATGGAGATGTTTCGGGGATGGAGCACTGGCTGGTCCCGTCCCCAGGGCCTGGGCACTGCGGGGATCCCAAACTCCACAGCTCTGCCTCACACACGAATATTTCGACATTCCCAGCAGCTTCCACAAGATGGACCTCGGAGCGAGAGGAGGTGCCGGGTGGGGGGACCCGTCCCATCCCATCCCACCCCGTCCCGTCCCATCGCGTCCCGCCTGCTGCCATCCGGAGGAGGCTCAGAGTCCGGCCGGGAGACCCGCGGCATGGCACGGCCTCCGGGGCTCTGCCTGCTGGCCCTGCTGGGGCTGGGGGTCTCGTCCCCCTGCTGGGACCCTCGGGGGCAGCCCCGCCGCTGCATGCCCGTCTTCGAGAACGCCGCCTTCGGCCGGGCCGTCCGTGCCAGCAACACGTGCGGCTCTCCCCCGGAGGATTATTGCCTGCACATGGGCGCCCAGCACGCCGGCGCCCTGTGCCACCGCTGCGACGCCAGCGACCCCCGGCGCCACCACAACGCCTCCTTCCTCACCGACTTCCACAGCCAGGAGGAGAGCACCTGGTGGCAGAGCCAGTCCATGGCCTTTGGCATCCAGCACCCCAACTCGGTCAACATCACCCTGCACCTGGGTGAGTGCCAGCAGGAGCCCCGGCGGGGTCGGTGGAGGGCAGTGGGTGCGAATGGAGGGAGATCGGGGTGCAGAGATGAGGGTGGATGCTCCTGCACCCTGCAGCTCTTGCTGCCAGCGCTGGGTTAAGGACAGGATCCTCCCCATGGCTTTTTAGGGGGTGTATGGAGGGAGCTGCCCTCTGCAAAGCGCTGAAAGGACTCGGGGAGGCTCTGCCCTGTCCACCAGCCGAGCCCCAGGACGCCAGGAGCTGTGCCTGTCTGTGCTGCTTCCCAGCCAGCCATGCCCGGAGTGCCTGCTTCCCCCTCCACCCCGGGCTGCTTTTCCCCCTGATTTTGGAAGCCTGAGGATCAGGAGGCAGATGGTTCCCACCCTGGGAGAGCCTTGCCCGGGGAGGGTGACTGCCGTGGGCGCCAAGCCCCCCCTGTTTCACCCCCGTGCGTTGCTCAGGGTGCCTGGTATGTCTCGGGGTGCCGAGCTCCAGACACACCGTGCAATCCCAGTAGGATTCCCCAGCTGGCATCAGACCCTCTGTGTTTTAAATACCGTGCAAGCCACCCACCTGGAGGGTACTTAAACCCAAGGGGCATGCCTGGCATTTTAAAAAGGTTTTATAACATTTTCCTGCCATCTAAACTCTCCTGGCTGTTGGCCAGAGCTGTAAAATCTTCATTCTCTGCAGTCTCCTGCCATCTGCATGCCGAAGGCGGGTAGTGGAGGGGCTGCGGCTGGA
>NW_005054329.1:4637614-4641846 GCF_000277835.1 Geospiza fortis | reverse complement strand
GATCCTATGCCGGGGCTGGGCTGGGTACCAGGAGCGGGGCTGGAGGAGTCTGCCATCCTCACTCCCTGCTCCTGCCAGCCCTGAGGGCATTTGCCAGCCTCTTGTCCACCCAGTGCACGCTGTCAGATTGTCCCCAGCCCGTGTGTGGGTGACCCGGGGCACAGACCACCCGAACGCAGCCTGTGTGGCTGAGCCAGCTGCCGCCACCAGGAGACTTTGTGGCCGCCAGTCCCAGCTCGGCACAGCCACATGTGAGGGCTCTGCAAGCCCCGGGGCTGCTTTCCCATTCTCTGTCCTTCTTCCAGCTCTTCCCTGGCTCCTCTGTGGTCTTTCTTGGACCCCACACTTGGGTTTCCAGTGGAGCCCACTCCCTGTGGCTGCCCTGCTGTGTCTGTCTCTGTTAACACAGCCAAGGCTCAAGGACTGCACCGAGCTCATCTTCCAGCCCTATAGCCCCTCGTGAGCTGGAGCATCCTCTGCCATTCTACCCTTCTTCCTGCACGGCTCCTTTATCTTGCCATGCTAAAAAATACCATCTAAGTGCTTGGCACATAATTGTCTGACCTTTCCCACAACTGCCAGGCCCTGTTCTTGTCCCAGCCACAGATGTTTTTATTGCTGCCTTAATGCTTTCACTTGGGTTAAGCAGGAAAAGCCCAACTGCAGTGCCCTGGAATGCAGCCTGGGCTGAGCCCTTGCTCCTGAGCTCCACCAAGTAATTGGGCGTTTCATCCCAGGCAGTGTGTCCCCTCAGCCTGCCTGTCTTGCTCAGTCACACCTCTTGTAAGTTCTCCAGCGTGGTTGCCTGGGGAGCTTATTATATAAGACAAGGGATGACTTGGACAAGACCCGTGTTTACCTGCATGTTGTTGATTGGCGTTAATTAGATTATACTCCTTTAAATCTCTCTCTCTCTGTGAGGTTCCAGCCATGCTGTTATGGTGCAGTGGGCTCGCAGCTGGTCGATCATCCCAAGTGTCCACAGCTCTTGTATTTGCCCTGTCAGATGTCAGGAAGGAACTCAAAATATCCGTGGCTTGCAAAAGGCAACAGACACCAGGGCTCCTCAGGAAGCAATCTGAATGCCAATGGCTCACTTTGGAGTGTCTAGATCAGGCATTATCTGTGTCTGTGACTCTGATTTTCCTGTAGGACTAGAGATGACAGGACATGTAGGTGACATGATTGTCCCACATGCTCCTTTCCTCCTGTCCAGAATTCTCTTCTTGGAGCCCCAGAGCAGTACAAGCTGCAGTTTGGGCTCAGGGGAAGGCAGGTGCACAGCTGGGAGAGCACCCAGGGGTCCTGGTGCTGCTTGTGCACCATTCCCAGCATCACTGTCCAGCAGCACATCTGGCTCTGGGACATGTCACACCTGAGCAGCAAAGAGGAGACAACCAGCCTCTGTTATTTTCTGGATCTTATTTTCCTTAGGAGAAATTGGCTGATTAAAAAGCCTGTCTGAGAAAAGCACATGAAAATTCTCAGACACGCTTTTTAATCAGCCAAATTTCTCCTCTCACGAAAATTCCTCCGAAAAGTGAATCTGCTCCACCCCAGCTGGAGGCACCGAAATGGGGCTCCCCCAGCTCGGCCATCCCTTCCCCTCGAATGGGGCCACTTGGGGCAGGGGTGGTTTATTGACACAGCCCTGCCTTCCCTTCCTCTCCCAGAGGAAACTGCTCCGGGAGGTGACGGCCCCGACCTCGCTGTTTTGGTAGAAACCCTCTCGGGACCGCGCTGTCTGGGAACCGGCGCCTGCCAGGCGTGTCCCCTGCTCGGGGCGCAGGACAGGGCCACCGCCGCTGCCACCAGCGCGGAGCGGGCCCCGAGGGAGGGGAGAGGCACAAGGCAAGGGTGGGACAGCCCAGCTGCAGCCCCTTCTCGGCCCTCGTCACCTCCGGGTGGGCTGGGAGTGGGTCTGTCCCTCTCTCCCGGCAGTGCCGGGCGCTTCCTGCATCCCTGATGGGATGCAGCTGCTTTTCCCAGCGCTGGTAGCCGGCCGCCTCGGCTCCCCCGCAGCAAAGTCGCAGCACATAACGCGACAGTATTCATATGGGCCCAATTAAAGGCTTGTTTTCCTAGTCCCGGAATAACCCCTCTAACATTCCCAACTCATTATCTTTTCAAATAAAGCCAAAACCTTGCAGCTAATTGTTTTGTGCTGTCAGGAGTGGTGCTGCTATGGAGCAATTCGGGCTTTGAGCTGGTCCTTCATCTCTGGCAATTAAGTGGGTCTGATGTTCACTTTGGTGTTTTCTCTTTTCCTTTCTGCTAATCCTTTCAAGCTCTTTCAGAGCTCGCCGGACGCCCCAAGGATTGGTGGCCTCTCTTTGTCTTCATCCCAGCAAAGATGGAAGCGATGCCAGGTCCTGGCATGCAGCTCCCTGGGAAGAGATTGGCCTTGACCCTTTCCAGCTCTCCATCCCTAAAGCACCAGTGCCCTGGGGATGCTTTCAGTGCTTTGGGCCAGCTGCTGGATAGAGCCTGGATTTGGAGCTGCCTTTTGCCCATGCAACCCACCCAGTGCACCACACAAGGGTGGGAGGCAAGAGCCAGCTTGGATCAGGACAGGGCTTGGGCTGCACCAAGGAGGAGCTGCTTGAGGACAGCTAGGTGGGGGTGCTGATTTGTCCATTTTTAGCTGTGCTGGGTGCTGCAGGGTGCTGTTGGCATAACCCAGGCTGTGGTGCCCATCGGGTGGCCGGCACAGGGTCGCAGCGTGGTGGCTCTGTCCCCAGGCAAAGCCTACGAGATCACCTACGTGCGGCTGAAGTTCCACACCAGCCGCCCCGAGAGCTTCGCCATCTACAAGCGCAGCCGCGCCGAGGGGCCCTGGGTGCCCTTCCAGTTCTACAGCGCCTCCTGCCAGAAAACCTACGGCAAGCAGCCGCGGCAGTACCTGCGGCCGGGCGAGGACGAGCAGGTGGCCTTCTGCAGCGATGAGTTCAGCGACATCTCCCCGCTGAGCGGCGGCAACGTGGCCTTCTCCACCCTGGAGGGACGGCCCAGCGCCTACAACTTCGATGGAAGCCCTGCTCTGCAGGTGCCACCGGGGTGGGAGGGGGTGTGGGGCACGGAGCCTTGGGATTGAGGGCATTATTGCATTCCCCTGGGGTAGAAGTGCTGGGGATGTGCTGCAGCCCGGCTTGAAAAGCTGCAGGATGTGGCCTGGTTGGGGTGGGAGCTGGTGGCCCAGACCTCTCCACCAAGGTGGCTTCCCCATGTCCCCTGCAGGAGTGGGTGACAGTCACTGACCTGCTCATCTCCTTGAACCGGCTCAACACATTTGGGGATGACATCTTCAAGGACCCCAAGGTGTTGCAGTCGTACTACTATGCCATATCTGACTTCTCTGTTGGTGGCAGGTGAGGAGCAGCCAGGCAGAAGTATGGGGACCTTCTTGGGCCTGTGGGACTGGGGCAGCTGATCTCCACCCACCTCAGTCTGAATTGTGATTTTGGGGTAAACTGCTCAGATGTGGCTTCCTCCATGTGTAAACTGGAGCTGGAAGTTCAGATATGGGTGATTAAGCCTGGAGACCTCCCAGCTGTGCAGAATGGTTGTCTTTTCCCACTAGCCCATTCCATGTGCCACCAGCTGCATTTGCTTTGTTCCCTCCCAGCAAAATGGCTTTTAATGACATTGGGGCTCGTGTTGCTCCTCCTGTGACCCTGCTGGCTCCTGGGCACTGCAAAAGGGGAGCCATGGGGTTCTAGTGGAGAGATGACCTGAAGCTGCAGAGGCCACTGGAGGAGCTTGGAGTCAGCATGGCCACAGGCAGAGGAGCTGGAACAGCTGCCAGCAGGAAAGGGCAGCAGATGTGGGATAGAGATGCCGGTGGCACCCACTTGGTGCTGCCTGTGGGCTGTGCCGCACATGCTCTTCCCCAGCTCGGAGAAGTGGAAAATCTTCCCATCCCTGAGAGCGCTGTCTGCCCCAGGCAGCGGGACTGGGACAGCTCCCAGCCGGCAGACCTGGAGCTGTTGCCCCACCTCTGGGGTCAGCAGCTGGAGCTGGTCAGCACAGGCCACCCTCAGTGTGTGACCTCCCGACTGGCCAGGCTGGGAGAGCCTCGGGGACACAGCGGGCGGCCTCAAGGCCAGCACAGCCTGAGCTGCTCTCACCCCACAGCCAGCCCAGCAGCAGGGCCACACACTGCACAGCCTGGGCACTGTCCCACTGCTGCTGCTGCCCACACTGTGCTCAGAGTGGCTGCCCTGCCCTGGGGT
>NW_005054329.1:4637049-4637521 GCF_000277835.1 Geospiza fortis | reverse complement strand
ATGGGTGCCCGGCTGCTGCATCAGCTCACCTGGCACCTCCTGCCCTTCCTGCACCTGCTCCATTTTGGGAGGGAGGGAGGATTTGTACCCCGGGGCTCCCCTTCCCTGCAGCACCCGAGTATTTCCATTCCCTTTACCCCACGAGTGCAGCCATCTGCTCCGTGCATCGTGCTGCACCCACCTCTGCTTCCGAGGGCGGAGGCACCGCTGAAAGCTCTCACTGCCGGGCCAAGGGGTCCCATCCGGCCCATCCGACCCACAGGAGGTTGCCGTAACCTCCAGCGCCCGCCAGGTGCCCACCCGTCCTCCCTCCTCTCCCCCAGCTTGCAACTGCAGCGGCCGCTCCGAGGAGTGTTTCTATGACCGGGAGCTGTTCCGGCGCAGCGGGCACGGGGGACACTGCCGCAACTGCCGCGACAACACGGCCGGGCCCCACTGCGAGAGCTGCAGGCAGCACTACTACCGCTGCGAG
>NW_005054329.1:4636296-4637017 GCF_000277835.1 Geospiza fortis | reverse complement strand
AGGTGCGTGCGGCTGTGCCCAGCCGAGCTCCGGCTGCAAAGCTACCGATAACCCAGCCGGAGTTTGCTGGGAGGGATGGTTTTGGTGGCTTCTCTCTTGCTGGGGTTTCCCCGTCTTTCCCTGGCTGGGGTTGAGCCTCAGGGCTGCCCGGGCTCCCCGCAGGCTCCCTGCAGCCCCAGTGCGACAGCTCGGGGACCTGCGTCTGCAAAGCCAACGTGACGGGCTGGAAGTGTGAGCGCTGCAAGGACGGCTACCACAGCCTCAGCGAGGGTGGCTGCAGGTGAGGAGGAATCCGGCCCCGGGCAGGAGCAGTGGGATGGGACCGGGGCTCACCTCCTGCCTTTATCTCGCCCCATGCAGACCCTGCACCTGTGACCCCGCGGGCAGCGTGGGCACCTGCGACCCCAACACAGGGCACTGCACCTGCAAGGAGAGGGTGGAGGGGCACTTGTGCAACAGGTGAGCACCTGGCATGGGGACAGAAACACTGTCCCTTTCCAGTCTTGAAATTGGTGGCAGGGCTGTGGGGCTGCATTCCTTTGGACCACCGGGACTGGGCTCACAGGAGCTGTCACCAGTGTCCCACACAGTGACACTGCTGTGGTTCCCTGCAGCTCTGCCTGCCCTGTGCCACATACTCCTGTTTCCTCCCTGTGCCCAGGTGCCAGCCGGGCTGGTTTAACCTGCAGCCCCACAACCCCATCGGCTGCAGCACCTCGTT
>NW_005054329.1:4621357-4632099 GCF_000277835.1 Geospiza fortis | reverse complement strand
GCCCCCCTGCACCCCCAGTGCGACAGCTCGGGTACCTGCGTCTGCAAAGCCAACGTGACGGGCTGGAAGTGTGAGCGCTGCAAGGACGGCTACCACAGCCTCAGCGAGGGTGGCTGCAGGTGAGGAGGAACCCGGCCCCGGGCAGGAGCAGTGGGATGGGACCGGGGCTCACCTCCTGCCTTTATCTCGCCCCATGCAGACCCTGCACCTGTGACCCCGCGGGCAGCGTGGGCACCTGCGACCCCAACACGGGGCACTGCACCTGCAAGGAGAGGGTGGAGGGGCACTTGTGCAACAGGTGAGCACCTGGCATGGGGACAGAAACACTGTCCCTTTCCAGTCTTGAAATTGGTGGCAGGGCTGTGGGGCTGCATTCCTTTGGACCACCGGGACTGGGCTCACAGGAGCTGTCACCAGTGTCCCACACAGTGACACTGCTGTGGTTCCCTGCAGCTCTGCCTGCCCTGTGCCACATACTCCTGTTTCCTCCCCGTGCCCAGGTGCCAGCCGGGCTGGTTTAACCTGCAGCCCCACAACCCCATCGGCTGCAGCAGCTGTTTCTGTTACGGCCACTCCAGCGCCTGCAGGGCGGCAGATGGCTACGAGGAGACGCACATCCGCTCCGACTTCAGCCAAGGTAACGAACCCCCCCAGCCCCAGGTAAAACGGATGGCGCTGCTCTGCCAATTTCAGCCAAAACTATTTGGGAAGGACGTGGCTGAATGTCCCTCTTTGGGGCTGAGCATCTCCCTTTGGAGCTAACTGGTGGTGATGGGTGGAGAGGGTTTTCTCTGGCTTGCCCCTGTTTTACTGTTAAACCTCTGCTTCTGCCCCCAGCTCCACGGGGACAGGGTGGCACCCCTCCATGCCAACCTGCTGCTGGGGCTGTGCATGGCTCAGGGTGGGCTGAGGGGCCAGGCATGGACATTGCACCACACCAGGGACTTTGGGATCGCTAAAGATCAGCTCAGGAAGATAAAAAAACTAATAGGACGGAGCCTGCTGGGAACTTTCCCAATTATTCCCTTCTGTCCCCGTGCTCGGCTGGGATGTGACAGCGCGGTTAGACGGGCGGGCGGGAGGTGGTGCTTTTGCCTGGCTGCTGGCAGGGCTGGATGCGTGCGGGATGCTGGGGAAACCCTGCCATCTGCCGCGCACGCCGGCGTGTGCAGCCCCGCCGCGGGGACACCGCGGGGACACCGCGGGGACGGGCACCCTCGGCGGGCACCCCGCTCCGCCGTGCCTCTTCCCAGATGGATGCGAATGCGCCAGGCACGGGCGGATCTTAATTGCCTTTAAACCGCGCTGCCAATTGCTGTGCTGCTGGAATGTCTTCACGGCCTTGAAACCGAGCCAGGCTTTAAACCGAGTCTTTTTTTCCATCCTTCACACAGCCAGTTTGGGGCTGCTCCCTTGGGGACTGGTTTGGCAGTTTCTGAGATGCAGCCACAGCATCCTCCTAAATCCCCGATCCCCAAAACATTCCCCAGTCCGCAGTGGAGGGGGATCAGATGGAATTTTCTTATACTGGGTGAAAGTATAAATTGGGGATGATTTGATAACAGAGCACAGCCCACTTGAGAGATTTCCAAGTGTTTGTCCTGCAGGGCTGGAAGAAATAACTAACCCTGTGGAGTGGGGGGGAGTTTAACTGGTTTCTTGAGGAAACCAACTTAGTGCAACTATGCCCCGTCTCTTCTGGGCTTCTCCAGCATTTCTCCTCCAGCTTCCTGTGCTCACTAGCCCACAGCAATGTTAGAATGGCAGCACAGGCAGGAGGGCAAAAGTTTAAAGAGAATAATTTCCTCCAAATCTAAGAAAATAAATACATGAGGGGTGGTTAAGGCCACTCTCCAGTGCATGAGAACACAGGGCCCAAGTGGGGCAGGGTGTTACAAAATACTGGCCCTTTCCAAAACTCGAGAGAATGTTGGGAGGAGGGGCAGAGCCCCTGAAAGCAGCACCCTGCTGGTGCTGTGCTGGCAGGGACTCACTGCTCCCTTAGCTGTGCCCTGCCACTGCATCCTGTCACACAGGGCTGGAGGGCTGGGCTGCCACAGCTCCAGACACCACAGAGCTGCCTCTGCGCTGGGCTGGCCGGGAGATCGTCGCTGAGTGGGACGGAGAGGAGCCAGTGGATTTCCTTGCACCAGGTATTGTGTGTGCTGGGTCCCTGGGGGCTGCTCTGCCATGAGGTGCTCTTGTCCCACTGCCATGCTGGTGCAGGAAGCACTGGGCTCCATTCCAGAGCTGCGCATGTTTCTGTAGCAGAAGACAGTGGGGGGCATTGGAACAGTGCATTGGGACCCCAGGAGGGCAGGTTGGAGCTGGCACCACCCTAGGAGGGTGACTGTGGCTCCTGATGGTGGTGGTGGGAATAGGGCTGCGCTGGCAGTCCTGGCAGAGCTGGTGCCTCCATGTCCTACAGACTCTGCTCCTCTCTCCCCTCACAGAGAAGTTTCTGCAGAACCAGCGCCTCAGTTATGGGCAGCTCCTGTCCCTGCTGCTGGGAGTGGAGAACGGGACAAGAACAGAACCTGGGGTGCCTCTGCTCCAGGTCCAGCTGCTGCTGGAGGGCAAGGGTTTGAAGATCACCATGTCCAGCAGCAAGAGCCAGCTCCAGCATGGAAAGCAGGCTGTCACCTTCAGGTACCCATCATGGAGTTTTGGGGAGCCTCAGTGGGGTTTAGGCCTTGGTGCCTGATTTGTCTGGGCTCCCTTTACTGCTCTCTGTCCATCTCGGGGGCTCCCTGCCAGGGTCCCAGCCAGGAGCTGAGCTGTCCTGCAGCACCCAGCTCATGCTGGCCCTGTCCTGCAGCACCCAGCTCATGCTGGCCCTGTCCTGCCTCCCCCACTCCCTCTCCAACAGGCTGCACGAGGCAAAGGAGGGCGCAGAGCCTTTGCTGTCAGCCTTCAGCTTCCAGCGCCTGCTCTCCAACCTGAGCTCCCTCCGCCTCCGTGTGAGCCATGGCCCTGGGAGAGGTGGGTGGCTCCACAGGACATCTCCGTGGGACCGGGCTGGGGTGGCACTGGAGACATGGAAGCAGCATCAGGCTCTCGAGGATGAGAGGGACTCTAGGAGGTGTTTTGGGGCAGGGGCTGCCTCCTCTCTGTGAACACGCCTGGGCTCTCAAGGAGGTGTTTTGGGGTGTGTCTGGAGCATTTCAGAGCAGGGGATGCAGCATCCCATTCCCACACGGCTCTCCCCTCTCACAGGCAGGCTGTCCCTGAGCGAGGTCCAGCTCACATCTGCTTGCCCGGGGCCGGGCCCACGGGCAGGCTGGGTGGAGGAGTGCACGTGTCCCATGGGATACACGGGGCAGTTCTGCCAGTCCTGTGCACCTGGATTCAAGAGGGAGATCCCATTTGGCGGCCCCTTCGTCAGCTGTGTGCCCTGCACCTGCAACCAGCACGGGGACTGCCACCCCCTCACAGGTGTGCACCCCCCGGCCCCACCACTCACCTGCTGCTCCGTGTGTGGGTGATAAATCTCTGCCTTTGCTTGTTCTGAGGGAAGCTGGGAACCACTGGTGAGGTTGTGGTTCCCGAAATTTGCAAGTTGAATTGCTTGGGTGGTTCTAGGGACAGGGTTCATAACTGCAAAGATAGAGACTATTAATGAAGTGCAATAATTAATGGTGGTAATTTATAATTAGAGGAGCATTTTTTCATTATACTTTCATGATCTCTAAGGAGGAGAAGGGAAGGGTGCTGGTGCTCAGAGGAGTGAGGGGCCAGGGCAGCAGAGAGGGTTTTGCTAGGCTGGGTCTCACAGGCAGCTTCACCACCCGATGAGAGGAGCAGGACTGGGGGCAGCTCTGGAATCTGCAAACTGAGGGTGAATCTGAGCAGAGAAACATGGAAAAAAGCAGGAAAACACAGAGGGAAGACCCCAGAGGAGCCAGCTCTCGTGCTGCCAGCCCAACCCCTGGTGGCTGGTTCTCCTCAGTGGGGAGTGATGTACAGCAGGGATGCAGAGGGCTGGAGGAGGCAGAGAGCCCGGCGAACGCCCCTGCCCACGAAACCACGGCGGCAGCTCTGCAAACCCGCCCTCATCCCGCAGAGTGGTGCTGGGGCCGCCGACTGCACAATCCCCAGGGATGGGGCCAGACTTTTGATGTTCCGGCCCGGGCGCTGCCAGCCTGCGCACTTCCTTTAGTTTATTTTTCCACTTCTTCCTGCCACCCGCTTTTTCTTTATTTTCCATCGTCTGACTCTGCCTGGATGTGGGGAAAATGGAATAACACCCCCTCCCGCGCAGCCTTCCTGGTATGACCCGACCCCACAAAAGACGGGGGGAAATCCTCCTCCTGACTCCTCTGTCTCCAGTGAAGCAGAGCATCTGCCTGGAGCTGGGGGCGTTCCTTGAGCACTCTTCCTCCTCGTCCTCCTTCTCCTCCTCGCAGCCGATTTCGGAAGGCTGACTCAGAGGCTCGGCTCGCTCTGGAGGAGATGCTCCCCGGTGGGTGCCGGGCCGGCTGTTTGTGTTTTCCAAGCCGGGCTGGAAAGGACGCGCCTCGACGCTCAGAAATGTGTTGTGGATTACGGCAGGCGCCGGCAGCCTCCGCACACATCGATGGTGCTGCCTGTGCCAGAGCTGCCTCGTCGCTGTGGCCGCCGTGGCCTTTCCAAAACTTTCTCCCTCGACCAAAGACAGGGCAAGGAGGGAAAATGTCCCGAGTACCGGTTGGAGATGTGCAACCCCTCGCTTGGAGCTGCACATCCCTCTTGCCGCGCTCAGCGCTGGGCTCTCTATCCCTCCCGCAGTCCCTGCTGTTATTCGGGGTTGGATTTTCGTGGATCCTCAGCTCCGTTTTCCTCCCCGCAGGGCACTGCCAGTGCTCACACAATACAGAGGGTCCCTCCTGCGAGCGCTGCAGCCCCGGCTTTTACGGCAACCCCTTCTTAGGGCGCTCCGACGACTGCAAGCCCTGCCCCTGCCCCGGCCGCTCGCCCTGCACCGAGGTGCCCAGCACTGGGGAGGTGGTCTGCACCCACTGCCCCCCGGGGCAGAGAGGTGAGGCTGGGGCTGGGTGGGCACAGGGGCTGTGGGCAGCGTGGGCACGGCTGGATCCTCCCCACCGTTCCACCCTCCCCAGGAAAGCGCTGTGAGCTCTGCGATGACGGGTTTTTCGGGGACCCCCTGGGGCAGAGAGGCCCCATGCGCCCCTGTGAGCCCTGCCAGTGCCACGGGAACGTGGATCCCAATGCCGTGGGGAACTGCGACCCCGTGTCCGGCCGATGCCTGCGCTGCCTCTACAACACAATGGGAGAGCACTGCGAGAGGTGCCGGCCGGGCTTCTACGGGGACGCGCTGGCTCCCAGCCCTGCTGGGAAGTGTGCACGTAAGTACAGCCCCCGGGCACAGCTCACTCGCAGCCAAAATCCTCCCAGCTGTGAAGGCAGAGGGTGGAAGGGGATGCCCTGCAGGTTTAGGGGCTGATGGATGGTCCAGGTTACCCCCACGTGTTCCCCTTTGCCCTCTTGCTCCACTGCCATCCTTCCCCAGAGGTACTCTGGCTTGCAGGGGCTCTTTGGAGCCTGGCTGATGGGGGAACGTGGCTCTCCACGTTGTCAGGAGCTCAGCCCCAGTGCACACCATTCCTGCAGTCCCATCCACCAGCCCCATGCTGGGATTTAAGGGTTATTTTGTCTGGTTATTTATGCTGGAATTTAAGGGTTATTTTGTCTCCCATAGCTTGTGACTGCAACCCCAGTGGCTCAGACCCGAGGCTGGAGGGCTGTGATCCTGGCACAGGCCAGTGCCACTGCCTCCCACATGTGACAGGCAGAGCCTGTGGGCAGTGCCAGCCTGGCTACTACGGCCTGGAGCCCACCGTGGGGTGCAGGAGGTATGTGGGGCATGCCATGGGGCTGCCAGGGAGTGGCTCCATGCTCCCAGCTCTGCTCTCTGCATTGATTGCCTGCTCATGACCCTCCACTTCTCATGCCAGCTGTGAGTGCCACCCGACAGGGTCATGGGAGAGCGGGTGCCACGTGCTGACGGGGCAGTGCTCCTGCCAGCCTGGTGTCACTGGGAGGAGATGTGACCAATGCCAGCACGGCTTCTTCGGCTTCTCTGCCAGGGGCTGCCGAGGTAACGGGAATGGGCACTGCATCTTTGTCCCCAAAGCAGGGCTGGCAGCCACACTGTGATGCCTTTCTGCCCCCACTGCAGCCTGCAACTGCTCCCCGCTGGGCTCCATCCCCCCACAGTGCCACGAGAACAGCACCTGCCTGTGCCACCCTGGCTTCGTGGGCTACAAGTGTGACCGCTGCCAGGCCAACTTCTTCCTGGAGCCGCTGGGCTCCCGCTGCCAGCAGTGTCCTGCCTGCTACGGGCTGGTGAAGGACGAGGTACAGCCTTGCACTGCTGAGACAGGCACAGCACCCCTGTGTGACCGTGCTCACAGGGGTCTTAGGATGAGGGGAGAGACGAGGATCTGAGTCCATGTTTCAGAAGGCTTGATTTATTATTTTAGGATATATATTATATTAAAACTATACTAAAAGAATAGAAGGAAGGATTTAATCAGAAGGCTAGCTAAGAATAGAAAAAGAAGGAATGATAACAAAGGCTTGTGTCTCAGACTGAGAGTCCAAGCTAGCTGACTGTGATTCACTATTAATTAGAAACAACTGCATAAGACCAATCACAGATCCACCTGTTGCACTCTACAGCAGCAGATCATCATTGTTTGCATTTTGTTCTTGAGGCAACTCAGCTTCTCAGGAGGAAAAATCCTAAGGAAAGGATTTTTCATAAAAGATGTCTGTGACACCCCTGCAGTGCCTCACTGTCCCCCCATGTCCCCCCGTGTCCCCCTGTCCTGCCCGCAGGCTGACCGCCTGAAGGCCAGGCTGCAGGAGATGGAGGAGTGGCTGGAGAAGCCAGGCTGTGACACACACCTGGGCCAGTCTGCCGTGCTGGGAGATGCACCCCGTGGAGATGGGCTGCCCAGCCCACACCTCCTGAGAGGTACAGGGCACTCTCCTCTCTCCTTCCTCCCACCCTCTGCTCCCTCAGGGTGCTGTGACATGCTGGGGGGGTGCAAGGAGGTCCCAGGTGGGTGCTGGCCTCAGTGTGGTGTGACCTGGGTGGGGGCAGTGGAGGGGACATGCCTTTTTGGGAGGACAGAGCACTGCAGGGATGCTCACACCACTGAGGTCTTGGAGCAGGCAGTGATGGGCATTACTGGGGGCTGAGCACCAACACATGGGTACCCTTTGGGTGCTGAATTCCTGGTCCCCCCGGAGCACCCAGAGGGACTGTATTCCCCTTTCATCAGTAGGTGTTAGGGGCTGGGGCAAGGGGCAGCTCCACTGGGCAGCAGGGAGCCCTGAGCAACCCCAATGGGCAACGAGATGCTTGTGCTGCCCACAGGTGCCTGGGCCACCCTCTTGGTGCAGGTGGGGCAGCTGGCAGGGGCACTGAACACTGCACAAGGCCGTCTCAGCAACGCCAGCCAGGCCACCAGTTGCTCTGACCACGGACCCCCCAAGACCTGCACGCTGCTCTCAGAGATCGGGGCCGTGCTGCAGTCGGCTGAGCAGGAGATCCTGCACGCTGCTGACACCCTGGCTACCATGGTGGGGGCTCTCAGGGGCCCTGGGCTCCTGGGGGGGTCGTGGCAGTCCTGGGGAGCACTGGGATGTGCCTGCCAGGACTGTTGGGGTGGGATGTGACCAGCAGAGTGGGGGAGTGGGAAAGCCTGGGGTCCATGTGGGTATAGCCCTCCTTGCAGCTGAGTCAAGAGGAGGTATTTTCCTTGCTCAAGCCCTTTGGGAGGTTCTTGGTGGTGCTGGGCTGGCAGGGTGCAGGGGTGCCTGCTCCCTGCCAGGGTCTCAGTGCTGCTGTTTGCATTCCAAGGAAATTCCCCAGGAAATCCCACAGCAGCCCACAAACTGGAGCCACTGGGCCCTGGAAGCTCAGGCTCTGTCCAAGAGGTAAGATTTGAACAGGCAGAGGAAGCTGTCAGCCCAGCTGGGAGTGCAGGGGGCACTCCTTTGCCAGGAGGCCAATCCTGATTCCCTCTGTCTGGGTGTCCTTGTCCCTGCAGCCACAAGGACTCCGTGGCACAGGTGGAGGCCACGGTCAGGAGAGCGCTGCGTGCCTCCAACGCCAGCTCCGAGCTCCTGAGGAACCTGCTGGAGAGGAACACCACACAGGACGTGCAGCACGAGCTGGAGGCCGGGTGAGGGGCTGACAGGGCACCAGAGCCCCTTTCCTCTGGCCAGGTCCCTGTTACAGGGCTCAGCCACAGGGATTTGGCTCCTGCCCAACAGGCACGTGCTGAGCACCTTCAAACTCATTGCACCACAGAGCTGTAAAGCAGAGGGACTGGGTGCTGTGTGCTGGGGGGTTCAGGAAAAGCCCCCAGAATTTCCTGCTACATCCATGTCCAGGGCCAGGTTGTCCTCTTCGTCCTTCAAGGGACCAGAGGGCCCTGGCTGACAGCAGTGTCCTGTGTAGGTATGAGGAAATCCAGCGGGCACAGGAGGAGCTGGGTGCTGGCATGGCAGAGGTGGCAGTGGAGGCCAGGAGAGCTTTGTTAGCTGTGGAACAGACACATGCTGACCTGGCTGAGAGACTTTTGCAGGTGGCTGCTCTGGGGCAGGTGAGCAGCACCCAAGCTACAGCTCCTGCTGGCATCCCTGCCTCCTGCTTTACCAGTGCTGCCTCCCGAGCTGGGAGATGATCTCATGGAGCCTTTGGCACTCCTGATCCTGCAGCAGGTGCTGCCAGTGCAGGCTGGAGACCTGGCACATGGCGGCGGTGGAGCAGGCAGCAGCAGCCCAGGAGCCGTTGGCTCAGCAGGCTGTGGAGGCATCCCACGCACTGGCAGCTGGATTGCACCTGGAGCTGCAAAGGACTCGTGGCTTCAAGCAGGTAATTGCTTCTCACAGGACTGGGGAGCCCCATCCCTGCTGCTCCAGCAGCTGGAGGGACCACACCTGCAGCCAGGGAGCTGGGAGAAGATGTTCTGGGAGACAACTTCCCTTGGGGTCCCAGATGTCCCTAGGAGCTTGCCTGCCAAACGGGAGCAGGCTGAATCCCACATTTCCCAGCTGCCCAGCCTCATTTCTCCTCTATTCTCCTCTCCAGCTGCAGGACCAGGCTGGCTCTGCCCATGGCATGGCCACCATGGCTGTCTCCCGAGGAAAAGCTGTTCTCTCTGATGCTGAGGCCCTCCTGGCCAGCTTGGAAGGTAAAAGGCTCCAGTGAGAGCATCTCCAGCCACAACCTGGCTCTCACCAGGTGACAAGGGGGGAAGTGGACAGTTTGGTGATGGCCAGGTTGCTCCCATAGGCATGAAGAAGGTGCTGGGGCATCAGAAGAGCCAGGCTGCCCTGAGGAGGAAGATGGCCACTGTGCGGGACAGAGTGGTGGTGGATGCTCAGAGGAAGATTAAACAGGCAGAGAAGACACTGGGAAACTCCCTGTCCATCTCCACCACAGCCCAGAGGACAGCTGGGGAGGCTGAGCAGCTCTCTGAGGAGAGTGCCAAGGTCTGAGCTGAGGGATTGGGGTGGAGCTGCTGGGCATGGCCAGGCTCACAGCCATCACCTACAGAACCCAGGCTGCTGCAGGCAGGGCTGTGTCTCCCCAGGTGACTGTCCCCATCTCTATCCTTTGCAGAGGGCACGGGCTGTGCTGCAGGAGAGCAAACAGGCCCTCAAACACGCCAGCCAGCTCGCCATGCGTGCCAATGAGACCCAGTGGGAGCTGTCCCGGCAGGAGCACATGGCTGAGAAGCTCAGGGGACACCTGGAGGAAGCACAGCAGGTCAGTTGGGTTCCCTTGGGCAGGTTGTGTCCTCCAGAGCATGGAAGCAGCTTTGCCCACATCCCAAAGCATAGGGAACAATCTGGTTTGGGAGCTCCACTGTAGGGACAACACTTTGGGGATGTTCCTGGGATCTCCTCTACCATCCAGCCAAGGGTCAGTGATGTCCCTGATCTGGGTGTCTGTCTCTGTTGGAAGGTGGGGTCAGAGGTGAGTGAGATGGCAAAAAGTCTCCAGGAAGCTCGGGGCTCACTCATGTCAGACATCGAGACCCTGAACAACCTGCTGAGCAGCCTAGGTGAGACCTGGGGGGAAATGGGGTGCAGGTCCAGGGGAAGGGCTGGGCTCTCCTGCTCGCTGGTACTCCTGCTTGATGGCCATCCAGGCTGAGCTGGGTGCTCTTTGGCTGAGATCATCCATGGTCTCAGCAACGCTTCTTTAAGGCTCATGAAGAATGAATTGGGGCTTGCTGGATGTGTGTGCTCATGTCTGCTCTGGGTACACTGACCTCCCTTGGGATCCTCAGGGGGAGCAAGGCTGGCAAAGTCTCTTTGGAACTGAAGGCTGTGCAAGACTGGGTTTGCTCCTTGTTGCTGGTTGGTCTTGCTCCAGCTCCTCCTGTTTTTATCACATGGGTTTATTTCTGAGCATTCCAGGATTTTTGCATCCAAGAAATTTTGCAAAAGCCTGGAAACCATGACCCATTTGTAAGAATGAGAAGTGCCCAGGCCCTGCCTGGAGCCATAGCTCTGTTTGCTTGTCTGTGATCAGTGAGAAGCTGCAAAGCCTCCATGCTCTGCTGCACCCACTCCTTATAGTCTGCCTGGTGCCATGGAGTACATCCAGAACATCTCCTGTCCCCTTCTCTGCTCTCATCCATGTCCTCTCCCTCCCTGCCCAGGTAAGCTGGAGCAGGACACGGAGGTGGAGGCAGTGCTGAGCACGGGGAGGCTGC
>NW_005054329.1:4619190-4621347 GCF_000277835.1 Geospiza fortis | reverse complement strand
GGCCACGCCGGGTCCCCTGGCCAGGCAGCTCAGCCGGCTGCAGCAGGAGGCAGCACGGCAGCAGGAGCAGATCCAGGCGTTTGAGAGCGACTTGGCTGAGATCCGGGCCGACAAGCAGAACTTGGAGGACATTTTGCGGAGCCTCCCTGAGAGCTGCTCGAAGTGACAGGTCGCTGGCTGCTGCCACATGTCCTCTGTGCCCACCCTGCACAGGGAATGGCAGAGGGAAGGACACTCTGCATTCACCAGCACCAATCCCTCCCACTGCACTGCCCTCCTACAGCATCACACCCCAGGTCCTTCTCCACACCCGTTCAGGCACTCTGCAGCATGACTCCAGCCACCACCTCTGTCCTTGGGATGGGGGGACACCCACCCACCAGGGGCACTGATGTTTCTGTGCAGGATATGGAGCCGTTCCAGGGTTGGTCTCCCACTGCAGAGTGAACAAAGGATCCTCACAGATCTCCTCCATCCTTTCTTTCCCATCGCAGCACGGCGCACAGGGCAGGGACAGCTTACCAAGTATGCAATGTACCCAAGCTGTACTGCCTGGCACTCCCTCCTGCCCCAGGAGAAGAGAGAGGCTCTGACACGTGCTGGAAGCTGGTCCTGCTGCACAGCACCCTGCAGTGTCATGCTGTGGTCACAGAGGTGCAGAGAGGAATCCTGGTGAAGCCAGGCAGAGAGCTGCTCACTGGAGGGCACACAGCTTGCCTGCTTCCCAAGGGAAAGGAGCTCACAGCAGGGAGGGCTAAATTAATGAGCAGAAACAAAGCAAAGATGCATCCTCACCCAGCTCCTGGAAGGCAGGTGAGACATCCTCAGCCTGCTTCAGTATGAGAGGAGCTCAGATCTTGCTGTTCCCTTGCTCCAGGATAAGACAAGGCCACAGCCAGCTCTGCTTGGCTCACTGAATGTCACCAGGCATGGCTACAAAACAGCCAATTTCCAGCAATCCCAGGGAGGTGTCAGAGCAGCAGCACCCACAGCCCCACCAGCCCCTCTGGAGAGGAGCTGGCTGATGGCAGCAGGCTGTGCAGCCAGTGTGGACTGGATGGGGAACAGCTGGACACCGCTCCTGCCTGTGTCACTCCCACGGGGTGGCAGAGGTCAGTGGCTGTATTGCCTTTAAAGGAAAGGCATTTATGTTCCTCTGTGCTCCCGTGTGGGCTGGGCTGCAGGACAAGCCAGGTCCTGGCTCAGCCCACCTTGTGCTGGCTGTGCCGGGACTCCAGGTAGCTGAAGTCATTCCCATGAGACCAGAAACGAGTCCCCCAGGCTGGAGCTTGCTTCATTTTTTAACCGGTTTTACCTATGTTTTTTCTGCTCACAGTGCTGCAAATCAGGTTTGCTAAAGTCTTGTGTAATTTATGTAAAATTGCTGCCATCGATGCTGAATTCCCCCAGCAACATCTTTGGTGGGTCCAGTGGCCTGGAAGGAACACAGGATTCTCCTACAGAGAACAAAGCCATTGCCCTTCTAATTCTGCACAAAAGCTGCCCAAGGAGTGGGGTGCCAGAGCTGCAGTGCTGTGGGGGTGTGATGGCAGGGGCTCCCCTGCTGCTGCCCAAGGACAGCTCTGGGAAAGCAAAACCATGGAACAGTGAGAGCACAGCGTGATCATCTCGGCCAGAGGCAGGGGGCCGTGGCCACTTACTGTCTCTCTGGGAGGACAATTATGCATCTCCAGTGAACACACAAATTTGCTGCTCTGACAGAAATGTCAAGCCTCTGCTGTGTGCCTGCTGCTGAAGATGTGGTTCACGCTGCCTCCTGCTCTCCCTGGAACTCTGTGTTTTTCGATGGTGCCACCTGCCTAGAGATGTATCCATTAAAAATTCTTAATATAACACACAGCTGTCCATCCAGGGTGAGTGGCGGCAGGAGAGCACACTGTACCTGAGTCTGCTGCTTTTAAAGAGCAGGGGTTGAAATATGGCTGCATTTGGGGCGGTGAGGGGCAAATGTCTGAAAATTCTAGCATAAAATCATGCTAGTACATGATTTTAACATAAGGGGTCAGGCTGACACCGCGGGGGCGTGCGACCCTGGCCGGGACATCACCTCGACCCATCCCTTTTCCCGCTGCTCGCACTCCAGGGTTAATCCATCGCTTGGAAGCGGCTGTTCCATCCCGCCCCTGTGACTCTGCC
>NW_005054329.1:4605547-4618777 GCF_000277835.1 Geospiza fortis | reverse complement strand
TGGGTGCAGGAGGAGCTGGAGATGCCTCTGCCCAAATCCCTTTGGGGAGGGGATGCGGCCGCAGGAGGAAGCGGGGTTTCTACGGGAATCGCTCTCTATCTGGTATTGCCCTCTCAGGCTGCTCTTTGCTCCCCGAGCATCGCACATCGGCAGCTCCGAGCGGGCTGGTGGGCGCCCGGGGGCTGACTGCTATGAAACTCCCTTTGGGAACGTGCTCCGGCAAGAATGGGGACTATTGTTCTCCTGGAAGCTTTCAGCCTCCTCTCTGCTGTATCGAGCGCTTCAACTTTTTCTTCCCCGAATGAGAAGTTTCTGCTGCTCAGAGCTGACTCCAGCCTTCCTAGCTTTTCATTACAGCGGGTGAACGGGCTGCCCAGGGTGGCTGGACGTCCCACAAGCCTCGGGCAGGGGGAATGGAACCTCCTGGATTAGTGCAAAGTGCACTGGGCTTCGTGCCCTTCATGCCAGGGTCAGGCAAGGTCCTTTCCCCCGTGCTCCAGGCTTACCCTGCTCCTTGCTTGGCATGGTTGTGGGGGCAGCTCTGTTGGCGTCCCTCCCAGCTAAGAGCAGTTCTGAGGGTGAAAAGAAGGTTTTAACCTTGAAGCAAACAGTGCTGGGATTTCTAGCACTTCTTAGGTGCTCCTTTAGTTGGTGACACCTTGGTGTTACAAGTGCAGAAATAAAATCACTGTACAAGATGAGAGGAGATGGGCTCACCTTGCCCTCACATTGACTAAGCTCTGAAAAGTGGCAATGTGCTCCACCAGACAGCAATGCTCCTCCAGTGGGACAGCAGAGGTGAAGTTTAGGTCACTGGAGAGGGAAGTAAGTCATTAGAAATTACTCAATTAACTACAAATCAGGATGTGCTGCAGAATAAGAGCAGAAAAAGAGATGTCATGGCATAAGGTGTAGAATAAGAGCACTTGGTTAAAATGGAGCCTTTGTAACCTGCTGCTGGAAGGCAGACACAGCACACCCTGCACCAAGGTGTGTAGCTGGGTCTAACATACATCCAAGGTGATGTTGGCCCTTAGGCTGGGGATCAAGGGACTGTGTTGTACCTAGTGCTGCAGTTTCTGCTTCACCAGAGCCTCCAGCATCACACAGGCACAAGGTGGATGCATGATCCTTAAGGTGGTGGGAGCTGTAGGACTGAGTCTGGGAAGCTGTGCTTGCTGGGATGCTGGGGGTGTGCCACTGCTGTGTCCCGAGGCTCAGGGCTGCTCCCACGCAGGGGACAGGTTCCCTATCTCTCCCCTAAGCTGACATCACTTCTGGCCTTTTCTTTGGCTGAGGTTTGAGTGACAAAAATGAAACAAGCTATATGACTTCTCACTGACAGAGCTGCTTGTTTGCATCCTTGCTGCCCTGTGTGCTGGCTCAGCGCTACGAGGTGGGGTTTGAGCAGCTCAAAACCAAGCTGCAGATAGCACGGGTGGCAGATGCCCGTGGATCCTCAGAAGCCATTGTGCTCTGGGCAGTAACCCCCACGCTGCTGTGCTCTGCCAGCTCTATGTGGCAATGGGGGAGTGCAGCAAACAGCCTCACACCTCCCTGACAAACAGCTGATACAGAAACTTGGGCTGATACTGTGGCTGGAGCCAGGGAGGGGGTTTCCCCAGCACTGAAGAGCCCTAAGGCTGTAAAACAGTCAAGTGCTCCTAATAAAACCTATCAGGCCAAATTCCTATCAGGCTTAATCTCATTGTCTCATCCTAACACTTAGCTCCCTCCAGCCCTGTTTTCCTGGCTGGTTTCTACCCCAGAGCTCTCTCTGGGATATGGGTCTGGCAGGCAGTAGACTGAGTGCACATGTGCTGCTGAAGCATAGCTGAGTCCTAGTGCCGGCTTCTCTCTTCCAGCCTGGACCACTCTTGTGGGCTCCCCTCTTGGTTGTTCCCCTCTTTTCAGGCAATGCAATCACATTGTCCAGCCTCGTGCATCAAGGTGGCAGGTCTAATCCAGCACAGATTAGTTTCAACCTTGTTTTACCTTCTAATGCTCTGGGCTGCAGGGAAGGAATTCAGCCTGTTAGAGAGCAGGTGTCTGCTTCTCCCATCAAGGGCAGGCATGAGCATCCCTCAGCCCTTCCCAGCCCCTGCAGGCAGGGTGGCTGGCATTCAGCACTTAAACATCCCCGTGAGAGCTTGGCCTGCCAGTTGGAGTCACCTTTTTGGGGAGCAAGGATGGATGTGGCTTTGCTCAGGTTGTGTTGCAGGTAACTGGGACTTGTCTGACTGAGTTTATTGGCTTAGAAAAGTCTCTCAACAGCTCAAGAAAGGCTGTTCAGGGCAGGAGCCGGGAGAGGCTTTTAAAGCAGTTCTTATTAATAGAACATGCTCCTTAAAATGGGAACTTTAGCAAAGGGCTCTCGGAGGAACTTCAGTCAGGTCTAGGAGGAACTTTCAGCCACTTTGAATTTGAGTCACAGGCCCTGGGGACTGAATTCCTGTGTGCCATTGTGAGTGTTTTCCTTATCACAGTTACAGCCCAGCTCACACACAATGTGGAGAGTGGAATGCCTTTCAAGTACAGCCCCTTGTTGCTTCCTTGCCCCTGGAGCAGAGCTGTGGTGCTGGTGGGCTCTCCAGCCCCCCTCCAGTTGAAACACAAGGGAACTGAGTCCTAATCCTGTGTGCAGTGTCACCTGTGCTGCTCTTGTGCCACACTGCCAGGGGCTGGTGGCCTCCTGGGCATGTGTCCCTCAGCCATCAGGAATGGATGCATTCCTTTCAGTCTTCACCATTTCTGTGCTGCTTTTTGCTCCCAGAGAGATGCTGTGCTCTGGCCTCACATCCCCTGTCCTGCTGGGAGGTGGAAGCTGCTTGCTGCTCCTGCAGGGCAGCAATGCAGCTGTGACCTAGTGGCCAGGAGGTGTTTTTGCCCTGTTCTGGCTTTCAGTGATGTTCGCCTTCTCCAGAGGCTGTTCAGTGGTGATGGCAGCAGGTAACACTACTCAGGTCTCTGGTGACTCCTGCTGCTGCCTGGGCCCAGGTCTTGACGCTGAATTGGGCCCTTTGTGTTGGGCTGGTAAATGATACCCCTGGGTAGAAATAACTGAGCTAAATGAAACTGAGTTTGCAAAGGAGAGCAAAAGAAGGAACTGGAAATGTTGTTTTTCACCACAGCTCTCCATTTGAGTTGATGTCCATGGTGATGAGGGAAGCCAGTGTCACACTGGTTTTGTGGCCATGGTGTCTGGTGTCCCATCTGGAGTTTCTGGGGTGGGAGGAGGGGGTGGCAGTCACTTCTGTCCTGGTGGACTTCCTACAAAACCCTAGTTCAGCTGCAGGGAAAAGACTTGCCATAGCAGTGGTTAACTGGCAGTGAAGGTTTGAGGATTCCCTGAGCAGTCCAAGCTCCCCTGTCCCAGTGAGGAAGGAGGGAGAGCTCCAGGTGTGTGGGACCCAGAGCACAGGAGCAGGATTAGGATGGCTAACAGTGATCAGCACACAAGGCTCTGGGTGACCCACTCCTGCCTTCCCCATGAGCAGTGGTGAGCAACACATTCCCAGAGTAGGGAACAGCCTCAGCCCTCCATCCACTAACCCCTCGAGGGGTTTGTCCTGGACAGGCCATGCATAAGCTGTGCAGATGTTAATGATTTCTGCACTGAAGAATGTGGTGTTGTGCTGAACACAGATCGAGTCATTAAGCTGTGCTGGGCTGGAGCTGGGCGGTGTGGGAGGGCAGGGACAGGAGCAAGACCCTGCTGCTCACAGCTGCAGGGAGTGCTGCTGGCAGGGCACAGCACAAGAGCTGGATGTGCAAGCTGTGGTCTGTTCTCTTGGGCATCTGAAGGTTTTTGAGGTGGGACTAGGGACAAGTGACCAGAAGTGATTCAGGGCTTCCTCTCCAGCCTGAGCAGGGTAGAGGGGGGAAAATGGATATTTGGTATAAGAGTTCCTAAGCCCAAAATACCCGTCCTCTTGGGCATATGACATTCTGCAAACTTTGCCTGCTCTATTTGCAACCCCTCTGAGTTTATCTAAGAGTTTGAAATCTGAGATAAGAGTACTTTTTGTAAGGACTGGGAGCCCTTGCTGGAAATAAGTGCCCAATCCACATGCTAAGTGTGCTTAAGCAGAGAGATGGGGAGCCAAAGCCTTGGGTGAGCAAGAACAGGGGCTTTCATGCAGTTATTCCAAAGGCAGGTGGGGTCCAGTCTTCCCTCAAGCTGCTGGTGGGAAATCTGAGACATCAGAGGGATTCCCCTTGCAGTGGAATGTTAATGACAAGGTGTGGAGGGATTCAGCCCGTTTTCAAGTCTCCTGGTGCTGTTGTTCAGCTGTGACTCTGGGAATTGTGAGTCTTCTGGCTAGTGCTGCTTTTGGAGGTGCCCTCTTAGGGTGTTTTCCTTTGCATCTTTAACCTTGAGGATTCTGTTTTTTCTGTTTTAGGAGTTTCTCTGTGACCCAAAGTTCAGTAATGAAAAAGGCCTGGAGGAGAAGTTGGCAGTGTTCAAAGGTGAGAACTGGAGGGTAGCCCTGTCCTTTGAGCCTTAGTGTTTGCTCTGAACCAGATTACTTTCCTCAGCACTTGGATCTCACCAGCCTGAGATTCTCTGCCAAATACAAGTGACTGAGCTGGGATGGATGCCTCCCCCCTTGCTTGTGGGACCTGGTGAAACTCTCTGGAGAGGTGTTTTCCACACAAGCCTTTGTGCTTCTCCCACTTGCAGGGCAGAGACTTGTCACCCTACAGACATCCTGCCTGGCAGCTGCTGTTACTACAAAACCTGCTGTGTGGGCAAAACCCTGGGGAGCAGCAAAGGAGGATGGTTTCTGTCTAGTTACCCAGCAAGCTAACTGGCATAATGGACCATGCAATAGCTGGACTCTATTTTTTTTCCAATATGTAGGAGGGCCTCATTCCGCAAAGCAGAAGTGTCAGCTGCTTTCTGGAGGAGTTGGGGACTTCCTCTCTCCAAAAGTTTTAGTTCTTTCCCAGCCGCTTCACAGCACAGGGAACACAGCACTGATATGTCTAGTTCTGGCCAAAGCCTGACTCCAGTGGATCAGCAGATCTAGGGCTTAGGTTTGGGCCTTTTGCTGGCACAGGGGATAGAGAAACAGCTCAAAAGCCTGGAGTCCTCTGGAGCTTGTCCCCAGACTGGTTAGAGGACAAGATCTGGCAGGGTTATTCTGGTGTACCCACTTTCTTTCCAAGCAGTGGCTGAAGGCAGTTGGGAAAACATGCCTGCGTCACACTGCCTCGAGGCTTGTGCTCAGCCTGGCTCTAACCAAATAAAACCTGACCTTGCTTCCATTTCAGACATTGTCTGCTATTTCCCTTTGAATTTTGGCTTTGCAATCCAGTGAGGAAGAAGCTGGCTGGCGTTTTGTGATCCCTTACACTGCTGGGCACAGAGGAGCCTCCTGTGCTCCCCGATCTTTGTGTTGCCTTTTGTGTAGCTTTGGCTTTTGGCTGCAGCCCCGCATTATTTTTTCCCATCACAATTGGGGCTCTTCAAACATTGCAACTGTAGGTCACAGGCGCAGAATTCCCTGTAACGAGAGCCTTTGGCATCTCTTCCTGCTGCCTCGTGAGTTTGTCTCCGTGGCCTGTCGCTCTCTCCAAGGCCTCCTCCAGCTCCCCCAACAATCAGCTCATTGTGTGATGATGGGGGGAATATTTCTTCTCTGCTGTCCTTCCCACTTCCTCCTCCCAGCCTGGGGGAGGCAAAGATGGAGCCCCCATGCAGTGTTTGTGTAAATTTGTTTGTGAGGGAGGGACTGTGCGTGGTTTTTGCCCCACTATATCCCTGCTGCTGGGTGTCTAGGAAATGTGAATGTGTGAGCTGAGGCTGATGTAAAGCTGCCTCTGTTCTCTGCACTGTTGGCTAAGTGTCAGCTCAGAAGAAAAGAAAACATGGGCTGGGCATGGACATGGCAGAGCAGGGCTTGTGCCCCAGGCATATGCAGAGGTGCCTGACCCTGGTGAGGGAGGTGGCAGCTAAAATGCACAAGGTCATTCTGGTGAGGCAGAGTGTGGGGAGAGGTAGTCCCACATCAAGCATCACTCTGGCCCCTAAACATGTGTGTTACAGCCCTGATTTTTTCTAGGATTGGTTGCTTGATGCTTGAAGGGAGACATTTACTCCAGCCTGAAGCATGAATAGCTTTGGTTTGTACATGGTATTTCCTGTCCATGGTATTCTGTCCTGGTCAGCTCATGGCAGCAGTAATCCATGGGCTGAGACCCAGGTGAAGACATGCCAAGCCATTCCTTTGCCTCCTGCCCATGAGTCCAGTTAACCCAACAATTTCCTTTGGAAGCACAGGAAGACTCCATTGTGTGAAATAACCACTCTTCTCTTTGGCTCCTTAAATTAACCTGTCACTTCTGTGTTCATGCTCATATCCCTGCTGGTGTCCCTGGAGCAGAGGCAAAAGGTCTTTTCCATTTCCCTTCCTGGGGCAAAGGAGCAGCCTGGAAGGGCTTGGTTAATTTGAGTCCTCCAAGGCTGTTGTGGGAAGTGAGTGCTCACTGCAGGGTGATTTCTCAAGCTCAGCATGGATGGATGGTGCCAGCAGGCATCTTGCTCTTTCCATTTAGTAGAGCTGAGGTGATGGGGGCCCCCTGTGGTGCTGGGAGCTGTATGGTCTGTAAGACAGACAAATCCTTGCCTGAAGAGCTTAAAGTCTAAATGGGGAACAGCTATCAAGAGGTGGGTGGTGTGTAGGAAGCTCAGGTGTGCCACTTCAAAGGGCAGAAACTGCACAGGACTGAATTCCTGAATTTTCTAACTCAAATCAGTGCTTTGCCTGTTGCAGCATGCAAGTTTTTGTCCTGCAAAGCTAGCCAGACCTTCTGGAGCAGGCTCTGCCTCTCTCTGACAATGCCGGAGTTGCTCGAGTCAGCAGTGTTTGACAGCAGGCTGGAAGGGCAAACAACCTGCTCCAGCATCACTGTGCCCAGGCATGTTCTTGGCTTCACCCTCTTGATGTGGTCCTTGAGCATCGCTGCTGGCAGGTGCTGCTCTGGGAGGGAGCACAGTGAAGTCTGTCCCTCATTACTGCAGGCAACTGCGTCATTTAATCCCCCTCCTAATCCGATCAAGCTTCATCTCGGGAGTGCTCAGGGGTTTGTTTTCCTTGCTACTCCTTCTGGGAGCCTGTTCCAGAGCTTTGTTTTTCTGGCTGGAAACCTTTTAACGCTGTTCATAGCCAGCTGATACCTTGTTCTCATGCCAGTGTTTTCCTTCAGCTTAAATGAAAAGCAGCCACAATTACAGAGAACTTAACTCTAGAGCCCTAGAGTTGAGATAAGGGTGCTAAAACCAGGCCTTGAGATGGTCTCCCCCTCTGAACTTTGCATTCAGCAGTATATCAATCTTATCACCAAATGCTTTATTTCAGGGCTGTAAGCAGGCAGTGCTCCAAAGCCCTGCACACCCCCCTGCTCTAGAGTCCTACTAACTTAATTCTGTGTCTCTTCCAGAGAAATACATGGAGTTTGACCTGAACAACCAAGGTGAAATTGGTGAGTGGTTCTGAGGGATGCTGGGCTGGAAGAGCCTGTCTGCTGCTTAATCTGCTGCTTCCTTCTGCATTCATGATGTTGAGGAGGAAAACTTGTGGACTTTTCCTACGTCCAGCCTTGCTTGGATCTTGATTGCCAGCCAGAGGCTTCCTTGGCTCTCCAGCCCCTGTCTCTCACCTTCTTCAGTCTCTCCTTGCCTATTTCAAGATCTAAGCTCTTCTCAGTGCTGTTCTCCTGAAGTTTGATTGATCTCCTCCACTTCTTTCTGCTCTAAATACTTTTTTTTTCTTCTCCCTTTTTCTCCACTGAGGCCTTCTTCTCAATCCTCTGCTGCAAAGCTGGGAATTCAGAGCTGGGAAGCTGCAGGACTTGGACAATCCTAGGGCTTGCCTGGCTTGAGGCAGGAGCTGTATAAATCCATGAGCACTTCTGGTGCAGAGAAGCTTTTTGCTTTGCAAGGAAGGGAGCAGAGGGAAGCAAAAGCACTTGGGTGTGAGTCTGGCTCAGCTGAGCAGCACTGCTTTGGGTTCAGAAAGCAGCAGTTACATAAAGTTCCAGCCTCCTGCAGGCCTGGTGCTGACACTGAAGTGTAATCACTTGTGCACTGTGCCCTTCCAGGAGGCAGCTGCCTTGTTCCCCTCCTCCACAAGTCTTCCAGCTGAAGTGAAGCCTGTGTGGAGCTGGAGAGGCCCGACTCAGGGCTTCCGGGAGGGAAGGGGCCCGCAGGTCTCAGCAGGCAGCAGTGCAATGGGAGGAAATGGCCTGTGGCGATGGGCAGGGGCGTCTGCTCCCCACTGCTTGTTTGTCTCCAGCTTTAACCCCAGTGTTGCTTCCCTCCTCCCCATCCTTGTGATTCTTGGCACCACAATCCGAGCTAGAGAGCGCTGTCCCCACGTGTCTCTGCAGCACTTGGAGTTGTCCCTCTTCTCTGAGTGTGTGGCACTTTTATCTTGAGCTGCACGACTGGGAAGTGATGCTCTGTACTGGGCAGACTGGCAGTGAGCAGTGCTGGGAGGCTTCTCGTGGCTTTTGGCAACAGCTTAATGCTGTCAGCCACAGAGTGAGGTGGGAACTTCTGGCTCTGTCCCTAGGGTTGGTCTGTGCCCAGTGTGGTCACCCCTTGACAGAAGTGATTGCTCTTGCAGATTTGATGTCTGTCAAAAGGATGATGGAGAAGCTGGGGGCTCCGAAGACCCACCTAGAGCTGAAGAGGATGATCTCTGAGGTGACTGGAGGGGTCAGCGACACCATCTCCTACCAGGACTTTGTCAACTTGATGCTTGGGAAACGCTCTGCTGTGCTCAAACTGTGAGTGTCCTGGGCTGGAGCTGGGGAGAGCAGCAGCACCTGAGCTGCTCTGGGGGGAAGATGGGAAGCACAGGATGCACAGGCTGTTCTGTCTGGTGGAGCTGGAGCTGTGCACACTCAGTGTTCATGGAGGGAGACAAGGATCCTTGTGCAGGGGAGTCTGCAGTGTGCCATGAGAGGGTGTACAAGCCTGTGGTGAGGCTGAGCAGTGGCAAGTGCTCCCAGCAGAGCTGCCTGCTGTGTGTTAGCACCAGGCTTCCTCCCACGTGCTCCATGGGAGCCATCCCCCTCCCTTCCCGAGGGTGTGCAGGCATTCAGCACTGCAGGACTTCTTCCCGTCTCTTCCCTGAGGATCCTGCTGGCTTTGGGGACACAGACTTCCCCTGTGGATGGTGGCAGGACTTGAGTGAATGATGGTCCTGCCAGCGCCAGTAGTGCTGGCTCCTGTATCCCACAGGATGCTCCGTCTCTGCCTGATCTTGAAGGGATGGGCAGTAGATGGAGATGGAGCACATGCTTAAAACAGCTGGCTCATCCTGGGAGAGGTTTTCTGTGATACAGGCTGCCAGCAGTAGCCTCCCACGGCCCCCTCTGCCCTCTCAACAGGGCTCTGAAAGTGCTGCTCTAACAAATGGCTTCCTAACACTTGCTTGGCTCCATCTCCATCCCATTGAAGCCTGGCATTTCCTTTCACAGCTCAGAGGCTGGCCCTGCTTTTGTGTCTGAAACTGCCATGAATAGGAGCTGATCCTCTCCATCCTCCTTACCCCTTTTTGAAGGCAGCTTTAGAAACACAGCCAGCCTTCCAGGCAGGTTGGGAGGAAGAATCTTGTACCCACTTCTCACATGGTTTCTCTAAGCTGGGACACGTTTTCTGGCAGATTCTCCCCACTGTGTGCTATGTCTCTGTTGTGATGCTCCTCTTCCAAGCAGACACAGACTTCTGACATCCCTGCTCCTCCTTTTTCTCCACAGAACCAGACAGAGCCTGCAGCGTGTCCCATATCTCCCATCCCTCCTCCCGACTGCAGCAGCTTTCACAAACAGGTCCCTTCTCTTGCTAACAGACACCCCATTGTCTGTTGGACCCTGTAGAGCAGGAGCAGAAATGTAAAACTCGTCCTAAGAGCAGTACAGCCCTTTGATCCATCGAGGCAGCTGGCATTCCCAGCGTAGCTGCAGTCCTCAGGGACGAAGACGGTGCTAGTGGTTACAAAATGCTTGAGATTCCTACAGCCAGTGCCTTGCTCCTTGTTTTTGCTTTCTCCCCTGGCTGTAATTGCTGTTGCTTGCTCGGTGTTGGCTTTTGAATGTTCTGTTGTGTGCTTGTGTGCAAGGTGGGCCAGGAGTGGTATTTGCTTTTACGCATCAGGAGCACTTGGCATGCAGCGTGTGCCCAGGGGATTTCGGAAGTGGCTGTCTAAATAAAATGTGCTAATCCTCTGGGCTCTGAGAGGAAAACCGGCAGAGACTTTGGGAACCCACTCCTGGTAGCTGCTGGAAAAGCCAGCCTGGCAGCACTGCCCTCTGTTGGCTTTCCCTGCTTTGTTAATTATCTGAGTGCTCTTTGTAGGGGAGCCAGATGCTCTTTTTCAGCAGACAATGCCACTCCCAGTGATGGATAAATATACATTTGTTTTGGTTTTTTTTAATTGGCAATATCTGTTGTGTTTTGCAGGGTCATGATGTTTGAAGGAAAAGCCAATGAAAGCAACCGAAAACCTTCTGGTCCACCTCCAGAGAGAGACATAGCCAGCCTCCCTTGAAGAGGACAGGCTGTAAAATGGGCACTGTTTGCTTTGCTGGTCTGTAACAGAGGTTACCTGTGCTTTGTTACTCTTTACTGTGGACAGTCCTAGTTTTCAACTAACCTGCCTTAGAGGAACAGCAAGGGAAGCTGGAGACCCCCAGCTCGTGTCTTTCTGCTGCATCCCTTAGCCAACTTGATCTGTTAGACAGAAGCCGTAGCACCAAGTGTAATGTGAGACCAAAAAGAACAAAAAATACCCTGTGATTTTACTCTTTCCTCTGCCCTTCCTGCATTTCTCAGACAAGGAGCTACTTTGTTCCCAGCCTATGGATTCAGAGCTGTGCTTGTCATGACAGGTTCCTAATGGTCCTTGCTGCCAGACATGGACAAAGTCCCTGAGAGCGGCTTCATGGGTGCAAAGAAATACGTGCCTTCTCTGCTCCATCCTCCTGTTTCTACTTTGGACTTAGTTCTTCCCCTCCTGACCTCCCCAAAATGCAAATCAGCCTCCCACATCTGTCTGATCCTATGGGGAATGTGCTTGGACACAGAGATCTGCCTGCACAGCCTGTTGGAGTGGGGACAGTTTCTGCTCTGGGGGCTCATCCTGCAGGCAGATCTTGGGGTCCAACACCAGCCACTGCAAGTGAGGATGGTTAATGCCACCTTGGGGACCCCCTTCCTGATAAATCACCACTTGGGCCCAACCAGGAGTGTAACCTCTGGGCAGGTGATTGTCTGTCCTACCCATGGAGTCCAGAAACAAGCTGTGATGCCTTTGCAGCTCCACAGGATTCCTGGGACAAGTGAAACCTCCAGGTGAAAGGAAGCTGAGTGACCAAACTGAGCCTGGCCAGAGCAGTTGCCGATGAGGATCTGTCTTCAGGCAGCTGCTCTGTCCCTCTGATTTTTGCAGACCTCCCTGTATGTTTCAGCCTGGTCCCTTGGGACTATCCATTTCCCTGATGGATAAGCCCTCAAATCTGCAAAATAAGAAGGGCTGTAAGTATGGAATATGAGCTGGGACTGTGCTATCCACGCTCTGGGTACTGTGGTGATTCTTGTTCCATACACAATTTCTGGAATTCAGGTGTTTGCTCTTTGGCCTTGCCCTCTTCTTTTCTTAAATGTTCTTGAAAGCTTTTAACTTTTTTAAATCATGGTTTAGTCAGTACATTTTTTAAGGAAATACAGATGATTAACTCGACTAGGCTGATTGTTCCTGCCAAAGGCTGCACTTTTAAATAATTTAAAAACCAACAAAAACATTCTCACTACTGTTTGTGTGAAAACCAAAACTGTAACAGAGAGAAAAATTATGAGCAAAAGCAGCACCAGTCTACTTCAAGGACTGAAAATAAATCTTTTGAAGCTACACAGTGTGTCAGTGTTTACTGTTATCTCCTCTGAAGTTTGGTCCATATGACTGGTTGAAGATTAAGAGAGCTGGTTTCCAAGTCTGTTAATATAAACCCTTAAACAGATCCTGGAGATAGGTTTGGACTGTCTTGATCTGATCTTTATCTGTAATAACTGACTGAAAGCCATGGAGTTTGTGGGATGAAATACAGAGGCCACATCCTGAAAGCTGGCTCTTTTTTCTGACTTACTGAAAAAGAAGCAGGTTCCAGGGCTTGTTTTAAGGAATAACTTGTTTATTGAGAGCAGACACTTGCAATGCTTGTCTTGAAGGAAGGTTTTTTTATTATTCACTCTGCTCTTGAAGCAATTGCCCAAGGTTCTTGTCTGATCTGAATTATCTCAAGGGGAGACCACATTTCCCAGGGAATGACTGCGTGCACTTTTCCCCTGTGTTTCTCAAAAGGACAGAATTTCCCTGAGATCACAGCCCCATGTCTGCTTTCTGCTGCCTGGTAGCCTCTGGGAATGCACCTGCTTTTCTTGGCTGCGTGTTGAAGCTGTTGTTCACTTAGGAAATAAAGGAAGCATATTACACGAGGGAAACTTGGATGTGGTTTGCTGCAGTTCAGGTCACTGCCCAAAGCCATCATTGCTTGGCTCTGTGGAAATCCTTGTCCTTTTTGGTCCTGGAAAAGAGAATGACCTGCTAGAGCTGAAACAGCCCTTCTCAAAATGTCCCCATAGGGCTGAGTGCTGATATTCTGAGTGGGAGCTGAACCCCTCAAAACTTGCACAAGTAACAAAATCGGGGACCTGGTGTGATCAAGGCCCCACATTCTGCTTTTGTGTGGTCGTGGAGCACAATGAGGCTCCTCCAGCTCACAGAGCTGCTGTGTTTGCAGCTCAGCCAACTGGAGCTGACCCAGAGCATCCCTGTGCTCCCACTGCCGCCCATGCCAAGGGAGCAGGATTTTAGCTGAGGGAAAGGCATGAAACTGTGTTAGGGTAGGGTTAGGTTGGAATTAGGAAAAGGTTGTTCCCCCAGAGGGTGCTGGGCACTGCCCAGGCTCTCCAGGGAATGGGCACGGCCCCAAGGCTGCCAGAGCTGCAGGATGTTTGGACATGGCTCTCAGGGACATGGTGGGGTTATGGGGTTGTCCCCTACAGGGTCAGGAGCTCAATTTAATGATGCTTGAGCATCCCTTCCAACTCGGGAGTCTGTTATTCCTTAGCCCTTCAGCAACACTGATACGGGAAAAGCATCAAAGCCGCTCACCAAGGGCTGGTGGCCGGGAGGAGCAGCCGCCTGCCAGGCTCCACCA
>NW_005054329.1:4585286-4604917 GCF_000277835.1 Geospiza fortis | reverse complement strand
CGGGCCGGGGGGCCTTGGCTTGGAGCGGGAGGGGAACGGGGCTTGGAGAAGGCTCGGCCTGGGCTGCGAGCGGTGGTGGGTGCTGGGGGAGGCTTGGTTGGGACCGTGGGGCTGATAAACCGGGAGGGTCGGCTCGGGATATGGCGGGGCTGTTTGAGACATCCTTGCAGTGTTTGTGAAACAGCTGCAGGATGGGTCAGGCTGGAAGGGACCACAGTGGTCATCTCAGCAAACCTTCCTGCTCTGACTGGTTCATCCCAGAGCACACGGCACAGGATTGCGTCCAAACGGGTCGGGAATATCTCCAGTGAGGGACACTGGAGTATTTCTGGGCAGTCTTGAGGAGTTTCCACTATAGTGTGGTACAAGCCTGTGGGGTAGAAAAGGGAAGGCTGGCATGGCCTTGGTATAGAGGGGTGTTTAATGCTTGGGGAAGGAATCACAGAATGGTTTGGGTTGGAAGGAACTGTAAAGCTCATCTCGTTCTAACCCGTGCTACTGGCAGGGACACATTCCACCAGACTAGGTTGCTCCAAGCCTCATCCTTGATCAGTTCAGGGATGAAGGAGAGTTGGAGGAGCCTTGTTTTGGAAGAAGAGTGATATATTTTTATGTCTTCCTGTCAGCATGCCTTGTGCTGGGATCTCCTGGTTTGGGGATGTGTGGCTGTGGGGCAGTGTGAGCTGGAGTCTTGCTGTGTGGAGCCAGCCTAGCCCATCCTGTGTCACCCAGTGTTGGTGTGAGAAGGGACATGGGGGAACAGATTCCTGGGGTGATTATTGGTCTTTGTGCAGCTGCCTTCTGCCCTCAAAAAACAGGGTAGTTGGGCAGTTTGTTTTGCAGAAGTTTCTGAGTTCCTACATCCTCCTCAGATTGCAGGAATGTACTTATTTAGTGCAGTTATTTGGGAATAACTCAGGTGCTTTAGTGGAGTTACTGGCACATGGCTTAGCAAATGTGTGCATGTAGCAGCAAGTTTTGTTCAGTCCTGTCCCATCTTTTCTTTATTCCTTTCCCTTTGTATCCCTTGGCTGGTTTTGGTGTGCTCCTGAGAAGGTCAGATGTCCCAGGCAGATTTTATGAACACAAGCACTGGGTACAAGTGAGATTTAACTAATGAAAAAAAAAAGTGGTGTGATCTCAGTCTTGCATGGATGAGACAGAAAATGCAAGAGGCTGCCTGGGTGTGCAGGAGCCTCATGGAGAGGTTCCTACTGTCTTAGAGAAGCCAAAGTAAACTGTTCCTCTTGAGCAGCATGTGAGCAGCCTCTTCCCAACTGTCTCAAACAGGATTTTCAGTTCAGAGCACTGAAGAAGGTTCGCATCTTTGATTCTCCTGATGACCTCCCCAAAGAGCGCTCCAGCCTCCTCGCAGTGTCCAACAAATATGGGCTGGTCTTTGCTGGAGGAGGGACCAGCCTGCAGATCTTCCACACCAGAGATCTTCTCATGCAGAAACAGCTGGGAGAAGACCCCAATAAAATTGGTAGGACACACTTAAATCTCATGGGTTTGGCAGAGACAGGTTTGTAGGGGTTTATAACATGGAGCTCTTGGCTTCTGATACATGTTACAGTCCTTGCCATTCTCTGTCAGGCATTTGAATTGCCACATTTTCTTGTGGGGGAAGGCAGAAACAGTGGTTGGTGGCCATTCTTTGACCCTGTGCATGTGTCAGGGATGTGTGAGAGTGGAGGGACACACTGAGGCAGTTTTCACACTGAGTTACCCACTCTGACTAAATGACTGTCCAGGAGAGGAGAAGCAACCACTGCTCCACCACCTGAGTGCAAAGTGGTTTTCATTCTCCTTAGTAACTGTTCCACTCTCTACATACATAAATAAAGCCAAAAATCTTTCCACTTATTATTACTCAGGTTACTGAGGAAGGAAGGTGGCGTTTTCTTTTCTTAGAAATTTGGCAACTCTCAAGATTGTTTTGATAGAGATGAAGGGATTTGTTTTCATTCAGTTTTTCTGTGTGTTACCTTTGATAGCTGCTGTTCATGGGACTGAGGATTATTGCATAAATTTATTGTCTCGTTTTACAAGATCAATTCCTGCTATTTAAATTTGTCCCTTTCATTCCATCTTCCTTTCCTTTTGTGTTTTAAGTGGAGAATATTCAGAGTACTCTGGTTCCCATGAAGTTTCCTGTGCAGCACCTGGCTCTGAGCTGTGACAATCTCACCCTGTCTGTCTGTATGATGTCCAGTGAGGTCGGGTCCTTCATCAGCTTTTTTGATGTCCGCACATTCCTAAATCAGGTACAGCCCATGCCAAGTGGGTTTGCCTTTGGTTTGGGGTTTGGGGTTTTTTTCAGAATACAGTAGAGGAGAGATGTAGCTGGGGTGGGGTTTTCTGTCTCTGTGAGGGTTGTCTTGTAAAGGAGTTGCTCAAAATCTGCTTGTTTTTATCAGTGGTTAATTTATAGGCTGGTCAAGACTGCTTTGAACTGTGGCTTCAGGAGAGTTTGGTTTTGTGCTCCACTTTGACTGTCTTGTGTATTTGTGTTCCCTAAAAGGCAAAACAGCAGAAACATGCATTTGCTTGTCACAAACTGGCCAAGGACTCAGGAGGTGCAGCCATGGTCAACGACCTGAAGTGGAACCCTGCCAGTGCAACCATGGTGGCCATCTGTCTGTCCGATGGCAGCATCTCTGTCCTGCAGGTCACAGACTCTGTGAAGGTCTATGCCACACTCCCATCCTCTGCTGCTGTCACATCTGGTGAGTGGCAGCCTTGGAGGGCACTCAGAATGTTGGACACTAAAGAGGAAACACTGATTAAGAGGAGTATAAACAGAGGTTGCTTGTCTCAGGAGGAGGTTTCTTAAAATTCTTAACAAAAAGGAAGGGTTTAAACTCAGTGAGACTCAGAAAATATGTTGCAGTGGAATTGCTCTTTCCCAGTTGATTGCAGCAGCTGAGTCTTGTGAGTTACCACACGTGCCCACCGGTGGTTTGTGCTGTCTCAGGCTTGACTCATTTCCAGGAAAACATGCAAATAAGCATCATCACCTGTTGGGTTTTGACCTGTATAGTCCTGCCTTCTCTGTGACTGGATGATGCCTTGTTTGATTCAGATTCATTTTTTTTTCAGTGAAAAAATTAGCAGTTTTAACTTATTGGTCCTGTTTTTATGGGGCGTCTCCAGTTCCTTAGGGCTAATGAAATTATCTTTTTTTTTTGCCTAGTGTGTTGGAGCCCAAAGGGAAAACAACTGGCTGCAGGGAGGCAAAATGGCACTGTGGTGCAATATCTGCCTGTGAGTATTGGTGGTGTTAAGGCCTTATGAAATATGGTATTTTGTTGGATTTTTTTTCAATTGGTTGATTGGTTTTTGTATCACAAACTGCAGAATTTGGTTAGGTGGCACATGGTGTGAGCCATGTGATGCTACACAAGTGTTTCAGTAATATTCAAGTGTCTTAGGCCAATATTTGGTTTAGTTTAAGGTTTGCACTGGTCACTGAAGTCATGATTTCAGAGTGGCCCATGATGAGTGTTAAAGAATGTGTGAGTTGCTCTAAACCAGTTCTCTGGGCTTTTTGCAAAACTTGCAATTAGATTTGTTCATTGCCTTTTCTGTATAGTTAAGAGTTGTTTTATTTGCAGAATCTGCAGGAGAAGAAAGTAATCCCTTGTCCTCCCTTTTATGACTCGGACAATCCTGTTAAAGGTGCATCTTTTTATTACTTTTTAACTTGTTTTCTCTTCAAAAATATTTTGCTCATTGTTCCCCTGTTGTCTTGAGTTATAGCAGCTGTATAGCAATGGTTATGAAATTACAGTGTGATTTTCTGTGGTTCTTAAGCTTGGTAGTTTAGGAGTTAGTTGCCGTTTGTTTGTCATTTCCTTTTGTGTGCTGTGCACAGTTACAATCAACAAGGAAGTATTACTTTAAAGTGTTTCTGGCTGAGGTATTTGCTTTCTCTTTCAGTTTTGGATGTACTTTGGATTAGCACGTATGTCTTTGCCATCGTGTATGCAGAGGCTGATGGGACACTGGAGATGTCTCCACAAGTGGTCATAGCCATATTGCCTGTAAGTGCCAGCAGTCACAATGACACAAGTGTCTGTTGCCTGTTCCTGACTTGTTCATGACAATAGAGAGTTCCTTTTGTTGTTGATATTGGCACCACATACAATTTGAGTTTGATATTGCTGTAAATCATGGGATTGAGATTGCGGGATTAAGTGGAGGAAGTAGGATCCACCTGAAAATCAATGGGTAAATTGTTTTCTGCTGAGATCCAATTATGATGTTATTGGTGTGCCCTGATACTGTCAAATTTAAGGGAGATTACTTGCCCGGTGCATTGAAGGATAAATTATCAATGTTGATCCTACAGAAAAAGGAAGAGAAGCGACCAGAGAAGTTTGTGAATTTCATGGAGCCGTGCTACACGAGCTGCACTGAGAGACAGCATCATTACTTCCTCAATTTTGTGGAGGAATGGTGAGTGGCAGGAATCATGGCAAAGTCCTTCCCTTGGTATGCATGTCTGAGGGGTCAGTGCTTCTCCATAGATTGTGTTCCTCCTTTTTGTAGACCTTGCAGTGGACTGTTAGTTTTAACCTGTTTGTGTCCATGCTTACAGGGATCTAGTTCTGGCAGCTTCAGCAGCTTCTACAGAAGTCAGCATTCTTGCCAGGCAGGGGGATCAGGTAATATTTTTACTCCATTTTGGAATGTATTTTGTATTGCATCTGTGCAAATGTGCATTTTCTTTCCCCAAGTGTAACCTATATAAGACCTGGAATACCATGAGAGGATGATTTTTTGAAGACATCCCAAAACTAAACAAGCTTCTAAATTGTACATAATCTGAAGATAACTCTTAAATGAACAAGAGATGTGTGTTGTGAACCAAGTACCAGAAGTCTGTTTTTCATTATTCACTTGGCAGTCTCAAAATTTGGTCAAATTCACTGTAATAAAGTGATTGATGTGAGGTCATCAGTTGAAGTTAAGCATTAGAAATTTCTGACCTCTGACATGCAGTGATACATGAGAAGTCACACACAAATCTGTGAAGGACCCTGATCTTTCTGGCATTTGTTAATCTGACAAATTTAAGTAGATACTCTCTACCTGATGTTCCAGCTGTTGTAGGCTGGAGTGCTGAAGAAGGCTGGTCACAGGAAAGCAGTAGTTGATGTAACAATAATTTTCCTTTTTGCAGAACTGGGAATCATGGGTTTTGGAGGACTCTAGCAGAGCAGAACTTCCTCTGACAGATAAAAGTGATGACACTCTGCCTGTTGGTGTTGCTGTGGACTACACCAGTAACATGCCCATCGTGATCAGTAAGTCTTGGTTGTCTTTCTTGTGGAGTAGTCCAAAAACCTCATTATATTTGATATTTTTGACGGAGAGCCTTGTGATCGGAGTTCTGGAGATCATTCTGAAAGGCAGACCAACACACCTTCTGCTGTTTTAATACCAAACCCACAGCACGTGGCTTTACTTCTGTGTGAGGATTCAGGGGTGAAGTGTTAAATACATTTTTTTCCTGGAGCTTTCAGCTTCCTGGGATATGACACCAACAGACATGACAAACAAAGCTCCTGAGTTACATCTGTCCCCAGAACTGAGATTTTAGTGAGTTTAAAGGAGTCGTGTTCCAACACTGGGGATTTCAGGCTGCCCATGAGGTGTTCTTTATTCTTGTCACTTATGTCCTTTCGCAGAACTGTTTTGTATCAAGTACATTTGCATGGATCTAAAGGAAAAGCGGGTTGGTTTCAAAGCCAGAAACAGCAAAGATCGCTGAGGTGAATGCGTAGGTTTTAATTCTGCATTAAAGCACAGGGTCTGTACTGCCTAAACCCTGCTGTGCTCTACATCTCAGCTGCATTATTGCTGTACCTTCTGTGCTGCCTGAAGGCCCTTCAAAGCACTTTGTCAAAGTCTGAAGCTACATCTGAGCTATTGTGTTGCATCTCAGTGAATTCTGAGAATTCTACCTTGAAGGCCAGAGACAGATGGAAATAGAGATGCCTTCAGGCAGAGTGGAAGGTACTGCAGTCAGGAGTTCCTGAAGAGCACAGGAGGGTGCCAGTTAACTGAGACCTTTACCTGAAAAAAACCCCTGCAGTAGGGAATTGAGGTCAAACATTGTACTTGAATGCCAAATTGAATTTGAAGCCTTTTCTCTGTTAATCTATACAGTTACTGGATTAAGAAATCTGTCAGGACAGATTCTTTTAAAGCTTATGTTATGCTGCCTCAGAGTTTTTTAAAAGGTTTTTGGAGAAGCTTTTTGCTAACACATTCTCTGTGTTCTGACACAAGAGTTTGGCTACACATTAATTGGCTTTGCAGTTCACAGCAAGTTTAGGTTGCAGAGAAACCTGATTTGTGCTGGAGCTTGTTCCCAAGTGGAAACTGCCCTTCCCTAGCATGGTTTTCCTGAAGAGCTAATAGTAAAGAAAAATGGCTGTTCACTCTGCTGCCTGACAAACAAAGCACCGTGATTATAGCAGATTTTTCCTGTGCTGTATATGTGTTGGGTTTGGGTTTTTGCATGTAATTAAGCACAGTTAAACCATTACAGAATTTTAGAAATACAGAGAGTGTTCTGGAGCCTTTAACTGTTCTGAGAATTTTTGTACTGAAGCAGACTCACAAAGCAGCTGCATAAAACACAAATATTTTATGTCAGTGGTTCAGATCACGAGGATATTTGTTTGATGTTGGTTTTCTTTAAAGTTAAAAAGCTTCCTCTGTAGCAATTCCATTTTGTAGTTTATGCATATGAATGTTAATGAGGAGACAGGGCCCAATGGAATGTGGGGATTGCTGAAAGGAATTGAAGGAGGGAGCAGAGTATCAGTGAGAGAAAATGACTGCTTCAAAATCTGAAAAAGCTTGGCACAGGAATTGATGGGTGAAAGTTGGGCTTTGTCATTCAGGAGATGACATTCGATTGTCAAACAACCCTTTTATAAAACATGAAGTCAGAAACATAAAGGAATACAAAAGGATAAAGAAAGATCTGAGCACTGACAGAGAAGCGAGGGAACAAAGATGCAAATGAAAGCAAGAAGGCAGAAATGTAAGAAGTATTGAAAGATGCAATTCCAGTAGGAACAGAATAGGAAGCTTTGACTGTAGGACTTATGTGTGGTCTCTGGCAGGTGATGAGAAGATCCTTGCTCCAGCTCCAGTTCTGATCCTGCTCTCTACGGATGGTGTGCTTTGCCCATTTCACATGATCAACCAAAACCCAGGAGTCAGGTCACTTATTGTGACCCCGGAGCCGCTGCAGTTGGCAGGGGAGAGAGTTCCAAAGGCAGCAGGTGAGTGCTCCAGGGGCTCAGGGGAGCCCCGGGATTTGTGGGTCTTTGTCATACTGATCTGTCAGTTCAGTAGTCAGACACATGTGGTCACAGAAAACATTTTGTTTTTTTATAATGATAATGGTGAGCAGTTCTTGGGTATTTTGAGCTCCCAGGACTGTTCTGTCTTTTGTGCATGAGTGTGAAATTACTTAGTCCTGTTCACCAAATCACAGAATCATTTGGTTTGGAAAAGGCTTCTAAGATCATTGAGTTTGTTTGTGGGATCTCAGGCACTTTGCAGGCTGTGCATTTAGACTTTCCTGTGCAATCAGCCTTTGCAGAATAGGGCCAAACCAGTTTTAGGAGGCTCTTTGCCCAGCTCTGAGCCTGACCTGCACCCTTCAGAGAGGTGATGATTTTCCTCCATAGTTTCGCCACAGGAGGTCATGATATGAGCTAAGGTGTTTGACTGCAGAAAAATCCTATTTAAACAAAATTATTTTTAAACCTTATTTAAAGCTTTCCTCAGCACTGTCAAAATTGTGTCAGCTGGTGAATAGGAGTAGTTTTGTTTGAGTTATAGATGTGTTGCCCTGTGTAGTATGATGTAGGCAGGTAAGATGATTGTTTTGCTTGTCTGCATTCATGGAGAAATAATTGCAAATGCACCATTTTCTCCCCTGTGCCCAAATTTGCTTCTCCTTTCCCAGCCAGAAAGCTGTTTTTTGGCAGCCTGCCTTCCTGCAGTGCTGGCTAACTTGTATGCTTACTGCTTATTTTATTTGAGATGGCAGGAACTTCATCAAAATCAATGGAGGAAGGTGAAGTTTTTTCACAGGAAACTGCAGACAACATTAATCTGAACAGATTGTTGTATTGATCATGACTTAGAACAGTTTCTGTATCACTTGCTGGGATTGGGGACTGCAAGCCCAGCTCTGCCATCTCTCTTCCTCACTGTCCAGTGAGAGAAGCAGTGCTGAGCTGTCCATATTAAACAGATTTGGGCTTGCAATACCTTCTGCTGTTACTCAATGCAGCCCCATGAGCCTTCTCCTTTCCCATTTTCTTCCTGCAGGGAGTGCTGCCGCAAGTCCAACCACTCCTCCAACTTCTCTAAAGCCTGACACAGCACCAGCTGTTGCTCCCACTGTGCCCACCTCAAGTCAGCCTCCAGCAGGGAGTGGAGCAGCTGTTTTTTCCTTCATGCCCTCAGCTGTGAAGGCTCCTGGCTCCACAGGCAGTGATCCTCCACCATATTCCTTTGCGACTGATGCCTCCAAGCAAGCCCAGACTCCTGCTCTGACTGGACTAGCAACATTCTCCTTCTCCTCTGCTTCTTCCAAGGCATCCATGACTCCTGCTTCTGTGGGCAGCACTACAACAGCTCCTGCCACCTCTTTTCCTTTTGGCTCCTTGAACTTTAAACCAGCTGCAGACAGCTCATCTGGGCCATTGCTCTCCACAGCACCTGCTGCACAGAAGTCATCTTTTGCACCTTCAGCTTCTTCAGTCAAAGCGAACCTCAATGAGAAGTAAATAGATTCAGCAGTGAATGCAGGGGCTGGGTACTTGTTAAATTGCTGTAGACATGGATATTGTGTGGTGGTTCTGAAGATGGTGTCTGGCTTTTTGCCCTGACAGCAGTTCCCCACATTCCCAGGAAAGCACTGAGGAAGCCCCTCTTTATCCAAGAGTGTTGTGGCTGTGGAAACCCTCAGTGCTTCCATGCCAGAGGTTTTGTTCATGGGTACTAGTCAAGGGACAATGCCAAAAATTTAGACTGATAAATTGCCAGAGACTTAGGGGGGTTTATATCTTTGTTTCCTAGGCATCAAACAGTGATTCCATGCTTTGTTTTGATGCATATCATGGCTGAGGACTGCTGGGAAATCTCTTCTGTCTGGAATTGTTTTAGTGAGGTGGTGATAGCGCAAGTTTCTCTGACAGTTTGTTGAAGGTTCCTTACCCCCAGCCTGAGAGGAAGCTGGAGCGACAGCTGATGGATTGCTTTGCCACTCTGTGTTCAGCAGAGAAGGTGCCAGACCTTTTGATTGTGTTCTTAAATGGACACTTGCTCACTGAGCACAGGATCTGGAACCTTCAAAGCTTGTTCACACTGACTGAAAAAAACTAATATTGATTAGAAACTATGTAAAATGGGTTTCAGTGTTCTCAGATGTCATATACTCACTCTTCCCGCCAACTCCTGAGACTTGCTCTTTATTTTTAGGAAAAGTGGTTTAAAACACAGAGCTATGTTAATTGGAGCTGCTTTTTAAGGAGAAGAACTTGCGTGTAAATGCATCAAAAAAAATTTCTGATAGTTTAAATGATTATTTTTGAATTAGAAAAATCTTTACTACACCAGAATCTGATGGGAGCTCTTAGGGCTTTTTATATTTTGTGTATAAAGCAAATGATACACCAGTGAATTGGCTGAATATTTAAATTGGCTGCCTGGAGGAGCTGAGTTTGCAAATGAATAGAAATTCATATTTTCTTGCAGAATTTCTCTTTGAGCCTTACTCTGAGATGAGCACTGAAGGGCAGCTCAGATTTGCTATACCTGGAACAAAATGATGAGGTGTATTTGAAGCAGGGTAGTATTTTTTGCTGGCATTTAGCTTTGGCTCATGGGAGGATCTAAGAAGTCTTTGTGGTTCCATGTATTCAGAAATTATCCTGAATGGCTCCTTCCCACTATCTCCAGAAGCTACACTCGTGATTTTGTATCTGGAGCTTGAGTAGCTGCTGATCCCAGGGGATGCTCATTCATTTATTCATTCATTCACTCATTCATTTATTCATTCATTCACTCATTCATTTATTCATTCTGTTGCAGGTTCAGTGCTGTAGACACCTCTTCTCCCACAAGCAGCAGTGGGCAAAGCACCTCCACAATGTTTTCCTTCTCAACCAGTTCCAAAACTGCTCCTGGAGGTTCTCTGAGCCAGTCCACGCCTGTTGCAGCCCCTCCTGCCACGCCACTGAAGACTTCATCCCCTGTGCCTGCCACAGGTAGGAGTCTGATCCCTGTTTTTGGGAATAATGCATTATAAAAAAAACATTCTAAATGTTTTAGGACACAGGGAGCTTCATTTGGCTTTTTGCTTGTTTTGCCTGTTGCTTTTCCTGCTCCAGAGGCCCTCCTGATGGTGTGCCTATATTGGCACACCATCATGATGTGAATCACTTTGTCTTGAAACTGAGCATTTTTTCCATTTGTGCTCTATTTCTGAGAGAGCCATATGTGAAATAATTATATTCAGCTGCTTAAGTTCACCCAGAAGTTCTGGCATTTTCAGTGCTCTAAGGGTTTCTGGGCAGCTGCACAAATCAGTGCCTTACCTTCCATCTGCATTGACCAGAGTTCAAAGCAGTCACAAGAGAAGTTGAATGGAAGTGAAAAGGCACCTGAGGAAGGTGTGTTCTTGCACTGGGGCCCATAGCACTACTGCTTTTGGATTTGATAGTGCTGATTGTTTCTCATCACAGCCTGTTTCCTCAAGCTTTGTTTAACTTCATCAGTTACTGTTCTTATTAAATTCCAGTGGCACGTCCTGCTCAAAATCCTCCTTCAGCTTCCTTGGTACAGAAGACAGCCAAAGTCACCCCGTCAGCAGCAAAGCCAAGCTCTACTCAGGTAACAAGAATTTGACTGGCTTCTTTGGAGGGTGAATGTTTTTCATGGCCCATAAATTGCTTAGAATTCCTTGGACTGAACTGATGTTCTTAGGTCAAAGAATTAGCTAAGTCCTGATTTTGAAACAGTAGCAAATCTGTGGTTCTAAACAACGTTTTCTGCATGTCTTTAGAGAGCTGTATTTTGACTTGTTACAACCAGAGTGTCTGGATGGAGTTTCTAACACCAGGCCTTTTTTGATATTCTCAGCTCCCCGTTGCAATGGATATATACTTAATATTGGTTTTGGTTTTGTCTTTTTTTTCCCCAGGGCAAATCAGCACTCCCCAGCACAGCTTTAGAGAAACAGACCCATCAGTGGAAGGAGTCAGACCCTGTCATAGCAGGAATCAGGGAGGAGGTGAGATTTTCAAGCAGTTTTCTTCATAATGCCACACAAACACTTCAGCTTGTGTTCTGATGGTGTCTGTAAGTAGTTTAGGAATCAGAATGGAAATTTTTCCTAAGATGATCAGCCTGGTTTGTAGTTGTTATTTGTGTGTCCTGTTCAGTCATCTTCAGTCACTGTGCTGAGAAGATGGAGTATTCTTTCCTGTTAATGTTCAAGAAGAATTTCCTGCTTTGGCTGCAAAGTGACCAGTGTTTATGGTGTAGTTGAGGCATGATCCAAGAGCTGAGACATTTGTTCTAGTCCCTGCTGTGTTTTCAGCGGCTGCCCTTTCTTCCACTTGGCCTTGCAGATTGCACATTTCCAAAAGGAGATGGAGGAGCTGAAGGCCAGGACTTCCAAAGCCTGTTTCCAAGTTGGGACTCCAGAGGAAATGAAGATGCTGCGAACTGAGTCAGAGGATCTTCACACCTTCCTCTTGGAAATTAAAGAGACAACAGAGGTGAGCAGGCTGTCTTCAAACTGTGAACCACCAGTGACTCTTCCTCACCTGATGGTCCTCCTTAACCTGCTATAGCTGAACTACAGAGGGAATATCTGACTCTGCTGTGTTAATGAGGGGCTGGCATTTGCACTTGTGCTTTCAGACAGATGCTTGCAGGAGCCCTTTTGCTAGAAATGGCAGTAGAAAATGTTACCTTGAACCTTGTCCCATCTGTTCCATTTCACTTTGCAGTCACTTCATGGAGATATCAGTATTCTGAAGACAACCCTGCTGGAGGGATTTGCAGGAGTAGAAGAGGCTAAAGAACAGAACGAACAGAATCGTAGCTCGGGGTATTTACACTTGCTCTATAAGAAACCTTTGGATCCCAAGAGTGAAGCACAACTTCAGGTATGAATCATGTCAGCCAACTTCTGATAGAGAGCTTTAAATCAAATACAACTTAGGCTTGTGTGTGCAAGTTCCTAGCATTCTTGTTCTGCCCTAAGTATTTGCTGTTTCACTAAATAGTCTTGTAAATGTGTGGTGAGCTTTGGTTTCCATGAGTTTGCAAGAGCTGCTGGAAATCCTCTCCTGAAGCTCCCCTCTGTTGTTGCCATTTGCAGTGATGATTCAAAACTCCTCCTGAAGGGGATGTAGTTCACCTGAGATCTGTCTTCTAATCTTAGAATGTGACTCTTGACATCCTGTTCCTTCTCAGCCTGTAGTGTTTGCTCAGGGATTTAGTTAAAAGAATGTTGGGTTTTTTTCCTACACTTTATAGAAGAGTTCTTAGAATTATTTTTATCTTCAGCAAGTGCCTTATGGAACAATTTGATGATTTATTATGACTTACAGAATTGTGTGGTTAATTTCATGGATGGTGGAGCATAAAGCTTAATGATATTCTGAAAGCTGGGGCACAAAGGAAAATAACCAGCAGTACATAAAGAAGCTTTCAAAGACAAGAAAGAAAGAAGGGGTGAAGCACTATTTGTTACAGCTCTAGTGATGAAGGCTCTTTAACCCTAAGCAAAATAGAGTGAATGTGCCCTACAAATGATACTTGGTCTTTTATACACTGATAAGTTCCCCTCAAGAGGTTTGACTGGCAGGTTGAAGGCATAATTGAATGTCATCTTTGTGGCATTAGGTATCAAGACCATGCATGCAGTTATTAGAAATCAGCTGACACAAAGTAATTTCTTTTAGGTCTGATCTCTAATCTTCACCTGGATTCTGTTGATTGATTCACAGTCTTAATTGCATGCCTGCTTTGATGTCCAGCATGTCGCTGTGACATTTGAAGCTTATGCTTGTGACTTCAGAGAGATGATAATCTTGAAGTATGTGTTTCACTGTGTACAGAAAGGACCATGAGGAAAGTAGAACACAGTGGGAGAGAAGGGGAAGTGGATTTGAATGGAATGAGAGAGCTCTTGGGTCAACTTTGTGGAAGTTTGCTTTGAGAAAGCTGTGTGCTGACTCTGAAATTTTGCTCAGTCTGCATCATCCCCATTCTCCTGGGTGAGAAGCTCCCTTAGGCAGCTTTGTGTCTTAGTTTTCAATGAAGTTTTCGATACCCTGAGACTTTTCTGATGTCCAGCTCTACCAGTTTGGTATCCAGAGAGTTGCTGCCATGTAGGTGCTGGGGAAAGGAAACCTGGCCTTGGCAGTGTTTAACACTAAGCCCACAGCAGGACTGGGTTTGCTTTCAGGTTGGAGAGGTCCCACTAGAATTCCATGCTGTATCTTGAAAGCATTTACAGTGGAATTCTTCTCAAGCTGTGCTCCTTGGCTGCTTCATCGTATTTAGGTGAACATTCTGTTGAGATGAGCTGAAACCAGCTGCAGTTCCCATTTCCATTTTACAAGGTTGGAGTTCAGGCCAGGGCCATGCCATGCCAGGCAGGAGGGATCACAGGAATGAGACTGAGCTCTGGGTTTGCTTAGGGAGCAGAGCTTGAGGCCAGAGGTCTCTGGCATAGCTGCTGCAGTTGTGCAGCTGTGTGGTCATGGATAAGTCTCTTTACTCTCTGTCCTTGCTTTTTACTTATTTTTATTTTCCTACCTATAAAAGTCAAATTAATTCCTTGCCTTATTGTGGGAGCTTGAGCATTCATGAGTGCTTTCATGAATCATAGTCTGTGAATGCTGATATTCTAGAGTCGTGTGAACAGCCTGCAAAGCTTTGATCACTTATAATTGTTAGAAGTTTCAGTGTTGTAAGATGGGACCGAGTGACTCATGCTCTGGAAGTGGCATTTGAAATAAGGATTGTTTTGTATAATGCCTGGTGTTTGTAAAATCCTTTTTGTAAAGACTTGGCTGTGTTTTGCAAATATTATGGACAGTATTTCTTAGTTGAGAGCTGAGGTGAAATGTCCAGGGCAAACCCTGGACAATGTGTACCCTATTGATTGTTACATAAATTTTCGCCACGTTGGGTTCTGTTGTGCTGGCAAAACTCTCCAGGCAGAAGTACGGGCAAGTGTTGCATGGCTTGGATTTAATGAGCCCAAAGAGTCTTCATCTTCTTCAACTGAAACTGAGATTTCTGAAATGAATTTAAAGCTCACTTTATTTTGCATGGCAGGAAATCCGGCGCTTGCACCAGTACGTGAAGTTTGCTGTTCAGGATGTGAATGATGTTCTGGATTTGGAGTGGGACCAGCACCTGGAACAGAAGAGAAAGCAGAAGTAAGTAACTAAAACTGGAGTACAGAACTACATCTGTGAATTGGGAATTGGTCTATAATCAACAGACAAAGATCTTTTTCAAGGGATCTGGAAATAAAGTTTCCAATAATGGGAGCCATAGGTTCAGACTCTCTGGCTTCATACACGTTACAAGCTTGTTGTGTCTCTGTGTACAGTACAAATAGTGCTTATAGAAACAAACTGTAAGCTTTGCAGAAATTCATTGATGGTAGCTAATTAAGCCTTTCTAATAGATAAAATATCTTAAAGCAAATAGGCTAAATAAATAAACTGGCAGCACATTCAAAGGAGAAATCTTATGTGAAATGAACTGAACTGCTTTGGTGATTGACCTCGAGTTTCAGTAGCCAGAACCACTAAACCATTGATGTTTGCTTGCTGCCTGTGGCCCAGATGCACAGAATGGTCCTTATCCCTGTCTCTTGATCTGATCTCTGCAGGCGTCTGATAGTCCCTGAGCGAGAGACTTTGTTCAACACCCTGGCAAATAACCGGGAAATCATCAACCAGCAGAGGAAGAGACTGAACCACCTGGTGAACAGCCTGCAGCAGCTGCGCCTCTACAACCAGACATCTCAGTGGAGTGTTCCCAGTGATGCACCTCTCAACAGTGCTCAGAGGTGTGTGAAACATGAATTCCCCCCTCTCTCTTGTCCCCAGCAATGTGCATCCTCCAGACAATGATGTTTTGTGGGCATGGTATGGGAGGACAGGGTGTTCTAAAGATTATACTAAACCATGCCCAGGTAACACATAACTTTATTGGTTGGATTCTTGGACACTGTTTGATGCTTAGCAGAAATTTCCCCTAAAAGTTTAAGGAGTTTTTTTAGTAGATGGGATAATAGAGCCTCCAGGCTGAGATACTGCTAGTTGTCTGTCTGACTTCAGGGGAAGAAGTGAATGACTATTTAAGTTTCCAAAATAGTTAAAGGTGCATCAGACAGTATCTAGAGGAGCCAATTGTTCTTCTAAATATGCCAGTGGTTCTAGTGGCTACTTTGGCCCAGTTTTGTTCCTGCTTTGGTTGGCTTCTTTTTTCTGCTGCTGTTTTTTCACTGCTCTGCCTTGTCCCAGTTTTGACAGTGACCTTGAAAGCCTGCGCAACGATTTGATGAAAACTACTTTGAAATCACATGCAAAACCTCTGCCCAAAGCACCTGGTAATTTATTCTTTCTTCCTGCCATAAATGTGAACTACCTTTTTTTTTTTGACTTGCAGTTTGACTGTAGACTAATAACTGCCTTCCATTTTCCAGCTAAGTTATCCCCAGTGAAGCAGGCACAGTTGAGGAATTTTCTAGCCAAGAGGAAAACTCCACCAATTAGGTCTACAGCTCCAGGTAAACATTAGTGACTATAGAAGTCTGATATGCTTTCTGGGAGGGTGACTTAGTTGCTGTGGGACTGAGACCAGAAATTGGCTTTTGACTACTCAACCCCTACTTCTTCTTTCCTGTTCTCCCATCTGCTCTCAGAAGGACTTGCCTTCAGTTGATGCCTGGTTTAAGGCTGCCTTTCCAGGCATTTAAGAAGTCAAATCTTAAATGCATGAGTTAAACAAGTCAACAGGCGACTGCCCTAAAATAGGGTGCATTTGTCATGGCTGTTACACTGGATGGTTCCCTCAACTTAATAATGAATTTTGGTTCTGATGTTGCAGCAAGTTTGTCCCGATCTGCCTTCTTGTCCACAAGATATTATGAAGATTTGGATGAAGTCAGCTCAACATCCTCAGTTTCCCAGTCACTGGAGAATGATGATTCCCAAGCAGTGGACCAGGAAGAAGAGGCTGCCCCAGTCCAGGTCCCTCGTCATGCTCCCGTGGTCCGAACTCCCTCAATCCAGCCTGGTTTGATGGCTCAGTCTCCATCCTTTGGGAAACCACACCTCTCCCTGGGTACTTTGTGTGAGTTGTGTTTGCAGTGTCTCTTCTCAATGTGCTCTTGTGGGTAGCTTTAACTACTGTGTTATCCATTGCCAGTGCTTCAGGCCCTGGAGAAATGAGATTGCAGGATACAGATTTACTTTGCCAGGTTCCCAGGAGCAGTAGCAGAGTGGCTTTGTAACCTCGTGAACTTGAGCTAAAGGCACTAAACCACCTTGACTCACTGATTGTGCTTTTGTGATTGCCTGGTTCTTTCAAATTGCAGTGACCTAAAATATTGCCCGAAGACTGAGAAACTGGAGTACTGCTGCATCTGTGGCCAAGGTTAGGAGTTCTAAGCCCAGCAAGTCTCCGTAAGAGCTGCATTTGCATACACTCAGTTTTCCTTGTGCAGGAGAGGTTTCTTTAATCTCTGCAGCCAGAGAGAAAAATAAGGTGTCAGCAGAAGTGTCTGTTACAGCAAATTGAAAGTCCTCTAATGCATTGAAATTACATCTATTGAGACTTAGTAAATTCCTTGGGATATACCAAAATCTGCCAGGGACAGATTGTGTTGATTGTTTGAATGGCCTGCACATGAGTCCTGTCAGAAGGAAGCTGTGTACTTAGAGGAACTGCAGTTCAGCAAAGGCTTCCAAAGACTCCCTGATTTATAGAGAAACATTTAACTGATACTTTTGTTAATTTGTTTATTTTTTAGTGCCTACATCTTCAAACAGAATCATCCCACAAGGGGCAGACAGTACAATGCTTGCAACAAAGACTGTGAAACATGGAGCCCCTGCTCCCACTGTCACTGTTCCAGCACCACAAGCAGCTGCTGCTGCAGCTCTGCAGAGGCAGATGGCTGCTAACCAGTCCCCAGGTAAAAGGATGGCTAATTGCCCAAGTGACCTCTGAGCAGCTGAATGGGGCTTTCACAGGGATTTAGTGCTCTCAAAGGAGGAGATCATCGAACAAAATGTGGCACACATCTGTAGTTGTTGCACCTCTGAGCTATCCAGTGTTCCTTTGTCTTCCTTTTTCCTGTAAGCTGCTAGTACAAAATACCTGAGAAACTCCCATTTCTGTTAACAGAAGGTGTTACAATGTTGGTAAGAGAGAGTTCATAATAGATTTGCTCAGCAAACAAAAAATGTACCGACTATATAGATTGCTGCCCACTTCTTTTGTCCTTAATGAAATCTGAGGTTCCAAATGTTTCAGGCCAGGTACACTATATATGTTCTAGAATCTTGGATGGATATTTTTGGAATTATTCAGGCCATATTGAATGAAACTAAATGCTTCATATGGAGTTTTTCTTTACATCTGGTTCTTTTTGTCTGTTTTTTTCTGTTCCTTCAAGCTGTGAGCACCTCCTTGACTGAATCAACTCTGAAGAACGTTCCTCAGGTGGTGAATGTTCGAGAACTCAAGTCTACTGCTCTGACCCCAGCAGCCTCTGCAGTTATAGGGTGAGTGAGTGCTGCCCTTCTTTCTGGTGCCCTTCGGTAGCATTTGCACTGGAGCACATCTGCCAGTGGGGAGCAGTAGCAGTGTTTCACTGAGTCTGGCTGTGTAAGACCTGAAGTGGGTGCATTTAGACAAGAGTATTGGCTTTGTGAGTTGAAAGAAAGAAAAAAAGATCTTACCAGGTCATTCAAGGAATTGCTAATGGCTTGTCCTGAACAAATGATGAGACCAGTATTAACCTCCTTCTCTATTTGTCTGTGAAATGCATTTATTTGCATCCTCTCCTTTTGGGATTCAGTGGTTTTACTGCTAATAAGAAATTTGGGCCTGGTATCTCTCAAATCACTACCTCTGTTCTGCCTCTTTCAGTGAGGGAATTGCAGCCCTCTGTCACTGAGTGTGGTCTGTGACTTCAGGCTCTCCAGATGTTTTCCTTCTACTTTGTCATCCTTTGCTGAGAGAACCTTCTCTGGAGTTATGCCTCTTCTGTCTGTTCCCAGATTCACCCCCTGAAGGGAGGGAGAACTGTGCTCTGGCTTTTCTGGAAACTTGTCTCAAATGTTTTGACATCAGAATTTTGACTGAAGGGTTGGGTGTCACTGGGGGTCAGTCACTTTGGAACCTTACAGAGCTGCAGGCTCTTCCTCAGGAGTAAACTGGGAACGTTGACTTCTGGTATTTAACCTTGAATTTGTTACCATTTCTTGTGAGTTAGCTGTAACACTTGGCTTCCCTACTCTGCTTCCTGCAGACAACAGCCAGCTCAGCTCATTCCAGAGATTTCTTCCTTATCACCAGGCTCTGTCACCAGCCTAGGACTAGGCATTTTCCCTGTCATTGTAATGACCTTGGAACTGTCTTAACTTAAAGTTCATGCTCTTGCTTAAGACCAGGGCAGTACATGGCCAGTTCTGGGCAGTAGTGAGAAGTCTGTGCAAAGTTGGGCTTACTACATGAAGAGGGATAAATTCACCACATATCTCTGATTATATATGGAGTGGCAAATGCTTTATCCATATAGCAGTGAGCTGTATGTGCAGCTCCTGGAGCAATTGCTGTTGTTGCATCACCACTGGCTTTCACACATTTGTACTTTACTGGTACTCTTCACTGTCAAAGAAAAAAGGTGGAATTCCTTTGATTTAGCTTTTTAAAAAGGGAACAGTCTCACAGTGGTGGTACTCAACTGGAGACCTTGACATTTACTTCATGGTTTCTTTTGCATTTTAATTGAGAAACAGCTTGGGTGCTTTTTGCTATTTTATTTCTTCCTAAAAGTGATAAACTGGAATGGGGAGGGGAATTGCTACATCTTTTGAAAGTCAAATTTGTAGACAGCTGTGCTTGGGAATTTTTTGGCTAAAAGTAGTGTTGTGACCAGGAAGAGCTTTCCACCCTCTGTTTCATCAGAACTATGATGAAAAAAAGTAGAAAGTACTGGCTGTGCACAGAGAAGGTTGTGAGTGAGCAATATGCAATGAGACTGATTTTTACTTGAACTGTTAATGACCTGTCTTACTTTCAAGTAGTTTTAGATTGTCAGTATTGATTGATACCTCTAATTCATGGAGCACCAGCTAGCTCCTTGCTATCTTGGAGGCTTTCTACAGTTTAACTTTATAGCTGACCTCATAAAAATGTACTTTCTAAAAATTCTACCCAAATGAGCCATGCTTGCCAGTCAGATTCAGCACTAAAATGAAGAGCATTCACCCAGCAAAGTTAATTCACCACTTTTTGCTACTTCAGACATCCTGGCT
>NW_005054329.1:4552389-4585227 GCF_000277835.1 Geospiza fortis | reverse complement strand
GCTGTTCAGTGGCCTGTGATTGGGTGTGTTGGTGGTCCCAGTCCAGTTACTAATACATAGTTTTCAGTGAAAAAATAATCCTTTCTCCACAACTCAGCATTTTCACAGCATTGTCAAGTGATCTTGGGATCAAGTCCCACCATCTCATGAATTTCACAGACTTTCTGTTGTTTTCTTTTTTGTTCAGCTTAAGCTTGAAATCTACAGCTGCACCATCCCAACACCAACTTTTTTCCAGTGTTAATCTTGAAGTTTTCATTGTTTGCTGTACTTCTGCTTTGGGCAGAGGGCAAATCCAGGCCAGGCAATGTAGAGAGAGTACTCCTGGCTGGAAGGAAAGGACTTTCTAGTGAAGCAAAGCTGTTCAAGGCACAAAACCATATCCAAGACCAAATGTCCATACAAAATGTGTCATATCTGTGTCTTCTTCCTTTAAAATATGGTAGAAAATTCCTGTGAATTGGCCTGCAGCTAACCAAACAGTAAATGCAGTTTGGGAATCCTCTTGCTTTAGCAGACAGACAACTTTGGATGCCCAAATTTGCTCACTGTCTGGGATTTGCAGCCTCAGCCAGAGATTGATTATTGCCTTAGGGAACTTCTGGTCCCAGTCAAGATGGAAAGAACCTGCCTGGGTAAGAAAGCTGGGCTTTGCCACCAAGAGAATGCAATCATGGTTTAATTTAAGCTTCTGAAATCTGCTGCTATTGGCCACTGAAGCTTCTGAACCTGGTGGGCCACAGCCTTAAGATGCTAAAATTGGTTGGCTGTTCCCAAGTTGCCCTGATTTGATTTGTTGGTGCCCCACAGTGCCAAGGTCAGATCCTGCAGCCCATGAGATGCTGCCATTCTGCAGCAATTGTCTGGGGGTTTTTATTTCATGGTCAAAAATACCAAACTGACAATGTAGAATATAGATTAATTTTATCACAGTTCTTTCCATGACTTTGTCAGTGTTTATAGTGCACTTCAAAGACAGGAAATGCTTCCTCCACCCCCTCCCAACTTACTCAGCATTTCTAAGCATTGCATGTACGTGTCTGGACTCCACATTGTGAAGGAAGCTGCTTAAATTTGTTATCCACTAGGCATAAAATTATAATCCCCTTACCTGCTGATTTTTCATCAACTCCCTGTAGAATAGAAAGCCCTGACTCTCTTCAGGGACAAGAGTGTCTGGAGAAGACTTGATCGTTTCAGTCTAGAGGTTTAAACACATTTACAGACTTCCTTTGTTAAATGTGGCTGATTCATTTAAGAGGTTTATTCTCTAATCAGATTTGTTCTTTTGGAGTTGTGTGTGGAATCTTTAATAGTGGCTGTTGTTCAAGGCTTCTGGGAGCTGGGCTTTCTGAGAGGAGAGGAAATCCTCCTTCAGACTAGTTATTCATATAATTGTTTAATTTTTCTTTTTAAGATCATCTGTACCTCATTCTGCAGCCCAGGCAGTCCATCAAGTTTTGGCAACTGTTGCTACAAATCAAGCTAAACAGGTATTTTGATATAGAGCCCTTTCCCTGTGGAATACTTACGTGGGCATGCTCAGTAGAGTTTGGGGTTTAATTTTCATAGCTTGCCCTGCAATTCTTGACAAACCATTTCTGTATCTGTGACCTTGACAGTGTGATGCCAGGCATATCTTATGTTATGTCTTGCCTTTTCTCACTTCTGAAGACCTGCAGCTTTCTAATGGCCACACCCTTGCTGCAGTGATGGTTGGAGCTAACAGCAAAGGAAGCTGTGTTAGGTAGTTACAACTAAATTTCACACACACAAAAAAAGAAAGTTACAGGAAATCAGGGGAGAGAGTTCTTTGTTACCCTGTTATTCTACTGAAAATATTGCTTAATAGTTGACAAGCTGCTGGGTTTTATATCTATACATCAAAAAACCCCAGTGCAGAAGTCTTTGTCCTCTGAAATCATTGAGCTGCTGCCCACAGAGGCTTGCTGACTTGTTGAAAAGGCTGAGGACTGACCCCCTATTTAAATGTCAAGACATAATGGGCCCAGGAGTGCAGAGCTCTTCTAAGTGCTGCAGCCACCCACCTCTATTTTATTCTTAAGTCGCTGCATGACACTGATAATAGCAAACCAAAGTCAGAAGGACCTTTGTTAATGGACAGACTGCACTGACCTGAAGTGGTGCTGTGTTTTTAGACACCTCTGACAAACTCAATGAAGAGCCAGACTCCACCTTCCTCTGTGTGTGCACCCCCTCCTGTGGCATCCACAGCTGCTCCAACATCATCTGGCAGCAAGATCTCAGGTAAGTTGTCTTTCTCTTGTGGAGATGGAAATAAGGCCTGGATGTCTCTTGCAAGATGTCAGGGTGCACAGTCCAGAGAACAAGGATACTGAGGAGATTTGCCTCCACTGAGAGGTTGCTGTGCCATTCTTGAGGGGGAGAATTTGTAAAACAAAATGGTACAGAAGTGCAGGAGAGTGGTTTTCTATACTCCCTGTGTTTTGTCTGCTCCTGCATCTAGAATTTAATGACACAATTCCTTGTTCAGAGTGCACTCAGGGCTTGTAACTCTTATCAGGGAATGCTGAAAGTACATCTTCCACAAGGCTACTGTGGCTTGACAGCAAATTAAAAGCAGCTCTTTTGTTTTTAAAACATTGAAATTTTAAACATTTAAAATGTGATTTTAAACATTTTAAATGTGCCGATTTGATTTTTGGCCACACAGCATTATAGGAGTACCTAAACAAGCTTGATCTAATTCCTGTGCAGGATCTATTGAGCAGGACCAACTTCAGAACCAGTTCAGACACAGGGATCAGTCTCATAGAGTTGGGAAGCTTCTAAAGAAAGGAATGCTCAGTTTACGACTTAACAGGGAAAGAGGAAACTTCAGGGAAAGGAAGCAATTGATTTTTAATGTGTATTAGATAATAATGCTTGCATTGGACATGGTTTTATAAGCCTCTTGCATAAATGTCTGCAATCCATCTCTGTTGGTCTTTTGCCTTTAATCCATGGATGTAGGTTGCCTCTTAGCCAGGGGTAAGAAGCAGTAAAAATAGCTAGGAATCATATTTGACTTGGCAAATGCTTCTTAAATTTTGGTTTATTGAAAATGTCAGCTCCTGAATTTGATAGCACTTCCTTTTGATTAGAAATTCATTAAGTTACAGACTGTGTGTGCAAGCTAATCTCTGCTTTTCTAATAGATAGATGACAGGATGCCTTGTTTATTTTTTTATTTGTAAATTTATTTTAAAAGTATATTTATTTGTTGTTCTTGTAACTTACAGGACAAGGGACAGTAAAAACAGTTACAGCTGTTTCTTCTACTGTGACATCAGTACAAGCAACAACTTCACAGCTTAACAAAACATCCTTGTTTTCTTCTGCAGGGTCTGTATGAACATTAAGATTTCTTTGTAGTTGACATTAAATATGAGTATTGGCTGTTACAGCAGGTGTTGCCTACAAGCTGTGCAGTACTGGAAAATGGCACCTGCAAATGTTAGACTGGGAGGGCAGGGGTTGTACCAGAGTCCTTTGAAGACCTTGTTTGTGGAAGCCTGAGTGAGGTCTGAAGGTCTTTGAGGCTTTGACACAATATCATGTTGCTCTGAGAATTTTCAGTGTATAACTAATCAAGAGTAAAGGATGACTGGCTTGCTTTTGGGTTTTATCTACAGTGGACTCATAAACAAATTCCCTGTTAGGGCTTGAAATATGTACTGATGGTCACACTCATTGAATTACTTCTTCATTTTAATACAGTAGAACAAATTTTGTGTTTTGGCTTGGAAAAAGTAATCAGTTCATGAAGGTGACAAGAGGGGCCCCAAGCCATCTGGTGATATCTGTTACATAACAATAACACAAAGCAAGGCACATGTTATGAACATACAGTTACTCTGAAATCTCTCTTATGGAATGGTATTTCAGGGATAGCAAAAATGTTTATTTGGTTATATCTTATGTTTAGGGGAGAGGGATAATTCCTTAGGAATGATTGTTTGAAATTCTGCATGTTTACTGGTCTACCACTCGAGTGAATTTCTCTGTGAAGTTGGCAACATTAAGTATTTCAGAATACACCCACATTCAAATGGGTGGTTTCTTCCAGCCTTACCCATTTCTCTGCACTTTTTTTAAGTGGATACTACCCAAATGCTTTGCTGGTCTCTTCAGAGGGCTAAAAGAGTCCTTTTGAGTGATGGAAATTCAGATTCAAAAAGCAAACAACCCTGCCTTTGTCCCATGTGCAGTGCCTCAGTGTGTAAACCATATGCTAAATACAGTGCTGCTGTCAGTGATGTCTTAGTCCCATGGCCTGACTTCTGTATCAGCAGCTGGTCTTTGAGAATCAGAGAAGGCTTAAAAAGCCTCAGGGAATGAAGATCTCTGCAAGACTCATTATGAAAGATCACAGTATTTTTGCAAGACAAAATACTTTCAGTGTAAAATAGTCATGATAACTTTTCATTTTTGTCTTGCTATGAGTGATCTCCTTTTTGATGGATGGTTGTATCCAGTCATTCCCTTCTGCACATGCACTGATTCTTCCCTTTTAGCTCTTTCAAACTGTAGCTGCCCCTGTGGTTTTTCCTCTCACCAGTCTCTCCAAATCCATCAGATTTTGGTGCATGAGGAAGAAATACACAGCAGAAAGGATGAGGATGGTCAAAAGAACTTTGAACCCTGACTCTCTTTAACCCTCTAGAAGCCTTTTCAGAGAGGGAACAAATGGAGCACAGTGTGTGTGTGTGCTTCTCTCTTCCTGTTAATCCTTGGAGAAACTGCTCCTGTGTGCCTGGCTTTGTGCAAGTCTGTACTGGAAATCTGAGCCTTAGAGTTGTGCTCATCATATGGATGGAAATTTCAGCACTTTGAGCTAAGTCATTCTTCCCCTTTCTCCCCTCTCCTCCTAGGTCTGTGTTTAATTTTAGTGGTGTCACATCAGCTGCTTCATCACAGACGCCTCCCAGCCTCGCTCCCTCACAAGGTTAGTCTGGGAGAGTTGTGCAAACAGCATCTCTTCCCTCTTAACAGAGTGTTTACTCTTCCTAATCCATGTGGTTCTTGTTCTGTGTTGCACTTCTATTACTAAAATTGCAATAGCATTTCATACACATGCTGGGTTCTCCCCTGTAATACACAGAAATCTGGGCCACCCACCTGTCAATTAAGCAAAATATTTGTTGCCAAGAACATTAGGAGGCACTAGTTTATGAAAAGGGTAACATCTGTAGTCATTTCCTCTGCTGTTTTTAATCTGTAGATTTAAAGTTGCTGAGGTGGACTGACATAGAACTGTTACCCAGTGAGCATTTAGCAATCAGAGGGAAGTGCTTGGAACGGCTTTGTGTTGCTTCCAAAATTGAAGTGACAATACATAGGCTGCCTTTCCATGTCATAGGTAGACCCTGCTTGTCTAGTCTTATTAAAGGGAACTGATAAAATCTGCTTTGTAATATTTTTGAAGCTTTCTGCCTTTAATTTCAGCCTTGCAGATGAGATCATACAGTTAGAAAATTTGCTCCCAATGTTGTTGGTTCCTCTGATAAAAGATATCACCTCTTCTTACAAATCTTGGCTTGTTTCTATCCTTAGACCATCACAGCTACAGTAATGCTACTGATACTCTTGATGTTAAACAGAGAGAATGAGGTGGGCTTAAAATTTGGAGATGAACATAAAAGCTTAGGTAAATAACACAGATGAACCAGGAGTGGGAGGTACAGGAGGCAGACTTGAAAACCACAGGTTGTGTGAGGGCAGGTACCTCACTCTGTTCTGTGAACTGGTAGGAGCACCTCTGTCTCTAATTGGTAATGGAAGAATTGCAGAATTTAATTTCAGGGCCTCAGAAGGAAAATAAAGCTACATTATTGAGTGTCAGTTACTTAAATATACTTAATGTAGAGGAAAACACAAGGATAATACCAGATCTGGTAAGAAGCTTTTGCTCTTTGTTGTTTGATCTCCATGCAGATTTCCTGTACTTTGTCCAAACACCAGTGAAGTGTTTTCTAGTCAGAATTTATTTGGTGCACAGAAATGAAATGACAGTACATGAAATAAAACTAGCTCAGTCTCCCTTAAAACTTCAGCAGTTTCACACTGTTGGACAGCAGTGTAGGTTAGAAATGGAGCTACTTTGGTAATTACATTTGAGAGTTTTTCTCTAGTTTTTCAAAGCTGAAAACAAGCTGTATCAAAACTGGTTGGTGGTCTATAAATAGCTGAATTTGTAAAGAAAGATTTGATTTTGTAGAAAACTCTTCAAGTGTCAGAAAGTGTTCTTATGACCTTAACTGTTCTGAGCCATTGGTTTAAAAAGAAAGTGCTGTAGTAAATGTCAGGAATTTTTTACCTGAACCAAGTAAGAAGAGGTGAGAGTGGTGTCAGTAGAAAATGATCTGTAATAACCAGGTCTTTCATGTTTTTATCAAACTGCTGAAAAAGAAATAGGAGCCAAAGGCTGGAGTTGTCTGCACTCAAAGAGAAGGATGGTTAAGTGGAGGCTGTGATGTGACAGTGACGGTGTTTGTCACTGCCACTCTAGCCATAAAGGCTTCAGGTGTCACTGTTGTGTCCTGAATGGATGTGAAGGTTGCAGTTACCTGATGGACAGAGGCTTTACAGCTTTGAGGCAAGAGCACTGACAGTCTCTGAAGCACTAAAATGGGCCATTATTGCAAGAATGATAAATGAGCTTTGCATACCCTAACTCGATTTGTTACCTCTGTCTCTCTCACTGACAGCTCCTGCAAAAGAATCAGCCCAGCCAGACTCATTTTTGTTTGCTGGGAGTTCCAAACTTGGAGCAATTCCCGAGGCCTCCTCCTTTGTGTTTGGGTCCCACAAACCAGCAAGTGCTCCAGGAGGTGTAGTAGGAGGTAGCTCCTCAGCAGATGGCACCCAGTCAACCAAAGCTGCTGCAACATCATCTTCTGCTCCCCCCACAACCTCTGGCAAGTTGGATATTGCTCCATCCAAACCAGGAGATCACTTGTTTCAGGGCAACCTAGCTGGCGAAACTCTTGGGAGCTTCTCAGGACTACGGGTTGGTCAAGTAGATGATAATTCCAAGACCATCAGTAAAGCACCACCCACCAGTGTTGCAGGAACACAGTCAACTAAAGTGTCTACAATATCTTCTGGGTTTAATTTTACTGCTCCCCTGACTTTAGGAAAAGCTGGAGAAGCTGCTTCAACCTCAGTCACGTCAGCTGGCTCATCATCCCTGTCCGTCAGCACCAGTGCCACGGGCAGTCTCTTTGGCAATGTCCAGTTAACCAGCACAGGGTCTTCTGGGGTGTTTAATCTTGGAAGCTCTGGTGGCAGCAAACCCACCTTTTCATTTGGTATTCAGCAAACAAACAGTATGAGCACTTCCACCTCTGCCCCTTCTACTCTCCCTGCTTCAGCATCCCTCTCGTTTGGAGGTTTCTCAAGTTCATCACAAACTGCTGTCCCTGCTGCAACTTCCACTAAGTCTGCAGGGGATGCCAAATTACCACCTGGGTCAGAAAAAACATCTGAAAATGAAGCTGGAGCAGCTGGGTCTTCACCTGCAGTGCCACAGCCCCAGGCACAGCTCTCAGAGCCCCTTAAAGAACCAGCCTTACCCCAGGCCACAGCTGGGGACGCTGTCCCAGAGGGCTCTGGGACCACAGTGGCACCTCCTGCCCCTGACCCCGTGGCTGCTCCCACCTCCACCAGTGATCTGAAGGCCCCGGTGCCTGCTGCTGTCTCCACAGCTGCCCCTCCAGATCAGAATGTGTCAGCAGCAACCTCCACAGCAAGTGTTGCCTCTCCTGCCTCTCCTGCAGAAGCCACAGGTGCTCTGGCTGCTACCTCTGATGTTACTACAGGTGTGCAGAGTCCAGCTGTTGGTGCCTCTGTGTTTGCCCCCACTTCTGCAGGCTCCTCAGTGTTCTCTCAGCCACCAAGTTCCAGCTCTTCTGGCTCAGCATTTACCCAGCCTGCTGGGGAAGCTGCTGCCACTCCTTCCACACCACCTGTTTTTGGGCAGCTCCCAGCAGGTACCACAGCATCCTCTCCCTTTGGGCAGCTCACCACCAGCACTCTGTCCACGGCCACTGCCACCAGCCAGGCTGCCACCTCGGGCTTTGGTGCTTCTGCTTTTGGCACCACCACCACGGGAGGCTTTGGCCAGCCAGCCTTTGGGCAAGCACCAGTCTTTGGACAACCTGCAAGCAGTTCTTCAAGTGGCTTTACCTTCAGCCAGTCTGGATTTGGGACAATGCCAGCCTTTGGCCAGCCAGCAGCTTCCACAGCAGCCTCGAGCAGTGGGAATGTTTTTGGAGCCCCAGCCAGCACCAACAGTGCCAGCTCCTTCTCCTTTGGCCAGCCAGCCAGCACAGGGGGGGTGCTCTTTGGGCAGAGCAGCCCTCCTGTGTTTGGGCAGAGCACTGGCTTTGGGCAGGGGGGATCTGTGTTTGGGAGCACTGCTGCTGTCACCACCACCACGTCCTCTGCTGGCTTCAGCTTCTGCCAGGCCTCAGGTAAGAGCAGAGTGTTGTCCCTGTCCCAGTGCCCTTGGAGTGTATCACTGGGGAAAGCAGGATGGCATTAATGCCTTTTTTCCCCCTATGGCACCTGATGGGTCTCATTTTTTTGGTTTGGTTTTGTTCTGTTTTCAATTAGTAAGAACAAGAGCTGCAGTGGATGTGAGAAGCAGACTAATGGTGAAGGCAAAAGAAGCTTTTGCTCTGCTTCACTATTCATTAGCAGGCCTCTGAATGTAGCCTTGTCAGCCAGTCCTGCCTTCATTTTATACTTACTAGTCTGCCTTAATTTAATTTTGAATTACATATTATCCTGCCTGTTGCACAATAACTGGAAGTGTTGTAAATTGTTGCATGAAAGGGCTAGAGTAGCTCTGAGACCATAACCAAGGCAATGAATAAACACAGATGCAGCACTTCTTCAGTGGCCTGCACTGAACACATGCAACAGTGCATGTACAGCCAGGTGTAATACTGTGCCATCAGCTAGGATGGCCAAAATAAAAAATTAAGCCCTCAAAGTGATAGGTTTGCAGGGAAAAATCTGTTAAATCCACTTCTGCATTTGGAAACATCTCAAAATTAAATATAGCAGTAACAGGAGCATCAGTTGCCTCTCCACACAGTTAAATTGGATTCTTGCACAGACCAAACCTCCTTGGTCAGTCCCTTTTTGTTCTCCACATGCTCAGTATATTGTTGGGGCTTTTCCAAAGGTTTTTCTGTGCAACCTTCAGAGAGCTCCCAGGGAAAAGTGACAAGTGCAGAGTAATAATGGAGAGCATGTATTTCCAATGAAGAAAAACTAATTAGGTTCATTTAATTAAAAATGATGGCACTGCAGGCAACTGCTTGCTCATTTTAACTACAGTAGAAGAGAATAGTTAAATGGTGGGAAGTGAACTCTGCTCGAGAAAGGTGTTCCTAATTATAGAGATGCAAGTTTTATTACAAAAGGCACATTTAAGTGAACTGGGAAATGGAAAGGGGAGTTCTTTTTTTAATCAAAACATTTCATTATCTTTAACAGGAGTCTTCAGGTAACAAAGCTCAGATCCTCTTTACACTAGGGCAATAAGAATGCTCCAGTGCTTGTGCACGACTTGCAGTATTATTGTAGCCATGTTAACAGAAATCCAATTCTCTTCGTGTTAGTAACAATCCCACGAGTGAAAAGGCCTTCTATTGTCTGTTTTTAAGTTGGCCAAAGAGAGAATGAGAATGACTTCTGTATAAACTTTCAGTGTAAATTATTATTTGTATGTTGGTACATGCTTTGTATTTGTCCAGCCTGGATATGTTTGGTAACATCATTTGTATCCCTGTGTTTTGGCATGGAAGACCTGTCCTTATCCTGTCCTGGTCTTACACTCTGGTAATAGTTTTGGTGGTTAATTTTTCTTTTTTTCTCTTAGGTTTTGGTTCTAGTAACACAGGTTCTGTGTTTGGGCAAGCAGCAAATACTGGAGGCACTGTCTTTGGCCAGGCAAGTATTTATGGCTTTTTGTAGGGCTGTTACATGTGGGGGACTTGGTCGGGGTTCTCTATTTCTGATATATTTTTTTAAAATACAGTTTGATGTGTTAAATAAAATGTGTCCCAGTCTGTACTGGAGATATTTGCTGTTGTGGTAAGCACCAAAGCAGCATCTGCATGAGTACTCCAGGGGGCATGGAGACACAAACATTTTATCACATGCAAGATAAGATAGATGCAGTAAGTCTCCTGCCTTTATTCCATGCTATGTGGAAAGTAGGGCAAGTGTAGGGCAAGTCTCAAAGGCATTATTCTGTGCTGTGGACAAGATTTAAGACAGACTTAAATAAAATTTCATGGCATTCCATTTTGGAAGGTGATTGCTGGCAGCCCCTTCAGACATCCAGAGAAAAGGCCCAGGCAAAGCAGCCTTGAGGGGAACATGTGCTGCTTTGACTTTGCTTAAATCCCTTTTTTGTCCTTTTTGTGTTCTAGCAGCCATCTTCTTCCAGTGGAAGCTTGTTTGGAGCTGGAAGTGGTGGGAGAGGTGGAGGCTTCTTCAGTGGTTTGGGAGGAAAGCCAAGCCAGGATGCAGCCAATAAGAATCCCTTCAGTTCCTCCAGTGGAGGATTTGGATCTGCAGCTTCCCAGAGTAAGTGAACAAAACAAGAATACAGAATGTGCTGTGATTTCCATCTGCTTTTGTGAGCCCATCTGCTTTTGTGCTGATTGTTTTTGAATAAATTCTGTGTTAATATGAAAGGCTTTGAAGGAGTAACCAGTGCATGTGTGATGTGTAATCCAGAATTTTTCTTCTAGGTTTATAGAAAACAAGTAGGGAAGCCATTGAAACAAACAAGCAGATGCAAGAAGTGTGAATAATATCTATATTCTGTAGACAATTCTTGTCCAAATCCTTCCTTAAAATGAAATACTCAAAATTCTTGTCACTGAATTTCTGCTGCCGACTTGGTTGGAAGTTAGAAAGCTTTGATCATCTCTCATTGCCCTAAGACTAAAAATTGCAACGAATCAATATGAGAGGGAGAGAATTTTTGTGAACCTCTGCCTAAAAATTAATGTCTTTATGCAGCACATGCAAGGTACTTTATCAGAATTTGCTGTGACATATGGATAGGCAGGTAGGAAGCACAAAGAGGGGGAAGCAGTGGCTGAACATGAAAGTTGGGAAACAAAGGAAAGCTGTAAAATTAGTGCTACAAGTGGTTAGAAGTAGCACTTCAAGCTTTAAGAGAGAAAATCCATTTATTTTATTACATCTTTAGTGATCCATTGGGATTAATGGTTGAGGTCAGTTTTCTAACCTTGCTGATTTAATCATTTAATGCAGTTCTGGGGTTTGTGATGAAACAAAACAGATGGTTCACCAGAGAAAAGCTTTGGTGGTTCTGTGTCCTGCCTCTAGATGCAAAAACTCCCTGTAGGCTTATGAAGGATGAAAGAATGAGTTATTTCTCAGTAAGGCTGGAGAAATCTGGCTCCTACTTTAAGGTCCTGTTAGATAATCTTGTGTAGAAATATCTGAGCATTGCCAAAACATCTGAGAACCTTTAACTTGTGGTTTGCTGATATTTGTGTTGTCTGGAGAGACTGATTGTAGCTGCTGGGATTTCTCACTTGAGGAATTGTCTTTTCCTGACTGGGGCACAGGATGCATCTAAACAAATCATCCCTCCTGGTGATTTACTAGTTTGCAGCAATAAAGGGTTGTTAGTGGTCTATCAAATCCAGAATGGATCTTGGTGCAACTACAAAGTCCTGTAGGAATTTGGGAAAACTTGGCTTCTCCCTGTGTTGTTGTCAGTGTGATGTTCATTGTGTGCTTGGGGCTTGTGGAAAGAAAAGTCATTTTCTTTTCTCCTGCTTCAGCTAATGAAATGCAGTGTAGAATATTGTCTGCTCTGAGTATTGGCTGTTTATAAATATTCTTCATCTCCCCAGATTCTTCGAGCTTATTTGGAAACAGCGGAGCAAAGACTTTTGGCTTTGGCAGCTCCTCCTTTGGAGAGCAGAAGCCTACAGGCACTTTCAGCTCTGGTGGTGGAAGTGTGGCCTCCCAAGGCTTTGGGTTCTCCAGTCCAAACAAAGCAGGTACTTTGGGAAAGCACCCCCTAGGACAGCCCTCACTGTCTGGGAGTTATTTGCTGTTCTACACTTAGCTGTCCACAGCCTGGACTCGGTGCACGGACGAGAATTGTCTCTGAACAATAAATGAAAAATAACTAATGGCTGAGTGAATGGAGCTTTAACTGGTGGGTCCAAGGCTGAATTTTACTCTTTCTTATGCAGCATCCTCAGGTGTTCATTCCAAAAATTCCCATTGCACTTTAAGAGCTGAGAGCTGTGTAATTTAGTTCTGGTCTTATGTTCTGTGAAGTCAAGAGTACAGAACATGGAACTGAATACATTTTTCTTATTTTAGATACTTCCTTGGAATATTATCTTACAAGCTTTGCTCTGGGTTTTGTAACCTCTTTTATCCCCATTTCACCATTTAAAATAGTGGAAAAAGGAAAGTGAAACATGTTAATATATGTTGCTAAAGAGAGTGTTTGCTGACCAGAGCTTCAGCCCCTGGGATAAATGCTCTTAACTTCCTAGAGATGGAGGTAACAAAATATCTGATCTGCATTTAAATAATTCAGGCCTAGCATTTATTTTTTTCCAGACCTTTTGTGTTTACAGCCAAACAGTATCCATTACCTTGGCATGGACTGGAATTTCACCCTGGGTATTAAAAGGTGCAGTGGTATCCCATCCTCATCCCTGGTCAAGTAAAAGAGCAGGTGTTCTTCATGTTCCACAGTGAAACAAGCCAATAATATCAGCAGATGAACATAGAAAGAAATAATCTGGGTAGAAATACATTCAGAGCTGCAGGAGGCAGTTAGCCCCTGAACAGAAATTGCCAAGAGCAGAGATAAGTTCTCAATTCCCTGCGGGCAGTTCCACTGACCTGGCATTTAATCCTTCCATTTTAGTTTCCACCACTTAAACCAGAATTAAATCATACCCTACCTCCTGAATCTTTGCATCCTGAAGCACCTAAAACCCAAGTTTACATCTACTCTCTGATCTTAAGAGATGGGGGAGACTTGCCAGTTGCAGTTTTCTTTCATGCATTCAGGCACTTCTCTTACCCATATCTCTTGCAACAAAGCACCCTGCAGGTTGGAATTAATTCTATAAATTGGTGTCCATATGATAGGATGAACACCCCATTATCTACCTGCAAAGCTGCTCTTTGTTTTCTCTCTCTGCCTTATTGTTTATGTGATATTCCTGTCCCCTTTTTTGCCTCTGTTTTGCTCAGGTGGCTTCGGTGCTGCTCCAGTGTTTGGCAGCCCTCCCACTTTTGGGGGATCCCCTGGGTTTGGAGGGGTGCCAGCATTCGGTTCAGCCCCAACCTTTTCAAGCCCTCTGGGCTCAACGGGAGGCAAAGTGTTCGGCGAGGGGACGGCAGCAGCCAGCGCTGGAGGATTTGGGTAAGCCAGGGAAAACAGCCTGCTTGCATGACAAGGTTCTGCTTGGTTACCTCTGCTTTGACATGAGGAATATGTTCTGTCACTGACTGGTAAGCGCAAACTGTCCTTGGTTTGTTTAAAAGACAAAAATATTAAGGTATAAAACTAAAACTCGCACCCCAAAGGATGTACGTGATCATTTTAATGCTGGTAACTCCTGTGTTGAATCTTTAGCTTTAGAGATGTCAGCTTGCAGCTGTGTGAGGAAATGCAGGGGTATTTTCTCTGTGTGCATTTCTCTGTGTGCAAATCTAGGACTACAAACTATGCCTAGCAAAGAAAATAACAATTATTGTTATCTGTTACTCTGTCCAGACACTTTATCCTCAGGTTAGATTTGGGCTAGAGATGCTAATGAGAATTCAGGCTGTTCTCTCACCTGTGGGATGAGGCACTTGTAACAGTCTGTGCTCCCAGAGCTCTTCATATTTATCCCTCCCTGATTGTTTTTACCTGTTCCTGTATCCCCTAAGCCTGTGCTTGGCACCAGAGCAGACAGCACATCATTCCTTGCTTTGTTCAGCAAATACAAAATTCCAAACCTTGCCAAGCAGCTTCTGCAGGAGGTAGCAAATGCAGTTCTTCAGCATTGTGACCAGCATTGTACTGCAGTTACAGTCAGACTGAACAGAGCCAATTAAAAAGAGAAAAACTTCCAGTGAGGAGAGGAAACCGGATGTCTCCCCAGTTTTGGTGTTTATAAACTTCACAAGTGTTTGTCTCTCTGTCTGGTTTCAGGAGGAACTGCCCTTATGTAAGGCACAGGGGAGCATCCAGAAGTGTGACTTGTTCATTCCTGTGAGGTGTGGGCAGGTACCCCTGAGCTGGGGCAGGCTTCAGCCAGGTGCTCCTGCTGTCCAGAAAGTGCAGCAGCTTGAGGAGTCCCTTTGGAAAGTGAAAATACCGGCAACTTAATTAAATCTTAAAAGAAGGATGTGTTTGTAGGGATGACTTAGCTTAAATCAACTGCTAGTTTGTTCAGTTCCAACATCCAGCCATTGTGCTGCAGGATTTTGTACTGAGACTGGATGTGCTTACTGAGAGCTTAAAGATAAAATGGGATTCAGAACAAGCAGCATGTTGATGGAAAAGAGGTCTTGCATAAGCAGTCTGCAGACTCAAGAAAGATAATTCAGTGACTTCACTTGTGGGAAGTTTTGACATTTTTTTCTCTACTAGAAAGGTACAGACTCAGTCTGATATTTTCAGAGTTCCCTGAGAATGTTGATTTTTAAAACTTTAAAAGAGTGTGCAAAATTCCCAGGCATCTTTACAAAAATCCAAATCTCACCACAAAATGTTGAGCTATAGTTTAATTCTGCAGTGTAATGTAGCATCTGTGCAGGACTTCCTTTTTGCCTTTCTCTTGAAGTGAAACTTTAAAAATCCCAATTCCAAAGAAGTTACTTGCAAGTACATGGTGTTGTATTAGCTCCCAGTTCCTGAGAATACTCTGCTGACTTAAATACATGTGATTCATACTGCTTCAATTCTGAAAAATCTGCATCACTCAATAGATTATGGGGGCGTCAGAAATAGAAACCACTACACTTCTTCAGAGCCTGCAGTTCCAACTGTTAGTGGGCAAATAATGTTTTGCTTTTATAAACTAACCTCAAGTGTATCTCAGTTGTGTTTTGCACAGCAGCTTTACAAAAGACCTGAAAATCTGGGCAAGATAGGTTGGATTAAATTGTTACCAGGCAATGACTGCATTTCATGTCTTTTATGTGTCTGGAAAAAAAAATCTGTCCATATTAAGCTGTTTCTTACTTAAACTGTGTGCAGCTTTTCCCACAGGCCTCTTCTTGTTGAAGCTGAAAGGAACAGTTTGAACCACAAGTTTTCTTGTCACTATTTTCACCTCTTCCTTACACAAGATAGACAGGATTTGTGTCGTAGCATGGTCCTGAGAAGATGGAGCACTCTAAAACCTCTTGTTCTAAACACATCACCCAATCTTGCTTCTTTTTTAAAAAAACTAAAAAAATATCTGTTCTGCTTTTCATGAGAAAAGCACATTTGTGGTTCTGAGAGGTGAGAAGCCAGAGCAGGAGCAGAGATGCAGAGTCACTGGAGTGCCCCTGGTATCTGCTGCTGTGTGTGGAGGCAGTGTGCACACTTGGCAGTGTCTGGGACAGGAGAGGTGATGTCCTTTGCCAGGTGAATTGCTTGTCACATTGCTACAAGGGCTGTCTTTTGTCTGCAGAGATAGCTTTTGATGTAGGTCTGTGTTTTGGGTTTTTTCAAGTCTCCTGGATGTGGATGGATGGAGAGGTGGGTTAATGTGCTGTCAGGTTGTGTTTTAAGTGAGAAATGACAGGAGTTTGTGTGAGGCACAGCCTTGCAGAGCTGGCACACTGTGACATGTCCAGCTCTGCTCAGGCTGCTGCTGGGGTTTAGGATTGTTGTGCACTTGCAGAGCTTTAGCAGAGCTTGTCATTTGGAAATCTGCATTTTGCCCAGTTGAAGTTAAATTTGAAGGTTGTTCTTTGAGAACACTTCTTCTGTTCAGAATGGAAGGAAGGGCAGAGGAACACTGCGTGTCATGGTCTCATTAGTGTGTCACACCAAGAGCTTTGTGCTGCCTGGTTGGACAGAGTGGGTGGAGAAAGACACATTTTCTTATATAAAAGTGTTTCTCATTTCAGTCCCCAAAGGCAATTAGGGAAGTGATTAGTTAGAGGTGGTGGGGAGAAGTGCCAGGTTGGTGCAGATCTTCAGGGAAGCACTGGAACCTTGTGTGGTTCAAAATAGGCTGGGGGGGAGAAAGGAATTGAGAAATCTGCATATTTCTGGGCAGTGGGGAAGATACCCTCTGAAATTTGGGAATCTGAGCTCTATATCTGGGCTCTGCTTTGTGCTCTGGCTTTGAGCAGCTCACACCAATTCTGTGTTTGCTGCCCTGTTTGTGAAGCAATGCTGTGCTTTTGGTGAGAACCACACACAGGGGTGAATTAAAATATTCCATTTGATGGCTGGAGTTGGTATTTCCAAGCACTTGAAAACATACCCTGTGTGTAAGCATGAACATATTTGCCTGGTGTGTGTCAGGAATGGGAGCTGAACAGACCTTGCTATGTACAATACTCTCCCAAAGCAGGAAATCTCTTTCCAAAATGAACAATCATTCATATCAGCTGGTCCCACCTTTTGATGTATCCTCATTTAAGGGGTGCACTGTTATCATGGGCATGGGGACAAACTTCCAGTGTAAGTGAGAAGATGTTTGCAAACTGAGATTTTCTCTTTAAACCTGCAGGTTTGGTGGTACCAGTAACAACACGGCGTCCTTTGGCACCTTGGCAAACCAGAACACGCCCACCTTTGGCTCCCTGTCCCAACAGGGCACAGGCTTTGGCACGCAAAGCAGTGGATTCTCAGCTTTTGGGACAGGTGGAGGAGGTAGGAGAGGCTACAATCACCCTAACAGCCCCCATGTCTCTGGTTTTCCCTGGAAATTGGGTGGGAATTCTCAAAAATCTGTCTGGTGCTGTAGGGAAGGCATCGTGTCCAGGAGAATGGAGGTTCAGGGTGGGGTACAGCACCTTCTCAGCCTTCAGCTCCTAATTCCATCCCTGATCTGCTGGGTGCAATGGCAGCACATCACTACTGCTCTGCACACCTCATCTGATTATTGCTTTTCACCCCTTTTTCTGGAGCTGCTCTTTCTCCTCAAAGGAAAATACAGAGAATTAAGGAATATTTCTTCAGTACCCACTTGGGTATCTGTGCTGTAAGTGCTTAGTGTTAGAGGAATATGCACTGAAAAATTGAGCTGGAACACCAACAGCCAAATGTTTTTGTGCTGCAGTTCAGTGAAGCCACAGTGATTTAGGCAGGGCTCAGAGCAGAGCCCGTGCAGGGCCACGTTCCCTGGTGGCTGCCTGACACCAGGGGCCTGCATTAAGCACAAACCTCAAAAAAGCAGCTGAGGGAGAGAGGAGCAAACCAGGCACATTGTCTGCAGGGCTGCTAATGAATGACCTGGCTGATGAGCAGTGAAAGCCAAGCTCTCTTAGGAGGCAGGCAAGTCACTTCTCTTGTAGATGGAGATTTGACTTTCATTGTTTGCCCATCGCTTTTTTCCCTGGCCTAAGGCAGGAAAGAAATATTTTTCAATCTGTGTGTGGGAGGGGACATTTACTACAAATCCTAAGCATTCATTTTCCCTTTTACCAACTATTTTTCTATCTTGCTTTTCTTTCAGGGTTTGGTTTTGGATCACCTAACACGTAAGTACCATTTTGTGTCTTAACTCTTCCTTAAAAATAGGAATTGAATCAGAATAATGAGTGGAGTGGTTTACAGGAGCAAACTCTGAAAATAGCATTTAAATACTAGCTCTGATTTCCATTTTGGTGATGCTGCAGAGGCCAAAGTCCAGGCTCTGCATGTGAGCTTTCCAGAGAGGTTTACCTGTCTCTTAAGAGAAAATTTTCACTTGGATCATGTTCCTTCTCCACCTCTCAGGGACATGATGTGTGTGCTTGAGCTGTGTGTGTGAATCAGGAGTCTGCTCCATTTATCAGATTGAAACAAGGAATGAAATAAATTGGAACTTTGGTGGCTGAAGTGAGATGATGATTTACAGTTAAAGGTTAACTCTGTCATCTGCTCTGCCTCTGCCTGGATGGATCCCTTCCAGCAAGTTTCTTAAACTTTGTTTCCCTGTCAGATAGAGAGAGCATGGATCTCTGCAGATGGCAGGCTCTAGAATAAGCACAATTATATCTAGTCAGTGTGTGTTGCTGCAGGCTCAGGTAAAAGAGGCTGGAAATACTTGTGTGTGCTCCTAAAAAGCTCCTGGTACTAGGGAGACTGGAGGTTTGATTGAGAGATCTGCTGAATTAATGCTGCCTGAGGGAGGCTCTAGCACTCACTGCTGTGGTTTTCTTTTTATCTTGCTCCACAGATCTTCCTCTGGATTTAGTGGATGGAGAAGCTAGGGACATCCTGAACTCTTCCTGTAGCTCCTGCATTCATGAGTCACCCACATGATTGAAACCCAACCAGCTTTTCTTCTAAATACGAGTTCTCAGACTTTTTTTTTTTTAAGAAAAAGATTTCGCTTATTTTTATGCAATACTTGCTCTCGCTCTATATTAAACTATTTTATCTGGCTTGATGTTTTCTGTGGTGGAAGGGTTTATTATCTCCCTGCATCAAGAGGAGATGGATGTGTGCTGAGCTCAGCTTTTTCTTGTCCATCCCTTGCCTGCACAGGGCAGTAGCTCCAGTTGGTTCCTGACATAAACCAGCACATTTTTCATTAATAGAATGCCTGATTATCCCAGGCTCTGAAGAAGGGGCTGAGGTTTGCCCTGCTAATTTTAAGTCTAGGATGGGGCACATGCTTATCTCAGTGAAGTGCTGAAACTGAGTCATGTGTGAGCCAGAGGCTTAGTGGAGAAATAGGAAATTATCTGGGAAGAAGCTGGCAGCGTGCAGAGCACGTTCCCATGGCAGTAACATTCAGCAAAGAGGTGGGAAGTAAAAGCTCTCCTATTTTTACCTTTCTGTAAATCTTACAGAACTCAAAAATTGGAACTCAGGTTCTGGGGAAAACTTCTGGCCCTGGAAGCAGACACATGACCTCCATCTAGAGCCATTAGTGATTTTGCTTTTTTTGGCTTTGATTGTTGGATTCTACTGTTGGATACATTTTTTTTCTAACAGAGGTGAGATTGTGCTTTTTTTCCTGTAGATTTTGGCTTTAGTCAATTTCATTTGTGAAATTCTCATGTGTTTATACTTGAACATACTAAACAATTTTTTTAAAGAATGCCCCCAAGTCTTCTGGCCTAACACTTTTTCTATTTGATGCATCTGACCTTCATGAAACCTCCAAATGATGCTCTGTGGATAGCATGTTTGAAATAGCAGCTCCTGTGTTAGCAGATTGGATGGGGTTTTCTCCTTGGTCCTATTAGGATGTTTTGGGGAGTTCTGCATTTTCTGTTTTCAGCAGAAACATTCTAATGTTTCTTTTTCTCCTTTTCTATCACATGATACGATGACAGGTGACATTTTCTGGTTTGGTGGACATGTGATCATTTTTGGGAATTGTAAATAATTGGTAACTTCTTGTTTTCATATCCATTATAAACTACTTATATTTTTCAACAGTTCCTGAAGAAATTGTTCTTTTTTTTCAAATCAGCCTAAAAATGTTTTCCTAATTCCTGTCCTTGCTGAGCCAGGTGTCCTTCCTGTCTCTGCACCTGGGAACTATGTTAGGCAAGTTTCCTTTAAAAATGAAGAGATGTGGGCAATTTTATTAGCTGTGGAGAGGTTTTGCAAGGCCATGGGCTCCAAGGCTTTTCTATATGCCCTGGATTTCACACCCTGGTGTGCCATGGGTCATGTTAGAGGCAGCACTTTGGGGATTTGGTGGAACCTCACTGTCCCTTTGGGGGAAGAGGGAGAGTTCTGGTGATCCAGGGACCACAGCACTGGGACAGAGAGAATACTCCCAAACTGGCTGGTGTGGAGGTGAAGAAAAGCTGGAGATGGATTGAAGCATGCCCTTCCCAGTGTGTTCTCCTTGACAAGACAACATTTCTTAAGGCCTAGAGGTGACACTGCTGTTGTGCTTTCTTTCCTCTTTATAAATAGCAGCTGGCCCAAACCATTGACCTTAAATTCTTTGCATTAATCTCCCCTCTCTGTGGCATGTGACACCTCCTCAGAGGCCATATCAGCTGTGCTCCCCCAGATAGCTCAGAAGCCTCTTGCTATGGAGAACATTGGCTTGGTAAGAATGTGGTGTTGGCAGGCTGAGCCTTTTAAAGTTTCTCTTTTGGAATGAAGGGAGCAGTTGGGGGTGTCCCTGCTCTGCTGCTTGGTACCTGTTTAACTCCTGTGCCTTTAGAACTACCCCAGAGCCTGACTGAACATACATTTTCTTGCAATTGTTCCCAAATTCTGGCTGAAACAGCCCAGCCCCCTGAACTATCTGCCCTTGAGAAGCAGGTGCTGCTCCCTGTTTCCATAGCAGCTGCTGGAGGAGCTGAGCAGCTCAGGCTGATCGTGACCAAGAGCCCACAGGAATATGCACAAAACCCAGCAGAGTCTGCTCTGGAAAATCTGCATTTTCATTAGATGACTCAAGGAGTTGGTGAGTGTGTGTGGCAGTGGCTTGGTGGCTGCCAGAGGCTGTCACAGCTGTGTCACCTGTGCTGAGTAGCCTCTGGTCATGAGGCCTGTGTCCAGTGCTCTGGGGGTGGGCATCCACCAAGGGGTAAAGCTGCCAATGCAGAAAACCCCAGGCTTGGTAGTCCTGGGGAAAGAATTAAAGGTTTGGAGTCTAACTCAGTAGTTTGTCCATTCTGGTTAATCCTTGGATAGCCAGCAGCCCTCACTCCACTGTTCTGGAGGAGCTTTGCCTTCTGTGCCTCTTTTTTTTCCAGTATGAGCAAAAATCTTCCAAGGCTTTATCAAAAGCAAGATCTTAATTATGTCTAATGAAAGCACACACTTATTTTCCCCTCCCCTGAGACCTCAGGGCAGTGGGAAGCCAAGTGCTGGAAGGGCTCTGCTGTGACAGAGCACAGGGCTGGTGTCACTGGTGGGTAGAGGAACCTCAGGCACAAAAAGGATCTCCCCAAACCCATGGGGAGACCAAAACAGGGATTTCTGCTTCCTTGAAGGCTAAAAGAGAAAAAAAGATAAAAGCTTTTTTTTCTGGAAAAATAAGGCCAAACCATAGCTTTGTCACAGAGGTAGAAAAATTAATTACTTAAATCTCATATTTGAAAGGCTTTGAGGTTTAATGCTTGATATTTCAAAATGTGGTCTTGGCCATATCCCTCTGTCTGGTTGTGTCTCCTGGGAAGGACAGGACATCATTCCCTTGGCCCTTCTGTGCCACAGTGGGGAGGTGACCAGAGGACAAATGCCAGCGGCATCCTGCTGTTGTTGAGCTGGGAGGGGATGGCAGGGCTGGAGTCCATCCTGTGCTGCTGGCTCACATGCCTTGGCCTGCCTGTCCCCCACAGCCACCCTCCTGCCTGGGGCAGAGCTGATGTGGCCCTGACCAAAATCCTGGCAGTGGGAGGAACCTGACCATGGGCAGGAAGGGCTGCTCAGCCCCTACAGGGGATGTTCAGGCCTGGGGTGAGTCTCACAGAGGTGATGGAGGTTGGGAAGGTGCTGCAGAACATTCCCTTGCTGCAGATGCTGGGAGCAGGGGGTGAGGCTGGGGAAGGGTGCAGGCAGGTGGTGGCACCACCTCTGCTGCCAGCCCTGTGCCCAGGAATCAGGCACTGGTCTCTGCCAGCATTCTGGAGCAGAGCTCCCTTCTCCCCTCAGCTGTGTATGTGCCCAGGATCAGAGGCTGAAATGACATTTTATTTATCCCTTCTTAGTTTTCATGTGTCCCTCGTGCATTGCTTCCAGCATTGCTTACAAGGAAAAATAATCCTGCATGAGGCTTTGGCATGAGTGAGCCTGGGAGTGCCAGGGAAAGTTTTGTTCCTAGATAAATGTCGTGTGGAGCCCCAGGGGCTGGGAAGAGGCAGCTGTGGCTCACAGGGATGAGCAGCCCTGGGTCAGCAGTGAGTCCATCCCTGTCCCCCCTCACAGCCATGAGGCTCTGGGCTCTTGCAGCCATGGAGAACAGGCACTCAGTGCTTTGGTTTAATTGGCATGGGGGTGTTTGGTCAAAGGTTGGACTCCGTGACCTGGGAGGTCCTTTCCAGCCTTTGTGCCTCCATGACTCTTCCTCTCCCAGGAATGAGCTTGGATGTGTCAACACATCTTCCAGCTCTGCACACCCACACATGCCCGTGGGCTCAGCTCCCCAGGGGCTCTGTGGTCACTCTCAGCATATTCCTCACCTCACCCCATCCCCACCTCCCTTCCTGCAGCTCCCAGTAGGTCACAGAGCTCCTCCTCTGCCAGTGTGTGTCTGTCCCCTGCTGCAGAGCCAGGATTTCTCCTGCCTGCCCTTATCTCATGCAGGCTCTGTGCTGCCAGGGCCTGTTTGGGACTCCTGTGTTCCCTGACAGGAGATAAGCTCCAGTGCTGGGGCTCCACTGCTCTGCTCTGGCCTGGGCTGCAGTTCTGCCTCCTCACAGCCCCATCCCAGCAGGGACAGAAGCAGAGCCCCCCTGCACCAGTGCTGCAGTCACTGCACTCAGGGCTCCTCACTGAACCTCTCTGCAGGTGCGGGGGTGAAAGGGAAATGTGGGACAACCCCAAAATCATGAATCATTGTTAGTCAGAGCTGAGTCTCCAGTGTTGCTCTCCTGGATTTGGGGTAACCCCGAAGTTATGAATTGTGGTTGAGTCAGACCTGGCTCTCCAGTGCTGCTCTCTCATGTTTGGGTTCTTCACAGAATCATGGAATGGTCTGGGGGGGAAGGGACCTTAAAGTCCATCTCATTCCAGCCCCTCCCACCCCTGCCAGTATCCCAGATTGCTCCAAGCCCTGTCCAACCTGGCTTTGGACACTTCCAGGGATGGGGCACCCTGTGCCAGGGCCTCACCACCCTCACAGGGAAATCCTTTTTTCCAAGACTCTGCAACCAAAAGCTTTGTGGGGAGCAATTTACAAAAGTTACTGAAGGTAGCCCTGAGAATCTCAGTGCAGGTTGTTTTGGGAGCTGTTACAATTATGTGTCAATTCATGGCACTGTATTTTTATTTTATTTTTCATAGGTGTTTCAAGGTTCTTCAGGGCATTGCTGAAAATGTTTTGCTTTAAAACTTGAAAACATGAACGAATGAAAAGAGTATTTGCAGCTGCTGCACATTAACAGCTTAAGGAGATGTGAGAGAAGAAATAGGGAACAAAACCTGATTTGCATCAGCAGAGGAAAGTCCCTGCAGAGTTTCAAGAAGGAACTGTGGAGGTCAGAGGGTTTCTTCAAATGAAGGAACCGTTGCCTCAGTCTGCTTAAAACTGAGGTTAGAAAATCACAAAACCAAGGGACAGAACTTGTAAAAAGGCAAAGTTTGAGATGTGCTGCAGTCAAGGATTGGTGTTAGCTGCAGCACCAGAGCAGAGCTCCAGCATCGCCCGGGCTGTGCTGGGCTCAGCAGCTCATGACCTTCCCTGTGCCCTCCTCATCCCCCACAGGGGCTTTTCCAGTCTCCCTGTGCAGGGAGACGTGTCCAGGAGCTGTTGGCTTTTCCAGGATCTCACCAAAGCAGCTGTGAGTTGGCTGTCTCCCCTCCCCACCCCTCCCTCCCTCCCTCCAAAACTGGGACATCTAAATTTAACCTGCTATCAACAGATGAGGCTGGAGTGTTTCCACTGTGGCAAGGAATCCCACTCAGAATCTGTCCTCTCCCCTGCTCCAGCTCCATCCCTGCACATTCCTTCTCTCGAGCTGGGAGTTTCCTTCCTCCTCCTCCCCACCTGCACTTGTTTGTGTCACTGCCACAGCACTGATACCACAGCAGCTCTTTGCTCTGGTGCTTTTTGGAGAAGCTTGGATGCTGCTTTCCCAGCTGGATCAGAGACCAGCAAAACTTCTCAAAGACCAAAACAATGTGAAAAGGAGAAACCTGTGTCTTGCTTGGGCAGAGCCAGTGGGATGGATGGGAGCCTGCAGTGGGGTCAGGCTGTGGCAGGAGGAGCTGGAGCATGGAGGTGGAAGATACCAGTGGGTTTAAGAGATCAGCAGTGGAGCTGTGCTGGCTGCTTGGCCAGGCACTCCCTGCTCTCCAAAACTCAGCACTTTCCTTTACTGGAAAGCAAACAAAACCTGAACGTGAACATTTTCGGGGGCAGGCAGAGAATAATGGAATGAGTACAGGTGGTGTTTGAAAACCAATCATGGACTGCAGCATCTTTCACCCTCTCCCCTGCCCAGGGCTCTGCGCTGCTGCCTCTCTCCAGATGTGGTATTTTCAGTGAACATCTGGCCGGGGTTTTGCTAAATGAGCCAGCGGTGTCAGGAAACCGAAGCGTGCGGAAGTTCAGCCGCTGCCTGCGCCGACCAGCCCGGCCCCGGCTGCCCCGAATGCACAGCAGGCTGGTGATGAAAAATGCAGATTGTTGGCTGGTGTTTCTCACCAGAAACCTCCTGGCTCTGTCTGCTGCAGCCCAAGAGCTGACACGAGAGAGAACTGGTGGTAATAGGGTATTTATCGCTGCCTCGAAACGTGAGCGCAGAGCTATTTGTTTAAAAAACAGCCACCGCCCAAACGACTCCAGGCAGACACGTTTGAAAATTTCACTTTATTTCTCTGTTATAAAAGCAGGGTTTTGTATTTTACATCTCTGTAAGTGTCCAGACTCGGTACATCTTGGTTTTGTTTTCACAGTATCTCTGCAAGACCAAGGACGATTCTTATTGCTGCGCCGGGAGCCAGGGCAGGAGGGCCGGCGGTGCCTCGCCTTCCCCCCGGGCTGGACCCAGCCTGGCGCCGGCTCGACAGGTCCCTACCCCTCCCCAAGGCTGCTGAGGGTCTGTGCTGACTCCCCGAGGGGCTGCCCCTCTCCTCCCACGCTCATCTCGGTGTCAAGGGTAGGGAAGGAGAACCACGAGGTCCGCAACCTACTTGGTGCCTTGGTCACCAAGCAGCCCCTGGGGGCAGGTGAGGGTCTGGGCCAGGGCTGCTGCCCACCCTGGACCACGACAGGGCTGTGACAGGATGGCCAGGCTGCACTCTGAGCCCCTGTGGGGGTTTGGGTCTATAAAGAGCTGAGAGCATCACGGATGGGAAGGGTGAGGCACAGACACGCTCACGTTCACCCGTGTTTGCCGTGTCGGTGCCTCAGCACCTTCCCAGTGTATCCTTTGTGTATTCCTGGTTCTGCCAAAAGCTGCCAGAGAAGAAGCTTGATTCACTTCTGCTCATTTGCTGCTCTGCCCTGGGTCCCCAGACATTTAAGTCCCCACTGGAACCCTGTCAATCAATCCCTGTTCTAACCACCAGCCTTAGCAACAGCGGTGTCTCAGAGCCCCTGTTACTTCCAGCCATCCTTCCTGTTACAGACAATCTGTCCCCATCAGTTTTGTAATGAAGCAGCATTGGAAAAACATCACTTTTAATCACGATGCATGAAATCTCCAAAGAGGCAGCATCACTCTCTCTGCCGTGTCTGGGGATGCAGATGGAGGTGAGGGGGCACATTTCGACCTAGGCACGGGATAAAGGCATTCTTTGGGAAGGGAGAAGTCCATGCAAAGCCGACCCCAGAGTGAAATCTGAATTTTGTATTTACTGCTCAGCTGGGTCTGTTCAGTGCAACAGGACAAATTAGCCAGGAGGTTACTATCAAATTGCATGGATGTATCCAGTCCACCAGGTAGAGGGAATAGGAGGAACCAGACTTGCTTAATGCACTGGGAGACTAAGTCCAACACAAAGCTAAGTGGAAAAGGACATAGGTGTTCCCTGAATGTGGTTTTTGGTGACTGAGAAGAAATCTTTCCTTGGAATTTCTTTGTGCAGCTAATTAAGACAACTGGGTCCAATTCCTTTGACCCAGGCTGACATCAGTGAGAACTCAAAGTACTCAGCACCTGGAGACAAAGTGAATACCAGACACAAATCCCCCTTCTGCTCCCACCCATGGGACTCAGCAGCAGCCAAGATGCATGAGAGCATCATCAGCTATTCACCCACAGCTCACAGTTTGTCCTCTTCTGCATGTATTGCCTCGGAGAAAATACAGACAAGTCCCAAAGGGCTGTGCCAGTGGAGCTATAGTTGGATCTGAATCCAGGTAAGAAAACAGAGTTTAATACAGAGAGTGACTGTGCAAGTCCAAGTCTCCCTAGCTTCATCCTTTATAGTCCCAAAGCCGAGACTGAGGCACCCTTTGGCTTGTGGATTTGGGTTTGATCCAGTCCACTCGTTTCCAAGCCGGACTTCCCACCTCGGAGCTCTGCCTGTGGAAAGGAGCAGCTCCATGGCTGAGCATCTCTGAAAGCCGGTGCATGAGGAGGGTGGGCTCCCCTGCGGGCAGGGGAATGGCTGCAGAGCCCCAGGATCCTTGTTTGCTGGTTTGAGGCTGTCTTGGTGGGGGACACAACTTCTGGCTGTGCATTCCCCAGACAGGAGTTGGTGTTGAACCTGTTGCCAAAGGAGGTGGTGTGGCTGTGAAGTGAGGAAGAAGAATTTCTTGCTGGTAACGTCCTGTGTGGAAGATGGGGGTAGGAATAGCAGCTAATTGGTGCCTCTCCATGGGGAGAGCATTTTGAGCAGCGTGTGTGGGGTTGTGAGACCTGTTCAGACCAGCTCAGCAGGGCCAGGCTTGTACCTGGCATGCAGAACTCTCCTTAGTCCCAGCTCTTGAGGCAAGTTGTTAATAGGAGGAAGAAATATTTTCTGGGGGAAGGAGCTGCAGAGGGAATTGATCTGCCTGAGGCCATGTGCTGGAGCAGGGCAGATCCTCCACTCCCCATCCTGTGCCCTGGCCTCCAGATGCCACCTCTACCACAGAACTTCCTCTGCCTTCAAACCCCTCCCTCCCATTCAAAAGGCTCTTCTGCCTCATCCTCCTCTGCAGAGGAGCATCTGGTTATCTCAGCAGCCATCTGGTCCTTATTAAAAGCTACAGGTTTCACCTCCTCCTCCTCCAAATGCTCCTTCCTCGCTGAGGATCCACACCCAGGGCTCAGGTGCTGCCCTGCCTGCACCTTCTCATGCGTTACCCTTTGCTACAGTGGATGTTTGTGCCGTGACAGGCAGGGACAGTGTCATGGCCCTGCCTGTACCTCGTTCCTGACAGTCAGGTAGGTCATGAGGTCATTGGGAAGAAAATGATCTGTGAATCCCAATGTGATTTGTTACCACAGAAGGAAGAGTTTTCCTCAGCTGTTGCTGTGTTTGCTGGGAGTGGGTCCCTGTTATTTTCAGACGCAGCTGCTCCTGAACTACAGATCTTGCTGGGTGGGTAAGATCTGCCCTCTCTGACACCTGTGTGACTTCAGAAGGATCCTTTGGACACCCCACTCCTTGTACAGCCCCGTCATTGGGATTTCACAGCAAACGGGGCCACAGAGCTTCACCCAACAGCAGCAGGCACACCAGCCCTTGGCTCTTATCCATGAGAAGGTGAGGCTGTGGGCTAGCTGGGAAAACATCTGTGTGTCCTAAAGACAAATGTCCCAGTGGGACATCCCCCCTTTGATTGGTGGTGACTCCCAGGGCCACAATTCCAGCTGTGAGGTGATTCCCTGTTGAACTGCTAACGGGAGGCTGAGACCACCACGGGTGAGCAGCACGAGGAGCTTCCAAGGCCTCCTGCCAAGCAGGGAGAGGTGGCCTGGGAGCTCCCCCTCGAGAGCCATCCGACAGCAGGGTTGTTATTTGCATTGCTTTGAAACTGAGATTGTTTCCGTGCTTCCTTGTTCCAGGTTTTAAAAAGAGGAGGATTTTCTTGCTTCTTCCAATTTCATGCCCTTTTTATCCATCAGCCCATGCCACACTGACAATCTATTCCTTGTTACAAAACTTTTTCTCCAGAATTCTGTAGAAAGGACATTCTGCCTGGTGGTGTTTTTGTTGGTTTTTTTTTTGTTTTCAAACATAGCTTTAAGGCAAAAGTTTGGCAATGCAAAGCAAAGTCTACATAAGGCCGCATGACTTGGATTTGCAACTCAGAACCTTACAGCTTAAAAAAAAATACCTTATCTTAAATAGTCAACTTTTTGCTCCAGGAACTTGTTTCATTCTCAACCAAAAAGGAAAAAAAAATTCTTAAAATCCCAAATAAATTGTTCTTATTGTTCTGGGCAGTTCTGGACAAGCTAATGAGACTGAAGTTCAAACGGGAACTAAAGTAGGGAAGAAAAAAAAAGCTATAGGGTAGACATCAGTGTTAGTTTCTTCCCTTAGGAATCCAGTGATGAGACAGACCCAGTCCAAGGTCTCCTCTTTAGCTTTAGCACAGTGAAATCCGTCCCAATGGGAGAAGGTAGAATGGTTGCATTTGTTGAATGAATAAAAAGTGCATTTAGATTTTGCTCAGATTATAGGTGTGTATCCTAATACCTAAGTGATTGTTTTGCTTCGGGTTTATTTTCTCCCTCTCAGTGCCGGGACGCCAGGCGTGCATTATCGATGTTTTGGGGGTATCACCACGAGTGGTGGTCCATCCTTTGGCCTCCACATGAGTACCTGAGCATCATTGGCATTGGGTTTGACAAGGGCACTGGGTGGTATTGGCTCATTCTTGCTGAGGACCTGGGGCTGCTCTTGGGCAGAGGGCTCCTGCAGCTTGGCACGCTGCCCCAGGGGCCTGCTGGGGTTCACCTCGATGCCCAGCCTCATGCGCCATTTGATAGTCTGCAAGGTCACCATCTCGTTGGTGGCCGTGTTGGTTGCCACCAGCCAGGTGGTGAAGCTCTGATCCCGGTGGATGCTGGTGAGCTTGGCCACGTTGCTGTCGCTGACGGGCACGGCCCACGTCACGCTGGGGTAGAAGTTGTCGTTCATGCTGATGTTGAACTTGGACTCCTTCTTGGTGGGACCCACGATGGTGCAGGTTTCTGTGGTGTTCCCATACCAGGGATAGTTCACTCCATCTGAGTCACTGATGGCCTGGATTTTACCGTCCAGTAGATCTGGAAGCTCCCAGCTTTTCCTGCCATAATCAATAGCAAATCATGGATAATGAATTAATTAATTAGTTTAGAAACATGCTGGATTTTAGAAAGGAGAGGGAAGAGCTGTGGATGCATTCCCTCTCCAGTTTTTACCGGAATTTGTGCCCTTTGTGCCATCCTGCTCAAAGAGCCCATCCCTGCCATTAAAAGCATCCTTCTCGTCAGGCCTGTTCATCCCCTAAATTTCTCTCTGGATGAGCCACTGTCCCTCCCCGCTGTCTGCCTGGCTCTGGAAGTGTAACCCATCCTCCTGCAGCCCTTGGAAGGACCCAGCTCGAGGGCTGCACTCCAGGCTCTGGGCTGGGGATGGTGTTACAGTAATCAGAGAGCCCCAGGTGGAGCTGCTTGTAAAACTGCCCGCGCCGCTCGCCTGCGAGAGGGACAGAAAGGTCAGTGCTGGCAGCAAGAATGTGAGTGAAAACACTCCCCTGTCACCTTGTACTGCTTGATGCACAACTTGGAGTGGGTTTTTTCATTAGCTTCCAATTTAATTTTCAATATTAGATTTGCCAATAGAGGCAAACTGCTGTAAATGTCTCAGAAGAAGGGCTGGATGTTCGCTCTGAGACGGCACAACCACAGATTGCTTGCTCAGTGCACAGCAGCTGTTTTAAGGACAGTCTTTTAAAAACCAGGCTGGCAGAGGTGCCTCTGATGTACCTTCTCCCTCCTGGTCATGAATCAGCACTCCTCACCACCCAGGGATGGTGTCTCAGCAATGAAGGTGGCAGAAGGGACTGGGTGGCAGCAGCAGGGACTGGTGGCAGCAGCAGTGGTGTTCCCACCTGACCCTGCCATAGCACTGGCTGTGCTCCAGTCCCCCAAACCTTGTGGCTCCCTGCTGCAGGCTGGGACATGGGAAATGATTTATCTTGGAGAGACACAGAGGGGACGCCCTGAGGCTCGTCAGGGTCAGGGTGACTGTCCAAGCCTTTCATAAGTCTGGTGCTGCAGCTTAAAATAGCCCCTTGATTGCAGACGAGGCTGTGGCTGGGGGTACTGGTCGGCCTGGCTGGCTCTTACACAGCTCTGGGATGAGCTGCTCTGGCCAGGGAGATGCGACTGTCTCATAAGGCTGTTTTGACTGTTAATTAGTTAATGACCGTGAAGTGCCTCCATGTTTGCACCCGCTGGATCGTTCAGCACTTAGCTGTGGCTGGCTCTGGCTAGAGGATACCACGGGGGATTTAAAGGTCTCATTTATCTTTTTTTTTCATGCAAGCAGGGGGTCCTGGCAAACACCTCCCCACGGGGGATGAAGTGTGAGACAGGAGGTGGGGTGCCCCGGGGGCTGCAGGAGCAGGGGATGCTGTGAGCTGCAGGAGCAGGGGCTGCAGGGATGCTGTGAGCCGCAGGAGCAGGGGTTATGCAAGCACAACATCTCCCTGCTCAGATTTACAGGCTGCTGTCAGCTACGGCACCGCAGCTGCAGCAATCCCTTCCTCCCGAGCTCATCGCCAGCAGGCAGAGGGAGTCCTTTCCCTGGAAGAAAATTTTTACTGAAGGCAGCCAAAAGGAGATCCCTGAGCAGTCCTGCCAGGACCCTTGTGCACTGCAGAGATGTTTATATGCTCTGCTCTGCAAACCGGAGTCATCCTGGCTCACCACCCCTCGCGCCCTTCAGGCAGAGCTGGGCAGGGGAAGGCTCAGGGATGGCTGAGGAAGGCTCAGGGATGGCTCAGGGCAGGCTCAGGGATGGCTGAGGAAGGCTCAGGGATGGCTCAGGGATGGCTCAAGGAAGGCTCAGGGGATGCTGAGTGACCCAGCCCATGCTGATGCATGAGTGGAGGTCCTGCTCTGCAGCCCCCACCCCTCCCTGCTGCACAGCCCAGCTCCGAAACCCCATCTGGGGGCTCTCCTCTCCCTTTCAGCTGCTGGTTTAGGATTACTTTCCATTCAGACAGTGGCTGGTAGTCAGCCTGGCTGTCACCCAGGGCTGAGATGTGGCAGAGGTTGGCTCTGAGGTGACAGCGTGGTGCAGCCACAGCATCTCTGCAGGTACCGAGGTGCCAAACCAGGAGCTGAGATGCCACAGAGGGTGAGAACCCTCCTGGGCTGCTCCAGCCTGCTCAGATCAGAGCTGCTGGCTGAATGGTAGCAGAACTGGCAGAGTATGCTCAGTAAATGCAGGTCCTCTAAGATCTGCTTGTCCCCATCTTCATTCCCAGTGCCCCAGGTCAGGATGGAATTGCAGGAGCTTCTGGGGATTTAAACAAGAGCACGAGGGTGGAGCTGTCAGGGCCTGAGCAGGATGGTGCCTGCAGAGCCTGCAGCATCCCAGGACAAAGCTGAGTGTGGCTGGGCTCAGGGTGGCCCAGGAGGACACCCAGCTTGAGGAAAGGCGTGGGCAGGAATGGGGAAGGAGACACCAGCCTGTGTTTCTTCAGAGAGCACGCTGTGCCTAATTCTAGCCAGTGTGGTTAACCCCAGGGTTTCAAAACCATCATGCTTCATCTGCTCTGCCTGGAACAAGCAGAAAAACGAGGCCTCACGATGATCCCATGACTGGAGCAGAGCAGAGGCTGCATGGTGGCTGCTGCTGGTGATTGTCCCTCTCCTGATGCTCCAGCAAAGCCTCTGGGCCAGCCAGGCTGGCAGCCTCTGCCTGCAGAGCGTGTCCATGCTAAACAATATGCCAACAACTGGATGATTTTGGAAAAAATGCTGTGGAATGATCTCTGGCTGCATCAGCATCTTTCTCTGGTAGTGTCGAGCCAAGGAGAGACCAGAAAGTGCCCAGTAAACACTTTGCTGACAATAGCAGGAAGGAGGCATGAAAAGAAACCAAGCTATCTGATTTCGTGGGTTCACTGATCAGCTCCAAGATCAGTAGGTTCTGCCTCACAACACTGACAGGCCTGTTTCTGCCTCTTCTGAAACCTTCAGAGCCAGTGTGGGCACCACCAGAGCCTGGAGCTGCCAAGAAACCTCTCCTAAATGTCTTCTTGCTACCAGAAGGAACTTTGAGCTATTTCTTGTGGTACAAGCAGAGCCCTGCTGCTGACAGCCAAGCAGCTTTGTGTAGGTTTTAGCTTCCCAGTTCTCATTCAGACACTTTTTTCCTCTTCTGTCACACAGAACGAATCCCCCAGCTCTTCCTGAGCTCCCAGATGTCTGTCCCACAGCACCCAGCAGGGCAGTGACAGCAAAGCCAGCCCTGGGCATCCAGCAGTGGGGAACATCCAGGTAACCTTTCCAGACAGGCACCAGGCACTACTGCAACCTCAGCTCTAATTGCCTAAAGCCAGCTCCTAATTAGTCACAGGCCAGATGGACTTGCACAACCTTCTGCTTTCCAACACCTTCCTCTCCAAGCTCCCTAAATAAGAGCAGCCCCTCTGGGACACAGCCCCTGCCTGGTGCAGGGACCAGGGCCATGTGTGGGTGTAGTGAAACTCTGTCTCAGGCATTTCACATCCCTGCTCCTGCCTCCCTCCACCACTGGCCTGCACTGGGGACCCACTGAGAGAAAGAAAACCTGATAGCCAGAGCTGCTTAATTTTAAATTCTCCTTTACAGTGCCTCTCTCACCTTTTCCAGCATGTCAGGCAAGTCAAGGCAGGGTTAGAGTGAAGAACAGGAAGGAAATTTAAGGTGTTGCTCCCCAGCTGACAGAGCTGTGCTGCTGTGGTCCCTCTTCCTCCCACCCTCCAGCTGCGTGTTCCTGCCTCATCTCCTGAACCAGCAGCAGTGTTTGGGGCTGGGTCAGGGAGTAGAACTGACACAAAACTGGCATTAGGAAAA
>NW_005054329.1:4550330-4552379 GCF_000277835.1 Geospiza fortis | reverse complement strand
GCAACTGGACAACCCATGGAACTGGCTAAGGTGGGTGCTACAGCACAAGTGAGATCCTGGGGCCACTGCAGGGCAGCAAAGCCTTGTCCTCTGAATCCCTGGAGGAGAAAATTCCCACAGTGAACTGACCTCCCTCCACTTTCTTTGGAAAAGATGCCCTTGTGGTTTTTTTGATTGTGTCCTCCCTCCTGGGGACTGGGGGTTTATTCTCTTGACAATCTGAGTTCATTATGTCCCTGCTGCAGGGCATGGAAGATTTAATCTCACCAGGGAGAGATGCCTGGGAAGATGAGGTGATGATGTAAGGATGCAAGTGCCCCATCAGGTCTTCCAGGGGGAGAAACATCCACAGGAAAACTTCTCCTGATTCCTGGCTGATCAAATTCCAACTCCAATTTATTTATCTCTCTCTTTTGCATATCTCCATCTGCACAGCTTCTTGCACATCTCCATGGAGATGAAGGAGGCTGGATAATGCCATTCCAGCACGGCCCAGAGCTGGCACAGGTTCCTCCAGGTGCAGAAACCAGCACCCACCCCAGCAGATGCCAGCAGGGACCTGGTCCAGCTGCTGCTGCTCAGGCCACAGCTCTGGCCTGATCCTGCTGCCTCCCTCTGCACAGCAGATCCTTCCCTAAGGACAAGGGTAAAATCCTCACATGTAAAGTAATGCCAGCACTTATGTGTTAGCTGAGCTCTAACTCTGTCCCTTTAAATTTAAAAATGCTGCATTTAGCCCCCAAATTGTCAGTGCCACTTTAAACGTGCGTGTCTAAATTATCCCCTCTGTACTCCCATCCCTATAGCAGCATTATGCACAGCTCCATCTGCTCCAGTATTTCTCAGCTGTTTCCATCCTCAATGTAATGGCCAGCTTATGCACAGCTAACAACTTCCCAGCAGAGAAGTGAAAAATTAATCCAAAGCCTGCTGTAAGTGTTGGTGCTTCGGCTGGATGAGTGATTTTTGATTATTTGGGGGTTTTTGTTTGCCAGTCACCACATGGGGTTAAAAACATGGAGGTGGCAGTGGCCTCTCCCTGCCATGGAAAGTTGGGACTCTGCTGGCATCAATCGATGCAGCTCTGTGGAGGTCAGAGGGATTACATCGAGTTACACCAGCTGAAGCCTTGGCCCATCCTCTCTCTCAGCTTTGTGTCCTGTCTCTCTCTCTCTCTGTAATGGTCTTCCAAGCCCACGTTTCAATGGCATTGAAGAGGCCTTTCCTCCTAAATGCCTTTATTTATAGCCTTCAGATGGCAATGAGTCTATAGAAAGAGAGTGCAGGAACAGACCAATTCCTGCTTGTGTTTGGGTAACTTTTTTTTTTTTTTTAAATCAGTTAAATGTCAGTGAACCTCCTAGGGAAAAATCTTTGTTTCCATGATTTTCTAGCTAAAAGCTCTCATACATAGCTGCAGTGTTCAATTCTACCAGTTTACAGCAGCACCTACTACTCCTTCTTTTGTTTTTTCCTTTTCTTTTTTGTCCCAAAACATTCCAGCAAGGGCAGGCTGTACCAAATCCTCATTTTAAACACAGGGAAACTCAGGTGCAGGGAAATAAAAGGCCACACTGAGGTTTGCAGCCCAGAGCAGGACTGGCAGCACCACTCTGTGCCCAGTCCCCTCTATTTCAGTGCATCTGAGCTGTATTTATATAAAGTGGACTTTTCTATTTTTCCTTTGCAGCTGGTGGCTAAAGACAGGATTCCTAAATGAGCCTGAGAATTACACATGCAAATCTAAAGGCCTGCAATTGGGAACATCTGAGCAACAAATTGTCCTTGCTAAAGATGCTGTTAGAGCCAAGAAAGCCTACAGATTTCAGGCCTGCTGTAAATACTTTTAAAATCACGATCAGCCTGCACTGCTGCTGTTGGCCAGGTACCTGTTTGCATCTCAGGAAACTTTCTGCTTGAGCAGAGAGGGGACATGGGGACAGGAGGGGGGGCAGCTTGTCACCTGGGGCTGCTCCTCCTTCCCTCGGGTCCGTGAGAGGGAAGGGAAGGGAAGGGAAGGGAAGGGAAGGGAAGGGAAGAGATGGGAAG
>NW_005054329.1:4548051-4550215 GCF_000277835.1 Geospiza fortis | reverse complement strand
TTTTTTAAGCTGCCCAGAAGAACCCTCAGGGGCTGAGCCAGCATCTCCCTGGCTCGGGGCACTCGGCATGAGCAGGAAGAGGATTCTCAGACCTGACCTTCCCGTCCTTCCTCCCTCAGCCCCAGAGACTGGGCAGCATCAGCAGCTCCAGCCACTGACCCATCTGCCAGCACGGTCAGGTTCTGTCCCCATGGCTGGACAGACACATTTCTGCTGCACCAGGAGGCTGCACCTGTGCTGCCCAGCACCGTGAGTTGCAGAATTGCTGTTCTGTGCAGGCATTTGGGGATCAGGTGCTGGGGCTGACTGAGCTGTGGGCCAAAGCCTGCAACGTTTGGCGAACAAGCTGGGGAGAGATGACTTCTCTTGGCAGGGAGGTGACATTCTGATTTGACTCATTCCTATCTCACTATGACTGTCTGACCAGTAGCACGGGGATTCTTGGTGTGCAAGCAGCCCCTGGATTCCTCCCACCTCTCATATACACCCATATATTCCCATTCACATTAGCCACGGAGGAAGGTAACGTGAAATCCGCACCCCGCTCCAAGGTGATGCAGACGGTTTAATTACCAAGGGGTTAAATCCAGCTTGTGCTTTCCCGTGGGCTGCCTGCTGCTGTGGGCAAAGCAAGCAGGATTCCTCCTGTGACGTTCAATGTGCTCCCAGAGCTGGTGGGCTCTGAGCTCTCAGCCACAGCTCACTGCAGCAGCAGCAGCAGCAGCAGCAGAGCACTCCAGGGATGGCTCTGTGCCACAAGTGTCAGCCCTGGGCTCTCCCTGGGGCTCCTCAATGGGCACTTTTGGCATGGGGAGGGATGCAGGCAAGAGGAGCTGGAGGTCAGGAGAGCCACTCGTGTCCAACACCCATCAAAGCAGGGGTGCCTGGTGTGGCAGGGCTGCTCCCGGCGTTTCAGGATCTCCTGTGCAGCCCAAGAGCTTTTGTGGAAGAGCTTTGCTTTTGGGTTCCCACCAGAACAAGTGGGGTTTGGTTGGGGCTTGGGCAAATTCCCACTCGAGGAGAAGAACACCCACACTTTGAAAGGGAAGGCACAAGCTCTCCTGTATTTTAAACACATGCCAAAGTCCTGTTAAGTTTCGGAGGGGCTGGGTTTTTAAATACGGATTATAATTTTTGGCTTAATCCACTATTTCCCAAGCAGGCCGCGGTCCTGCCTCTCCCTCTTCCCGCCACACGCGCCCTCCCCTCGGGAATACTCACATCCCCTGGTCCCCGTAGTGATTGTAGAACTCCATGTGGCTGCAAGCCTGGATCCAGCCCACGATCCAGGTCTCCTTCTTGGGGAGAGGGGGCACCAACACCTGGGCAGAGGCTCGGAAGTGAGGGGTGCGGTAGCGCAGCACCACGCTGGAGGACTCGTCAATGCTGGTGGGAATGGGATCAATGGAGGCTTTCACCTCAACCACTGAAATGCTCTCCCGGAAAACTTTGGATTTGCAGCTAATACTCTGAATACAGCCCATGGCATACCCCGAGTACAGTCTGACGCAGCTCCTAGGGTACTCCAGCAATCCTGGGGAATATTAGGCATTGAAATTGTCTGGTGCTAGATCAATTACAGATCTTCTTGGTTTGTAATTTCAAAACTGATATCCATAGGATAGAAAATTCATCACGTAAAGCCTTAATTCGAATATCTGTCTTACAAGTACTGCTTCTATTTTTGAGGTTAGCTGCGCTTCAGAAGCAAAAGGGCCTTTAAAATTTTTTTCCCCTTTTAATGACCCATTAAATCTCTTGCTCAAACAGTCTTTGGGTTAAAAAAAAGTCTCTTGAGTTCAATAAATAAAGGTGGTGTTCTTGGCTGATATATTTAGTCCTTCCTTTGCTCAGATGCAGTCTGTCATTCACCATCAAACATAGGACTAGCCGGTATTTCCCTTTATTCTTTGGATGAAAAGCAGAATGTTGATAGACACATCTATATAAATAATGAAATAGTTTTTAGCCCCAGCTTGTCACAACCGGTGTGGATTTCCACTTCCTGACTTGCAGTTGTTCATAACTTCCTTTCGCACAAAATTACAATAATAACAGAAAGAAACGACGGCTGGAAAATGCAAAAAGTCGCCAAATCTCCGATTCTGGAGGCTCCTCCGCCAGCGATGTCTGCGCTTTGGGGATTAATTTTTTTTTTTTTTCC
>NW_005054329.1:4540010-4547275 GCF_000277835.1 Geospiza fortis | reverse complement strand
GCCCAGTCCCATCCCTCCCCCTGTATTTCGCTTTTAAACTGCAGCTGTTGAAGCTAAACCTCCTTTGCAAAAAACCAGCATTTCCTCCCACATGTCCGTGAATTGTGGGTAATGTAGTTTTTTTTAATTTATTTTAGAAACGCCTTCCCCCCCTTTATTATTATTATTATTATCTTTTAATTTCACTGCAATGTCCTTTTTCTTAGGTTTTCAGATTAAGATCTTCCTCTCCCGGCTGGCTCGATTTGGTGTCAGCCAAAGGGCACCAGAGGGGATGGTCTGCCTATTTGCAGAACCTGTAGCCCTGGGCTGGATGGGCTGTGATTCCAGCAAGGAATAATGTAAAGCTCTCCATAGCAGCAGTGGGACTCGGGAGCAGCTGGAACAGGGAGTGAGAAGCGTCTGAGGCAGCAGTGGCCTGTGGGAAAGTTGTAAACTTCTCTTACAGGCAGTTTTAAGGGTAATGTTGCCAGCTGGTCCTGCTGGCCATCAGCTGGCTGAGGATCTGAGCACCAGGGGAGGTGAAATTTTTGGCTTTTCAGCAATAGCTGATGGACATCAGGCATTGGGTGAGTGTGTCCTCTGTCACTTGTTTCTAAATAGGAAACCTGGGGAAATGAGAGGTAAAAATCTCTTTGCTGGTGCTGCTTGTGGTGCGGCACAGCAGTGCAGAGCTGCTGCAAATGTCTTTTAGTCCTTCTCACCCTGCACTCTCAGCAGGCTGGATTGGCCCTTAGCAGGTAGGAGAGACCTGGGCTACCAGGTGATCCTAACAAGCAAATGCCACAGGATGAGGGGAGGCAGATTTGTTCCTTTCCACCCACAGCAAATGGAAAAAACACAGCTCATTGTGATGTTTTTCCTCCTCAAAGCATTGAGAAGTATTTATTTTAAACTTCCCAGCTGCTGTGAAAGGCACAATTTAGTCACTAATCCTGTGACAGAGAGAATCACTAAGAACCTGCTCGAGTTACAAGGCACTTACTATCATGTAGTACCAGGAAGAATGAAATTAGCATCTTCCGAATGAAATATCCAGCAGCCTCCAGAAGGTGCTGAAATCCTTTGACATTTCCAAGACTCTTTCACACTTTTCAAACAAGCTTGTCACAGTTTCCCAGAGCATCCTGAGTCTGGTGAAACTGCATATTCTGCACCTCTAGTTCCACTGAAGCTTCAGCCAGGTCTTACTTCAACTTGGCTGTCTCTGGTCAACTAGGAAATTGCATTATCTCACTCTAATTAAATCAGCTCTTCAGCTGGAGTTTTTGTTGGGTTTTGGTCGTGCCTGTCTCCATCAGGCTGCTGTGAGTGATTAAGGCATTAGCACATCCCACCCAGCTTTTTTGTGTCCCTGGAAGAATCCCGCGCAGGGTTTGCTGGATGCACTTTGGGCAGAGGTTGGGATGCACCAACGCTGCCAGTGAAGGGCAGACAAGAGGGGATGGGGCTGTCACTGCTGTCCCAGCCACATTCCAGCGCGGTTTGCCCGGCCATGCTGGCCACTGGAATTGTGGAATTGTGCCGGGAATTGTGGCCGGCAGCCCTGCAGGCAGGGTGGGCAGGGCAGCACAGCCGGGCTGAGCGGGGGGACACACGGAGCCTGCCGGATCTGTTTGTCTGTCTGTCTGTCTGGGCGTTCTCCAGGTGCTGGATGACCCCTGTGGATCATGTGTCAGGACTGGAATAGCCCCGCCGAGCAGCGAGCCTGTCTGCAGGGATATTTATAAACCCCGGGTTAGTTTTATGGGATGGGGCTTGTCATGGCCTCAGTGGGATCAGGGATTTTTCCCTCCCGAGCTCAGTTTCCCCAGCTGGGACTGTCAGTGACAGCCCACCCTGCTGCAGGAGAGACCAGACAGTTTTCCTTTCCCACTCCAGCACTGACAGGGCTTTTGCTGGCACTGCATCCATCCCACGCTGCCCTTCCTGCTCAGGACTGGGGCTGGAGCGCAAGGCTGGAGTCTCATGGGGAGGCTGAGGCACAGAAATTCCCTCCTATCAGTGTCAGCAGGAGAGACTGGCACCAGATTAAATTCACTCCCAGGGCTTTCAAGGTATTTTTTAACCCCTGACAGCTCCTGAGGAACGCGTTCATTTGTAGCTGAGCATCCCCAGCACAGCCTGGGTGGGGCTCTCCCTGTTTCTGCAGGGTCCTGGCCACCAGTGCCTTTATCCCTGTGCCCACTGATGTTTGCAGAGCCCCACATTTGCACAGAGTGGGAAAATCCAGGATGCCATGCCCTGGGGGGTGATGGCTACAGCCAAGTGGAAGCAGTGCTGAGGGTTCTCTGCCTGGCCCACGCCAGGTAGGCTGAGATTTTCCACGTGCTGGGCAGTGGGGTGAGGGCAGGCAGGTGGGCATGGGGTGCTGAGTGCCCTGGTAGTGGCAGCACAGGCAGGGATCAGGCAGGAGCTGCTGGGTGTGGGTGATGTGGCAGCTCCTGTGTGATTTCAGTGCTGCCACAGCCCCACGTGGTACCTGAGGCAGGACAGGTTGGGTTTTATGAGAGTACCTGAGAAGGGAACAAGCTCTTCCTCCCACTGGGATCACAGAATCACATGGTTTGGGTTGGAAGGGACCTTTAAATGTCATTTAGTCCAACCCCCAGCCATTGGCAGGGTCACCTTCCACTCTCCCAGGCTGCTCCAAGCCCTGTCCAACCTTGTCCTTGAACACCTCCAGGGATGGGGCAGCCACAGCTTCTTTGGGAACCTGTGCCAGGGCCCTACCACCCTCATTGTACAAAATGCCTTCCCAATATCCCATCTAACCCTGCTCTCTGGCAGGGTGGAGCCAGTCCTGTCACTCCATTTCCAGCTCTCTGGAGCCCCTTTAGGCACTGGAAGGAGCTCCAAGGTCTCCCTGGGGCCTTCTCCAGGCTGAACACCCCCAGCTCTCCCAGCCTGGCTCCAGGGCAGAGTTGCCTCAGCCCCTGGAGCATCTCCAAGGCCTCCTGTGGACTCACTCCAACAGGTCCAGGTCCCTCCTGTGCTGGGGACCCAGAGCTGGATGCAGTGCTCCAGGTGGGGTCTCACCAGGGCAGAGCAGAGGGGCAGAATCAGCTCCCCTGACCAGGGATAAGTTCCAGGAGGGTATGAATCAGAAATAAATTGATGTACATTATTTTCCCTTGAAGGAGGAAAAATGAACAAAGCCCAGGACCTCAGACACTTGCTTGTCCAAGCACTGCTGCCACCTGGCTGGTCTGTCAGCCAGAAGGGCACAGCCTGGATGCACAGTTCACTGAGGGAATTTGGAGAGCTATGGATGAAAGTGTAAAGAAAATGTAAAATTTGCGTTATTATCTTTGGAAGCCTGAGAATCACCTTTCATTTAGTACTTAAACTCCCCACTGCAGTTTGGACAAGACCTTTAAAGACACCTGGGTGCCCAATTCCCAGGGTTACCTGTGCATCCACTGACCTCTGTAACCAGACAGTTGTGTAGACAAATGTCACTGGCACCAAGAGCCGTGGCTGTTCTGCTCCTCAATGTAATATCCATCTTCAATTCTCCACCCACGGGGGATTTCCAGCCTATTTGCATAGGAATAATCCTGTTCCAGGAGCCTGGGGGTGCTGTGGAGAGCCCATTGTGCAGGGGAGGTGCTGGCAGTGCAGGTGACCTGGCTCAGGGGGTGCTGCAGCTGGGCTGTCACCCTGCAGGCAGGAGGAATGACATGGGGGGTGTGTCCCAGGGGTGCTGGAGGCTCAGACCCACACAACTGCTGTTCCAGGATGATCCTTCAACCCATGAGTTGGAGCTGCAGGGATGCTCCCAGGGATGCAGGATGATCCTTCAGCCCATGAGCTGGAGCTGCAGGGATGCTCCCAGGGATGCAGGATGATCCTTCAGCCCATGAGCTGGAGCTGCAGGGATGCTCCCAGGGATGCAGGATGTCTCAGGGGGGTCGGCGGGGAGGGGCGAGGTGACAGTGATGGAGCACAGCGTGCATGGCAGGAGGGACAGCAGGTGTTCCCTGCCCTCCCTGGGGCCTGGCAGAGCCTCCCTCCCCTCCGTGTTGCTGGGGCCAGTGGCTGTGCCGCTGTCAGGGGACACAGCAGTGGCTGTCACCTGCTGTCACCTGCTGTCAGCTGGCTGGGGACACGGCGGGGACACGTGCGCTATCAAGGCCCCGCAGCGCCGGGGCAGGAGGGTGGGAATTGAAGGAGGATGGGAATTGAAGGAGGATGGGAAGTGAAGGAGGATGGGAATTGAAGGAGGATGGGAATTCATCAGCAGCTCCTTCCAGGCTAATCAGGAGGCAGGTGATGCTTCTCCGGGGTGAGTGATGGAAAACGCAGGGAGGGTGGGATTAGGGGTGCTTTGAAAGGTATCCGTGCCAGGGGGGTATTCAGGGTGCCCAGGTATGGGGGGGGAGAAGTTGAAGAACAGATTAATCAGGAAGATTTGGGGGAGACCCCCTTGAGGGGAAGTGCCTGGGTGACACCTGGTCTTGGTGCTGCAAAGCCAGGCAGCACAGCGCCCCACGGGTGCCCTGAGGAGGGAGGGGGATGCCATCATCTCCAGCTCCAACTCTGGCACTGAAATGTGAATTGCAGCACAAAAAGAACTACGTTTCCCAGTTTCCCTTGCAGCCCAGGGGAATAAGCAATTGGAAGATTTAAATAGACCAGGCCAGAAGCAACCAACCTTTGGCACAATGTTTTTCCCTCCTCTTCTTCATATCTATTGGCTGTCCAACCTTTTTCCCTGGCACTGGAGTGGCTGCCAAGCCTGGCATTAATTTTCCTTCCAAGCTTGCTAGGCCCATGAAGTAAACAGCCATGTGCATTCCTTACTCTATATTTAACAGCTGCAGTCTGTGCTGGGGGCAACTGCAACAGAGGGGAACCTTTGTAGCTTCCCAAATTCACAGCTTGTGAGGGTGGGAGTGGGGGAAGCTTTCTGCAGGGAGAAGAGGGATTTCTCTCCTTGCCGGTATTTGCAAAGCAGGTTGCGTTAAAGAGAGACTGCAATGCCAGCATCCCAGCCACGGTCCAGGGCCAGAGACAGGAACAATGTCCTCAACAGGGCTGAGTTCCTCTCCCTGAACCAGCCCTTGAAGGGGAACCAGGAGGGCAGGAGCTCCAGCAGGAAGCAGAGCGGCCAGGCCGGGGCAGCCGGTGCCCAGAGCAGCGGCCCCAAGGAGCCGCGGCAGTCGCAGCAGCTGCCCGAGGAGGATTGCATGCAGCTCAACCCCTCCTTCAAGGGAATCGCCTTCAACTCGCTGCTGGCCATCGATATCTGCATGTCCAAGAGGCTGGGAGTGTGTGCCAACAGAGCCTCCTCCTGGGGAGGTGCCCGCTCCATGATCAACCTGCTGGGGATAACGGGGCACGGCATCCCCTGGATTGCGGGCACGCTCATCTGCCTGGTGAAGAGCAGCACGCTGGCAGGCCAGGAGGTCCTCATGAACCTGCTGCTAGGTGAGTGGCAAACCTCCCTCCCTGCTGGGGAAGCCCAGCCCTCCTCACAAGGGACAGCAGCACTGGGACTCCTCCTCTGGCTGCTCCCAGCATCAGAAGTGGTCGGGAAGCAGGGAGTGACCTTTAGGGTAAATGCTGCACTTATTGGCCCTCCTGGTGCCAGGGGCTGGGGGTGATGGATGGCACAAGAGGGTGTCTAAGAGGGGTGGAGTGACCCTGGAAGCTGGGGACAGCCGTGGAGCAGGGACAGGCCCCTGGTGCTGCGTGGGGCAGGGCTGCCCTGTCAGACTGAGGGAGTGTCCGTGGTGGGAGGGTGGGTACCAGCAGTGGTGTCTTTTATTTAATCTGTGGTCATCTGCCCTGGTGTTTGATAGGATATCATAAAGATATTCGTCTCTAATATCTGGATTAATTCCTGAGCATGTTATTTCCACCCCCTTGCCACCTTCTTGACCAGACTCCACGTGATGGAGTCCTGTCACCTTCCCTGCTGCAGTTTGCTCTCACATCCTCCTTCCCTTGGGTACCTTTCTTGCTGCTGTCCCCGTTTCCATGTGCTAATTTGACCCAGAGGCTGTGTAGGCAGGCTGGGATGCCTCTGGCTCTCCTGCTAGTCCTTCCTTGCATGGTGGTGGTCAGTGTCCCTGTTTCTGGATGTGTTGAAGGGTTTGGCTTCTCCATTGTGCAGGGCCCATCCCACCCTGATGTCCCACCAGTGACCAGGATGAGCTCTAGCTGTGACTGGCCTTAGATCCTGGCCCCAGCCTGCCCAGACCACGTGTAACTGAGGACCTTGCTCTTCTGCCTTTGGCACAGGGTCCAGTTATCCTATTTTTCCTTGTGACTAAATACCCTCTCCTCTGGCTGTGACCCACCCTGGTGTTTCACCCTTCCTAAAAACTCAGCAATCCCACTTCTGGTTGGTAGGAGAAATTGAAAACATTGGATTTAGACTCTTTCTTCTCAGGGAGCATTTTGAGAGGCCATAGGGTCACTTTATTTCACAGACACCACAGGAAAGGGACGTCCTGTCTGCAGGGGCTGACTGTGACGTGACACAGCTCAGCAACCCCAGGTTTTGGGTTGTTTTTTTTCCACAAGTTCATCCTTCAGAGAGGGTGGAGACTGACCTGGACTGGCTTGAAAAGCACAGTGGTAGCTGCCTTTTCTCCCCTGTGCCTTTGGAGGAGACTGTCCTGGTGCTGTGACATCTCCTGGGGAGAGGCCAGAATAGCTCCAGTGTGATGCAGAGCCCACTGACATCAGCATCTCCTGCAGGGGCTCCTCAGGGCTGGGGTCAGCCCCTCCTGGGAACAGAGGATCCATCCAAAAGGGCACGAGGATGAAATAGCAGGTGACTGACAGCAACCAGCACAGCTTCCAGATGTCTCTTGACCCAAGAACCTCTGACGGGGTTGGAGCCTGAAAACTCTGACTGCTTTGACTCCAAAATATTTGAGATCCTTACAAAGAGCTGGTGGCCCTTCTGGCTTGAAAACAAGGGAGGCTTTCTCACCCTTCTGTTGCTATATGAGGAGGACAAATGCAAAGCCACTTCAGGGTCATGTTCTAACTTCGTGGAGTGGTGGCTGGGAGAGCTCATCCCTGCATCACTACCCACATCTCCAGGTCTCCTGAGCTCCAGCACGGTGCCCAGGGACAAGTTGTGGGTTCTGGAGTGTTGCATCCTTGCTTAGACACATTACTCCCGCTGCCAAGACAGGAAATAGTTAATCGGTGTGAAGGGCCCGCGGGCAGCTCGGGGCGCGCTGCGTGCCCGTGAGCGCCGGGCGGGGGGGGCGGCGCTTCCCGCGGACACGTGCACAGGGGGC
>NW_005054329.1:4538579-4539653 GCF_000277835.1 Geospiza fortis | reverse complement strand
TCTCTTTACGGCAGTCGCGCATTACGACGCCTTATACGACAGTCGCGCTTCACGGCAGTTTTGCGATACTCGCGCTTCACGACAGTTTTGCGACAATCGCCCTTTACGGCAACATTATGACAGTGCTGCTTTACGGCACCTTTTACGACAGTGTTGCTTTACTGCAGTTTGACTACAGTCGCGCTTTACGGCACCTTTTACGACCGTGGTGATTTACGGCACCTTTTACAACAGTCGCGCTGTACAACATCTTTTACAGCAGTGTTGCTTTACGGTGGTTTTACGACAGTTGCGCTTTGCGGCGTCTTTTACGACAGTGGTGTTTCACGTCACCTTTTACGACAGTCGCACTTTATGGCACCTTTATGACAGTCGCGCTTTGCGGCACATTTTACGGCTTGGCCCGAGAGCTGAGAGCAGGCGCTGCTCTGCAATGCCTGGGGGGCTCTGCCCTCCCCTCTGCTGTCAGTAACGTCAGCAGCTCGGCAGGACGGGCTCGTTCATGAATTTCTGTGCTGCAAAGGCAGCTCCCAGCTGCTGTCCCCAGCACGCAGCAGGCTCCCAGCCCCTCCCTGCACGTGGCACTGCACAGGGGCAGCACTGGCCACAGCCCCGGGGAGCTCAGGAAGGGTCTTTGTGCTCTCTGGGCTGTCCGCACCCGAGCTGGCAGTCCCGGGCTCTGCTCAGCCCCTCCCTGCCTTGTCCCTGCCCTCCCGCAGGGGATTCCCGGCTGGAATGCCTCTCTCCGGGTCTGAGCCGGCAGGGAGAGCTCTGCACAAGGAAAGCCATGGAACCTTCACTGTCACAGTGCGAGGGTGGGGAGCAGCAGGGAAACTTCAGAGAAATCAACCTGCTTCAGCAATCCGGCCGTGCAAAAAGTGTTTCCCATCCCCTTGGCTGCCAGAGAGGGCACCGCACGTGGTGGAGGCTTCTTTAACCCCTGGAGGCTGCAGAACAGGGCGAAGAGGGAGAACTGGGAGAGCCCTTGGCTCGGGGCGCAGGGCTGGGAACCTGCAGGCTGCCAGAGCTGTGTCTGTTGTCTCTGGAGCCCGGGGCTCGCTGTGTGCCAGGAGC
>NW_005054329.1:4530198-4538505 GCF_000277835.1 Geospiza fortis | reverse complement strand
CGCTCCCTTCCACGACCGCAGCCGCAGCCCCGTCTGCCGTTTCCGCAGCTCCGCTCCCTCCCGCACCGCCCGGCCCGCACCGCCATGCGGCCTCTCTTCCTGGGACCTGTCGAGGCCCAGCCGCCCGGAGCGGCGTCCTGTCTTGTGTAGACAGGAATGTCACGGCACCACTGCTGCGTCTGGCATCCTTGTTGCTGCTGCTTTCCTGTGGTTCAAATCCACCAGGAGGTGGTGAAAAGCCCTCCTACTTGGGCACAGGTCAAAGGGAAGGGAACCTCCTGGTGTTTCCCTGCTGCAGGAGGGAAGTTGGGGTTGTCTGTGGCACCCCTTCCCTCCTCCCTTCCCCCGGCTGGCTGAGGGTTTGATACATCAAGCAGAATTTCTGATGCAGTCTCTGGGCAGGGAGCCAGCCCATCACAGAGCACTTGTTTAGGATTTGCAGTCAGGCTTCCAAGGCGAGGAGACAGGAGACTGCTGAAAGGGGACTGGGAGCCTGGCAGGAGCACCACTGCAGATGGAGGAGGAGCTCCCGCCAGGGGCTTTGCCAACACTTGTGGGGGCATTTCAGGTGAGGGGGTCTGACCCTGGGATGCCCCATCCATCCCCTCTGCAGATGCTGATTAACAACCCCAAGCAATGTTTTCCCTCCATGTTTGTCATCTGTGATGGAATTTATTGATTCCCCTTCTCACAGTAATCCTTTCCAGCAAATGCCAAACAGCCAGAGAAGCACACACAGCCTGTTACTGAAAAGATGGAAGAAAACCAGATATCTGTGCCCACTGTAAAAATCCCTCTGCCAGGACATGTTTTCAGGAAGATTGTCTCAGCATCACCAGCCCTGGCTGAGCAAAAGTCAGGGAGAAACTCCACAACCCCTTGGCTAAATTGATAAAATCATAACCCAGGAAATCCCCCAGTTATAAAGTTCATTTTATTTGTTTGCCAGCGTTGGAACTTTTAGGGCTATTCAAGCTTTTCTCTGCAATCACAAAGGTTTCATGAAAAGGAAGGTGCTTAGAAAGTAATTTGCAGTTGGGCTTGCAGGGGGGAAGCAGTTATGAAACCTTCAGTAAAATGCCCAGATCTGCTTCAGAACCAGACAGAAATTCCATTAAACCCTGGGGGCAGCAGTACCTCGGTTTCTGGTTCTGATCCATCTGGTGAGGATGTGGATCCAAATTTAGTGATTCATTGACTGCAAAGCCAGCAAAGAACATTTGGATCATCGATCTAACCCACGGCAAAATACAGGCTGTAGCACATCCCTTAATTTATTCCCGTTCAATTTGTTAAGGGAAAAAACCCAAACACTCAATCTGATGTGCAGTTACAAGTGAGGGTGAACTTGTCAGAGCCATTTCTGCATTACTGCAGTGGTTGGGATTCTCAAAAGAGCTTTTAGTTGGACTCTTCCCTTCATTGCGTCTCCATACCCTTCTCTCCCCAGCTGAACAGCTCTCCCAGCCAACATCTCTTCTGCCTTTCAGTATTTTGGATAGTGCTCAAGTAATTTCTTCACCTCCTATTTATTAAGCTAAACAGATTGATCTCGTTAAACTGATGGTCATTGCAGATCCAGGCACCTTCTCACTGCAGAGGGGATGGAATGTGGTCACTGGGGATGGACTATGTGGTCACTCCAGTGAGGCCCCTCTTTTGTGTTTACAGCCAAACCACTGCTGTGTTTAGTTATTTGCCACCCAGCTGGGTGCCTTTGCTGTTGGGAGGTACCAGCTTGGGTCGTCCTTGCACGTAAAATTGTGTTTGTGCTTGGTTTGAAGTACCAGGAATGGTTCTGCTCTCTGGAATAGACATTCAGACCAGGAGAAGAGAATCTTCTCTTTGCTTGCTGTCTCAGTGACACTGGTCCCAGTGCTCAGCCATCTCCAGCTGGCTCTGCATCCCCTTGGAGGGCAGGATGGCTCTTTGGAGCTGTCACTGAGCATTTATCCCATTAAGTGCAGCACTGCCTCGGGGTGTGGGTGTATCATGGAGCACTATCAGGCTGGGGATGGGTCAATGCCACAGGAGGAGGAAAGGAGGGAGCCCAGGGCAGCTTCTTCATTCCTGGAGGTCAGCAGGGAGGATGTTCTTGCTCTGTGCAGCCATTTTCCTGAATACTGACCTAGCTTTACTCTGACCAGGAGCCAAGCCATGATATTCTGAAGCACAGTCCCTGCAGACCCCTAAGAAAATTATAAATTCATAAAAATGGTCAGAACTCTGTGGTCCCATCCTGGCAGCTTCCAAGCAAGACCAGATTTGCTTGAAATTGGTGGATTAGGAAGGAGAGAGAAAGAAATGCCTTTCCCAAGCCCCTCGAGACCCCAGTGACCCTGTTCTAACAATACAGACGTGCTTCAGGTATTGTCGTGCTTCTCTTTGGAGGATGAAAAATCCAGACAGTGCAGCCTGGTGCTGGTAAAGGTCACGGGGTAGATGAGATGCCCAGGCAGTGCAGAGGAGCTGATCCTGTCAGCTGAGCCTCAGGGCAGCCCAGACCCAGCAGAGAGGCCGGGGAGCTGCACAGCTGATGGATCAGTCTGAATCCAGCAGAGCTTGCTCAGCCCAGAGCCCCAGAGATGGTTTGGGGCCAGATGTGTCTGTTTTTTCCCCTTTCATTCTTGCCCTGTGAGAGCAGGGATTTACCGAGCCAGGCAGGGCAGAGCACATTCATCAGGGATGGGTAGAGCAGCTCAGGAGCTGGTGCCCTGCAGAACCATCCCTCCTTGGGCAGCCTGGCACATGGAGGGGGCTCAGCTGCTGTCCCACTCCCCTCCCAGCCCTGCCAGTGCCCACCAAGGTCTCACTGAGCCAGCAGCACGTCTGCCCAGTGAGGTCGAAACATTTCAATGCCAAATAACCCAACAGGAGTGACCCATGGAAGGTGCCAGGCAGAGGGAACAGCACAGATGCCCCTGCATCCAGCATTTAGACACAGGCCCAGCCTGGCATTAAACATTCCTCTTCATCACTCCAGGCTGCTAATCTGCCTCTGTTCTGCCCAGATACAGCAGCTGAAGTCCGTGGTCTTTGGTGGGTGCTGTGCTCAGCCTTCATCCCTTCACAGCTGATGAGCTCAGGCATCTCTGAGCAGCCAGCAATGCCCAGCTCTCCCTGCCCCCCTCCTGCCTGCAGAAATGCGTCCTGCTGCCTGCAGTGTCCCCTTGGATAAAGGACAGGCAGGGACAGCCTGGGACTCATCTGACTGTGGCTGGAGCAGGCACTGGGGTATTTCCAGGGGCCTCCATCAGAGCCATGCTCTGATCAGCTCCTCGGGACCAGGCAGCACCGATTTGCTCAGGTCCTGGCCGGCTGCAGGGGATGCTGTGAGCCCTGCAGGCAGCAGAGTGCAGCCCTTGGGGAATGTGCAGAGAGCTGGAATCCAACCCTGGAGCTGGAATCCAACCCAGCACAGCCAGCAGCGAAACCGAGCCTGAATGCAGCGCAAAAGAGAAAAGAAGTGCGAGGGTTGTTGAATGGGAAGAGAGGGAATAAACATGGGAAATGAGTCATCCTTCTGTCTGTCACTCCGGGAACGACTTCCCATTGCCCCTGCCTGCAGCTCGGAGGGGACAGTGGCTGTTCCACTCGGGCAGAGCTGCAGGAGCAGAGCCAGGGGAGCTCCCAGGAGTGGGTGAGTGTGTTTGCCTCTAACACGCCTTGACAGGAGCAGTGGCTGGGGAGAGCAAGGTGGGGGAGTGAGGTGAGCTGGGAGGAGCAGCAGCAGGGAGAGCCCTTAGGATCTCCTGCTCCAGGTCAGGATGGGTGTGGGATGGGGTGGGAAAGAGGAGAATCAGATGGATTCTCCTTTTTTCCTCCACTTTGAGGAAACCTCCATGCTTTAACCTGGAACAGAGAACCAGGGACGCTGGCAGATGTACCTGATCTGGGTCCACACTGGGAGGTGTGATGGTTGGAGATCCTCTGAGCATCACAGCATCAGACCCTTTTTAATTTATTTTTTTTTTACCTCTTTGAAAGCAGTGGGGTGGAACTCCAAGCCCAGACAGCTCTGAGGCTGAGCAAGGATCCCAGGCCATGCTGCTGGTCCTCAGCCCAAGGCACTTTTCTTCCCCCAGCTCATCCCATGCAGTGCTGCAGGTGCTGCTGGGTGTGGCTCTGGGGTGTGCTGATGGTTCCTGTGCTGCTGCCATGGGGTACAGGAGCATTTCAAGCTGTCAGAGCCCTTCTGGGAGGCAGAGGAGCCATCCTCAGGGCTGCTCAGCTCCTTTTCCCCAGCAGCACAAGCCCTTTTCACTGTGCTCCCCCTCTTGCCTGCATCTCTCCCCAGCCTGTGCAGCCCCCCAGTGAAGCCCCCACTCAATATTTGATGCTGAGTACAAATTTCCCAGCTCCCAGGGCACAGTGTTTCCAAGGGGAGAACTCCAGGCAGCCTGTGTTTGCACTCAGGGCTGCTTCTAATCATCTAGGATATAGCAAATCTATTTTTAGCCGTTGTGGGTTTTTATTTTCATTAATTGCACGATTCTGCTTTTCCACCATTTTATCACCTCCCCATGACCACTTACCCCACACTGATGCTTGTTCAGCCAAAAAATAACCCCCTCCTCAAACAGCAAAATGCCTGATTCATTGGCTCTTCAGTGTGTCATGCCATCTTTGCTTTTTGTCAGCTCTTACACCCAATAGTGCCACATTTGGGGAGCAAAATGGAATGGAGGGGTTCATTTCCAGAGTGGACCTCTTCCAGGTGCTGCTGACTCCACTGGAGGGAGGGTGAAGGCTCTTTTGAAACCTGCATCTTTCATTAATGTCAACGAGATAAGGCTGCAAACAGCTCATTTTCCAGGTCAGGGAGCCCAATGCCTGCAGGAGATTAGGGAAGTTCAGAAGGAGTAGAAGGGGGGCACATAAGTAAAAAGAAAAATGGGGGGGAAAAATTACAAATTCTAATTATGGAGCTAAAGAAACTGTTTCCTGGGAGTGGTGGCATTTGTCCAGAGTTCAGCACTGAGTGAGGGTGGGTAACCTGGGCAGTACAGCACCTTCCAAGCCAGTCTTGGCCCCACACCTGGCCTCAGCAGCTGCAGTGGGGAGCACAGGCCACCTCCAGCACGCTGGCTTTGAAGCCCAGGCAATGAGCTGTCCCCAGCTTGGCTCTGCTCTGTGCACATCTTGTCTGAGGCACATCTGCTCCCACATCGGGAGCCTCCTGAGCTCGTGTAATGAGCTCACTCTTCATTCCTGGGCATTCACCTCCCTGTGTTCCCCTCCCCATGTGCTCGGCCATGGTTCTGGGAGGCTGAGTCCAGCCTGTGACTGTTTCTGATCCTGAGCTCACAGGCTCTGGAGAGCAGCCCTGTCTCATGCAGGCAGCCCCATGTGTGTGGAGTCACGTGGATCTGGGCTGCAGGAGCAGATGAGGCCAAGGGCTTTTTTGGCTTTCTCCTCTTTTCCTCCCCCCCTGCCCCTAGAACTGCACCCACGTTGTTTTTCAGCTGTGGTTTTGATAACATGTTTATATAAACACCCCAGCTGGAATCTGCCTCCGTCCCTGGAGACACTGCCTGGCTCCAACCTGGAGCAGACCACGTCCCCAAGGGTGCTCACACCATCCTCAGCCTCTTCCAGCCTTAAGGGACAGCAGCAGAGATGCCACCCTGGGGACAGAAAGGACCTTATGGTGACAGGGGACATCCAACTGCTTCAATTCCTTTTAAATTCAAGCTTTGGGGTTTGGTTTGGTTCTGCTGCTGATGGTTTGGGTTTGTCCTTGTGCCCTGCCTGCACAGGGCCCCTCTCTGCTCACCTCTCTGCTCCTAATGGGCTCCTAACATTTGGTGGTAGGAGCAAGGCAGATAATTGTTTTCCTTTCCTTATTAATAGATATAAAATGCCTGCCCAGGGGGCTCACTTTCAGCTCATTTACTGTGCATCTGATGCCAGATGTTGGCTTTTTACAATACCAAGGTGATCTCTGATGCTAGAATTGTCACAGGCAAGACAAGACTTGCTCTTTGGTTTTGTGTTTTAAGGAAATTGTAGATGTTAATGTAGGATTTGGGGACAAGGTGGTTTTGTGTTGGAAATCTGAAGGATTGTTTCCCTTATTACCAGGTCAACAGGGAAATTCCCGATCTTTTTTCAGAAAAATGTGAAAGGAGCAAGAATGGGCAAGAGCTAATCCTTCCTTTAGTCTCAAATACAGCACTACCTGGATTTTACATCCAGTGATGCCTCTGGTTTAAATCCAGTGCTACCTGGCTCTGGAGGGGAAAGGCATGATGAAAAAAATGCTTCACATTAAAATTTCTTGCTCCTCTCATCTCAGCCTCAGTCAGGTGGCACTCTGCCATGCCTGCTGTGCTTTTGACAGCCCCAGGGTCCCCAGAGAGCAGCCAGTGCAGGCTGCAGGCTCCTTGGCAGGGGCTCTCCTGGGGCTGTGTCTGCTCCAGCCTCCAGCCAGGGCAGCCTGGAGGATTTGCAGGGCTCTGGGAGAGACCAGGGAAGGACAGAGCCAAGGTGGTGCTGCTGATTTGCAGGTGGCACGTGCAAGGCTCAGGGGCTTGGATTTCATCATCAGGAACATCCCCCAGTGCAGAGACACCCACCTGCAGCTGGAGCACCCGGTACAGTTAACCCCTTAGTGCCCACCCGAGGAGGGAGGATTTGATGTGCATTGAGGGGAGGAAGGAAGCCAAGGTCCCAGTGGGAATGTAGGTCATGGGATTGGGAGGGAATAGGGCTGGAGATGGAGCTGCTGGGCAACGGCACTGTCTGTGGCTGTTCCTGAAGCATGGGGCTGCTGGGCAATGGCACTGTGGCTGTTCCTGAAGGATGGGGCTGCTGGGCAATGGCCCTGTCTGTGGCTGTTCCTGAAGGATGGGCCCTGGCAGCAGCACTGCCTGCTGATTCACCCTGCCAGTGCTGGCAGCAGCAGGAGAGGGAAGGGGAACAGCAGAGACCCAGCACTGGGAGGGAGAACAGCAGAGACCCAGCACTGGGAAGGTGAATAGCAGACACTGGGAGGGGGAACAGCAGAGACCCCAGGGCAGTGGGACCCCCCCATGCCTCAGGGGCCAGGAGTGGCTGCTGGGGCTGTTTCATAAAGCAATCTCCATGAAAGGAACGGAAAGTGCAAGGGGAAGTGACAGAAAAAGCACCAGACGAGGGATCTTCTGTGGGTTTTTTTTTTTCTTTTAACGGCAAATTAACCCCTGGTTTTAATGCTGTCATGCCTTCCCATCCTGAAATGTGGGCAAACGAGGCTTTTTGCTTTCTGTGCATCATTTGACGAAAATCAAAGCTAGCAGTACTGAAGGCCCATTTTATTCATCTTCTGAATGAAAGGATTATTAGAACTGCTCTTTGGCTTGTTCTCCATGCCCTGAACACCTCCATGCACACATGCCTGCATCCCTCCAGTTGCCCTCACATCACCTTTGACCGTAAAAAAATATTGCCAGTGCAAAATACTGACAGGCAATGGTGAGCACCACACATTGCTAAAGCACATTGCACTTGTGCTGCTGATCCATGGGCAGGTTTGGTGGGGAATAGTCTCTAGGGAATTTATTGAACACCGTGGAGGAGACACTGGGATCTGTTGGGGTGCCCAGACTTGTTCTGGAACCTTGGCTTGGCTTCTCAGCAATGCAATTGCTGCTGACTTCAGCAGAGCAGCTTGGGCCAGAGTCTTATCTTGGCAGCACTGGTGCATCATCTCTCTGATGCTTCTGGGTTCCCGAGAATTTGATGAGTCTGGGTTCCCAAGAGAGCATCGTGGAGCTTCAGTTTCACACAGTTCTCGTCCAGGGTGAGATGGGGCTGGTGGGAAATGCAGCTGATAAGCTCTGAAAATCCCCTCCTGAAGCACTTTGCTGGATCAGTGCTGTCTGGGGGTCACTTAATGGGGTGAGGAGTTGGGCTGGGGTGATTTAGGAAGCCCAGCATGAGCAGAGCCCTGTGTAGCAGGGCAGCCCTGCAATGGTCAGCCAGGCCTGGGCTCACAGCATTTGACCTTAACAGGGAGCCAGGGTGAGTGGCTGCTCCAGGGCTCCACAGCCTGTCTGAAATCCCTCCCTCCCTTTCTCCCCACAGCCAGCCTGTCAAAAAAAATTGCAGACAACCACTCTGCTGAGTGTGGGGGTCCTGGTGGGCTGCAGACCTCCCCCTGCTCTCTCCCTGCCTGCTGGTCACATCCACCAGGAGCTGGGCAGCCCCTGGTTGTCCTTGTCCTCCTGGACCCACTGGTGTGACTGGGCTCCTTGCAGCCCCTTGCCAGCTGCAGCCTCAACACCTTTATTCAGGTGCCACTCATGAGCCTTTGCTCTGTGTCAA
>NW_005054329.1:4529727-4530179 GCF_000277835.1 Geospiza fortis | reverse complement strand
TGCTGCTGTCCCTGCAAGGGAGGAGCTGGCACCCAGAGCTTTTCCTCTGCTCTATCTGCCCTCCACAGCTCTGAGAGCCCAGGGCATGCATGACCCATTGGGCAAAAGGTTCCTGCTGTCCCACGTCCCCATCCAAGATGCCCTGCAGATGAGGGAGAAAAGCAGTCTGCCACAAGGAGAGGGTTCTGCCAGGATAAATACCAGCCCCTTCCCAAAGCAGTGCTGGAGCTGGAGGTGGCACATGGGGAAGGTGGGTGAGCAGAGCTGCTGTGACAGCTCCTCACTTCCAGCTCCTGCCAGGTGCTGAGCAGGCAGGTGGAGCTGCCTCCCATGTGCCATCTCATTTCCCATCCCCACCACCACCACACTCCCATCCATGCTCCTGAAACCCTGTCAGCTCTCAAGGAATGGTCTTTACCAGGGCCTGAGTACCAAACAAGTGCCCCTGGCAT
>NW_005054329.1:4519858-4529655 GCF_000277835.1 Geospiza fortis | reverse complement strand
TCCTGCTGAGGGAGCAGGCTGTGCTGGTGATGGCAGATATGTCCTTGTCATTGCTGCAGGGAGCTGAAATCAGCTCTCTGACTAATTAGGAGGGTTGGGGAAAAGCAGATGAGGGGATTAAAGAGAAATAAAATTGATGCTAGGAAATAGAAATGACAGCACCTGTCGGCTGGGACGAAGCGGGTGGGCTGAAGAGGAGGGAGATGTAGACAAGTGCTGATGGGTTTCACTCCTGAAGCTGTTCAGGAAGAATGTTGGTTTGGCGTAGAGAGCTGCAGCTGCAGGGGCCTGTGCCATCACAAGCCTGGCTTTGCTGGGGTGGGAGGTGTGGTACCCCCAGTGCATTTGCACAGGGAAGGGGCTGTGTGGGGTGACTTGCAGGCAGAAAGTCACAGGGAGCAAGAGGTGAGCAGAAACAAGAAATGGCTTGTGGGTGTTTGGTGCTTTGGCAAAGGAAGAAGAAGGATGGGTGGGGGATGTCTGGGAGGATGTTACCCACCCTCCAACACACCGTGCTGCTGCTTCTAACACAGGAGCCCATTTTTCTTTATTGTTCTCCTTGGCTCACTGGCTCCTAATGCCCTGTTCTTAGTGAAATCTGCCAGCATGGTGAGAAATCTGTCAGCATGGTGTGATCCCCTGGCTGCTCTGGGCAGGAGGGGGTGGTGGGCTTGGGAGAGGACAAGGGATAACCCTATAAAGTGCTGTTGGGCACCTCTCCTCCAGCAGACTGCTCACTGCAGCCTGGTCAGCCTGGCAGGGACCTTGCTGCACGAGGTTTCTAAAGCACGAGGTGGAGGCAGCAACAGGAACACTCAGAGTGGTGGTTTGAGGGCCAAAAGAGTTTCAATTTTAGCTTTGCCAGCTGCTCTCTTCCTGCCCAGGTGGGTCGCTCGCCTCTGTGGTTTGGGGCTCTCCTCTGTCAGATGGTGACAGTGGTATTTGCCTCCTCTGTGGGCAAACTGGGAGAGTTGATCAACATTTGGGTGGTGATGTGAGGATGGGGAAGCTCTGTACAGCTGCACCACGGACATCTTACCAGAACCAAACACAAATTTTCATTTAAAGACAATGACAACCCTTTAATGTTATGCCTTGAAAATTGCCCTCAACTCTTCTGCCTCTCACTGCTCCCTCTCTGTCTCCTGTTTTGTAGCCCTGCTCCTGGACATCATGATCGTGGCAGGTCTGCAGAAGCTGGCCAAGAGGAAGGGCCCCTACGACATCAACCCTGGCCTGTTGGACTACCTGACCATGGACACCTACGCCTTTCCGGCCGGGCACGCCAGCAGGGTGGCCATGCTCTCCAAGTTCTTCCTCAACCACCTGGTGCTGGCCATCCCTCTGCGCATCCTGCTGGTGCTCTGGGCCCTCTGCGTGGGCCTGTCCCGCGTGATGATTGGGCGGCACCACATCACCGACGTCCTCTCCGGCTTTGTGTTCGGCTACTTGCAGTTCAGGCTGGTGGAGTTGATATGGATGTCTTCCAATACGTGTCAGATGTTGATATCCATCTGGTGAACGTGGAGGACTTGGAAGCTAGAAGATACTTTGAGAGTCCCCCCCCCTCCCGCCTCAGTATTTTCTACGTGCTGTTTGTTGGAAGCAGTTGTAACTTCCATGAGTAGTGGTGTTTTTTAATGTCGCTTCCCCACCTTTAAAAAAAAAAAGTTTCTTGTAATGGATTGGGTTTTAGAAATCAAGGGCCATACCTGTGTTTTGGCCATATTCTCAAGCTGTGTTTGGACAGCAGCCTAATTAAGCTTTACAGGTGAGAGAAACGAGCTCCATGTCTGCCTTCTTTAGGTGGTTCACATTGGCACCTTGGTGTGTCCTCAGGATGGGCAGTGCCTGAGAGCTTCCTGAGAACACATTTGTGAACTTTTTAGAGGATAAATTATTTTGGCCACAGTGCTTTTTTTCTTTTTGTAAGCCCAGCAGTTGTGTCTTGTACAGAGTCAGGACACTGCTGATGGTTTACAGATAATAAATAATCATAAAAATCCTGCCCTGTTTGGTTCTTATCATGAGGGAGGGGAGAAAACGGGGCAAGTGTGGCTTTGAGATACACATTCAGCATGGAGCAGGTCCTGCAGTCTTGCTGCCCAAGGGGATGCAAACTTTTGCTTTGGGTGGGATGGGTCTAGGTGGGTGCTCAGGATGCTGAAGGAAAACCTCTTCACCTCTTCCGTGAGGGTGCGTGAGGAGTTTTTGGTCTGGTAAGGGACACACAATGCCCTGATGTGTTGCTGTTTTTTCCCATCATTGACAAGTGGCCCCCTTGAAGCCTGGTGGATCCTTATCTATGTGATGGCCATGCTTGGTGTGCTGTCTCCTAAGTGGATCCCCCCCTCACAACTGCCATAAGAAAATCTCATCTTTTGAACAGAATGTTCCAGTTCTCTGTGGTCTAGCTGTCTCTAGAAGACAGTTTGATGCTTGGCAGGTGATGGATACTATCAGACATCTTTCCTGACTGGATGAATCCTGCAGAATGGAGGGGTCCTGTCATCCCTGTCCTCCTGTGGATCCCAAGAAAAATGCACCAGGCTTGCAAGGCCAGGGAGGAGTCGGCTGGGTCCTGTGCTGTCATCTCGCCCTGCACGTTGGGAGGCCTCTTCCTCCAGGGGCTGGTGAGAAGAAGACATTCAGCTAATGACTGTTGCAAGCTGCTGACATTTGTTGCTCTTTGATGATTAATATGAAAAGAAGCTAAACAGAAAATCTATCCCTGGCATGAGTCTCCAGCTGGGATGTCAGCACAGAGCCCTGGGAGCTGCTGGCTTCCCGCGCTGCCGGCTCCGAGGCGGGAGCGGGAGCGTGGTGAGGGGGGCATCCATGTCCTTCCAACACAAGCCTCCCACGGAGCTCACAGATGGGCTGTCCCCTGGGAAGGGCTGTCACCGAGCGTGTTGGGAAAGGGGAGAGCTCAGGGTTGTCCCTGGAGGCTGGAGCAGCAGCAGGCAGAGCAGTGGGGGCGGCGGGTGCTGTCCTGCTTCCCTCCTGCTGCTGTGTGTGGGAGCAGGGATGTGCTACCCTCCCATCGGGGTTTTCCTTTGCCAGCCTCCTTCTCCTGCAAAGATTTCTGTGAAGAAGTGAGCTGTGGTGCTTTTTCTTCCTTCCAGGCATTATTACACGTGGCAGAGTTTACCCTCATCCCTAGCAAGGATGGCAGCACGTTCTGAGCTCTGACTGTGGGTGATGCACCAATGTGTAGCTGGAGATGACAGGTTCCTTAAGGGGCAGGGAGCAGAGATTGCCTTTTCTCCCATGGCTTTGTGGGAAACTCTCACTTTGTAGCTCCAGAATTTACTGAACCTTTGCAAATAGATTGGATGATTCTTCAGCCGTGTCAGCAGGTCCAGGTTTCCTTGCACTTGTGTTGTCTTCTCCCGGAATATCCAAGGTGGCAGAATGGCTTTGTAGGAGTTGCTCCTGATCTTTGCTGGTGTAATCAGGAGAGCATGGCCTGGAGAAGCTGCCACTGTGGGTTACATCAGCTGAGCTGGTCTCATCCCAGCAAAGCAAGGCAGGAGAGCAGGGGGAGGTGAGCTGGGGCAATTTCCAGGGGTGAGGTGGGCTTCACAGGCTAGGGCTTTCTCCCACAAGGAGTTTTCCAGGGAATCTTCCTCCCCAGCCCCCTGCAGCCTGTGCCCCTTATCCCCCACAGTACTTCAGTGCCCTCAGCAACAGAAGGCAAGATTTTGGGAGACCTTGCACAAGATGAGTGTGGATTTGGGCACAGAGGCAGCAGGAGAGGCCTGGCAGAGCCTTGCCTTAGCCATGGCTGCCTTCCCAGCAAGCCAAGACATTCCTGATCCCTCTCTCCCTGCCTGCCACGCTGAAGGTAGTGCTCAGAAACAGCCAGCATCGCTGTGGAGGAAAGCAGCTTCTGTCTCTATAGCAACAGCAAGGGATGGTGGGTGCCTGTCCCCTGTCCCTGTGAGCTGGAGCAGGACACTGGGGCTGCTCTGTGCACATGCTCGCCATGGTAATGTGGGGAGACAAAAAGCCAAATGGTTTGAGCTCCTTCAGGATTGTCCAGGAATGGGAGTGTTTTGCCTGAACCTTCAGATCCCCAAATTCAGCCTGTGAGGTGTGGGAGGTCCTTCCAAGCCAACACCTGTCCAACCAGAAGGACTGAAGAAGTCCTGATCATGGCATCTTCTGCCTTTCAGTTCATCTAAGAGATTAATTAAGAAAATGGCCAGGAGGAGACAAGTGCAGTGTGTGGGCTGGGGACTGCTGCCATCAGCACTCCGCTGGGAGAGTCCCAGGCTGCTGTAGTGATGATTTCGTGTGTGATCCTGCAGGGGACAGTGAAAGGCCCCTCCTCCTCTTACCCTAATGCTGATTATGCTCAGCAGCAAAAAGAGATTTTAATGTATTAAATTCAAAAAAAAAAAAAAAAAAGAGTTCCAGGGCCAGGGCAAGTAGCAAATCTGGATTATATCTTCGGGCATATGTGGCAATCACGCCTGGGGTGTTTAGTTCTCCTCCCTTCTCCTCAACCTAAGCTGGTGTTTTTTCCCTGACAAGCTGTTTTGTACATTTGTGGCTGGGGCTGTGCTGAAATGAAGGCAGGACAAATCCTTTCCCACATCAGGGCTGCGCTGCCCTCCCTGCCATGGCTGGGTCCTTTCTGCCCTCCAGGACCCACTTGTTGTCTGTGTCCTTCCCAGGATGAGGCTGCTGAAGGGGAGGGACCTGTGGGACATGGTGGAGGGTGGGTTGGCAGATTTGAGGATGGAGGGGAGAATTAGGAAGGCTGTCACACAAGGTCTCCCAGCAGTAGCACAGGTGTGGCTCTAGTTCACCCCAGGCTCGGTTTTCTTGGGCAAACACACTCTTTTTGTTCAGTCAGGATGTCTCTGAGGGGGGTGGAAGGATCCATGGGTTTATCTGGCTCCCAGGAGCTCAGTGCAGGAGCCCCAGCTCTTGTCACAGCCCTGGCACTGCTCTCTGCAGCACCAAGCCCTACAGGATGTCCCTGGCAGCCACAAACTCACTTTTGAAGCTCTAAGGTTTCATTCCAATTAGGGGGAATCACCTGCATCGTTTTCAGTTAAGATTTTTAATTAAAGTGCTAATCAGCCATGTGATTTCCAGGCTACACATTTAATGTATTGGGCAAAGCCTAAGGAAATGGGATGGTGTCTCCCCTTCACACACATATATTCCAGAGGGTGCTGCAACATGAAAGATACACAAACACAGATGATGCCTTTAATGTGATTTTGGTCACCTGAACTAGAGATGCAGCCAGTTCTTGCCTCAGCACACTGGACTTCAGGCAGAGACATGGACTGCAGGTGGGAGCAGGTGACCAAAGAGGTTTTTTTCTCTGGTGTTGACCCAAGTGCCTGGCTGATGTGCCTGTGTCTGCAGACAGTGCTCGATTTAGGGGTGCTGCTGGGGCTCTGCCCCCTCAGACAGGCAGGGATGGGGTTGTTTCATTCCGTGCCTCGCTGGGAGCAGCAAAGATCTCTGTGCTCGTTGGTTCCCCAGGACACAGGAGTCAAAGCGGATTAAAGGTCCCTCGGCTGATCACATTTATTTCATTATTTGAGTGAAATCCCTTGTAAATACCGCCTCCCTCCCTTTTCTTTTTATAAAAATAGAAGGCACGAAAGAATTGGAGATTTAGGAAAAGTTAATCACAGGAGTCGCTTGAAATCCATTAACCTCACACAGCCTGAGTGAGGCTGATCCGTGCCTGAGCTCTGCGGCAGAGAGGAGATGCTGGATGGCCTGGGGCGGCCCCAATCCCGCCAAAAAAGAACTTTCACTGAAAAATACCTGGTTCTTAGCAGGCTGGGTGGTATTACAGCCTTTGTTCACAGTCTGGCCATGATGAAGTGCTAATTGCAGAGCTGGAACGAATTGGCTGAAGCTCCCAGGAGGCTCCAGAGCTCTGGGATCACGTGTGGGAACCCTGCAGCAGATGCTGCTGGCCAACCCGTGGGCTCAGGGCCATTGGAAATGCCAGTGCTCTTCCCTTTTCACTGTGATTCCTCTGAACTTCTCTGGAGGATGGGACTTGGGCTTTGCAGAGGGATCTATCTCAGTTTTTCTAACAAATTTCAAACAGGTGCAGCTGGTTTCCATTCCCCAGAAGCTGCCCTGAGTCCCATCCCTCCAATATCCCCACGCCCTTGGGACTCTTTCTGACTTCCTCTCTTCTCCCAGGACCAGCAGTTTTGTGCAAGACCATCAGTGCTGGTAAGCCAGACCTGCAGAAATTAATTAAATGAAAAGCAATGGGATCAGAAGCTGAGAGCTAAAATGATGGATGTTCATGAAACACTTGCCCAGAGCCCAAAGTGCTCTGGGCATTTGGTGATGTTTGTTTCCAGCCAAGGAGCTGTGCAATAGTTAAACACTCTCAATGCAGTGTGATTAAAGAATCAGCCTCTGATATCTGGATGTGGGTGCCCTCTCTCCATTGCAATTTGCACCTTGGAGCTGCCAGCACTGGTTTGTCATGGATTGCTTCTCCTGGCTGTGGGGGGCTTTATTTCCTTTAAATCCTAACCCTTGAGTTGTGTATTAATAGCACAGTAATGCGTCGCCTTTGTGTCCAGCACAAGCCAGGGGTTATATAAAACACAGATTAATGGGAATCAGCAAAATGCAGGAGCATGTGGAGGGATGCCATGAGGATGCCTTGGAAGGGGAGGCAGGAGGGAGGTGGCAGGTCCAGAGGGTGGAGAAGGTGGCTGAGTGGGTTCAGAGCACTTCCTGGCAGGATTTGCTCCAGTAATTGTTCTGCAGCCCCCAATTCAGGCTATTTCCTGAACCAGCATGTCTGTGATCAGGGGTCTTTTGTCCCTGGGTGATAACAAGAAGGCAGAAAGGGGGTCTGGGAATTTGAGTGGAAATGGCTGCTTTTTGCCTTTTTTTTTTTTTTTTTGCCTTTTTTTTTCCTAGCTGATATGCATCATTTCTGCAACTGCAAAAAAGCAAGCATAGTGCAGGCAGGAAGATGAATGAACAAGCAGTCGTCCAAAGGAAAGGCACATCTTTCACTAGGGGTAAATGAACCTCTATTCCCAACCTCTATTCTCCCATCACAAAAAGCAAGGTGATACTTGGGGTTAAGAAAGGCTGAGAATTCTCAGGAGCTCCTTTCCCCTCTTGCAGTGATCAGTGGGAGATCAGTGCTGGTTTCCAGGGACCCCATGCACAACCCACAACAGCAGTTCCTCTGTTTTGGGCAGAAAAGCTTCCTCTTGCAGACTCCTCAGCCCAGAAAAAACTCAAGATGTGCTGAAGGGGCAGCAGGGACGCTGATCCAAACCCCTCCTGCTGCTATTCCTCAGAGCAGGGGCAGAAGAGAGGGAAAGCAACAGGTTTCTGGGCACCTGCCTCTGCTGTGACATTCCCTGGGAGGGCCTGACCCCGGCAGCTCTGCCCTCCCCACGGGAAGATGCCTCCCAGCCCGGGAGGAAGGCACAGCTGGACTCCAACCATCAATCACGTTCCAGCGGGAAGGGCTTGTATGGCTTGTGGGATTCCTGGTGGGGTGACTTTTTTTCAAAGCCTCCTGCAATAACAGCAACCGTTGCTCAGCTTCCTTTCTAGATAACCTCTTTCCTGCTGCCCAACATGCTTATCTGCTGCAGACAGGCTGGCAAGATGAACCGGAAAGCTGATACCTTATCTCTCCCTCTCAAGGAGCCTATTTAAGTGCTGGAATGTGTTGAGATGGTTAATGATTGTTAAAATCCAAGTGAGGAACACGGACCTCAGGACAGGTCCTGCTGGGAGGGAGCATTTAGTCAAAAAGGAGACTTGAGGGACTACAGCCTTTCCAGGCTCTTCTATCTTTTTTCTGCCAAAAGATGCATCACCTAAAATGTAAAATATTTATTTAAAGCTAAAAGGTATAGACTGAGTTTCTGGCTAATCTGGGGGTTACCACTGCAGGCTACTCCTAACTCAATGAGGTTTGCTATGTCCCTTGGATATGGTTTTATCTGTGTCTCAGTTTATTCACTGCAGGAAATACACTGCTGTGGGTCTGCCCTGCAAGGGATGCAGTGTGTGATTCCTCGCTCACCCCTTAATCTGCCTGCTGTGGGAAGCAGCAAGATGCTCACACATTCATAAAGGTAAATAGGATTGGAGAGCTATCGGGCTAATTGAAATGAACGGGGCTCAGCGGCTCAGGCAGCCTGATACAATGAAATGAGACCTCTCTGGGGACACAGGAGTCAAGCAGAGCTTCAGCACTTCACTTATTTCAGCCACTGCAAGTGGCAGCTACAGCAACAGCAATTGCAGGCGCTGGGATCTGAGCACCGTGACAAGAGAGGGGCCAGGGAACACCGGCGTGGCCGGGGTGATGTCTGTAACAGCTGCTGGGGATGGGTGAGAGGCTTATTTTGGTCCTGACCTGGGTGAAAAAATAGCTGTTGGAACTGTTGCCAACCTGAAACACTCTGCAAGCAAGAGCCAGAGCGCTCTTCTTCCTGACAGGCAACTGTGTTCCAGCACACCCGGGGGTGGGTAGGATGGGGAAGGGGGAGCAGGGCCGGGCAAACCCTGACACCAGTGGGTTGTGGGGCCGAGGAGCTCTGGCAGTGCCCAGATCCCAGCCTGATGGGAGCAGCTTGTGTGTGTGAGGGGTCCCTGCACCCCCTGCTCTGGCAGCACCCCTGAGGGCCAGGCTCAGCCCTGGGGATGGTCCTTTGCCACTCCATCTGCTCTTGGACTGTGTTTGTGAGAGAGAGAAGCTGTTCAGCTGCAATGCACACTGCTACCATGGGCTGCTGCATCTGAAAGTTAATCTGTTCCACATCACTGACTACTTTTCCATAGTGATGCATAAGGAATCACCCCAGAGCAGAGCTCAGCATGTCTCAGCCAAGAGCTTCAACACAAAGTGAAACACAGAAACACAGGTGATGCTGGGGCAGCCAGGCTGGGACAATGTGCTTTCTGGGACGTCTGATCCCATCCCAACCTTGCTAGAGCTGCCCTATCCCCTCAGGCTTTTCATCCCCTGCAAAACTCTTGAAATTAGACACTGAAATACAACATCCTCCAAATTCTCTTTGCATCTTATGAGGTCCTTGGCTCCATCCTGTTGGGTAGGAGCAGATGCCAGCCTCAGTCACAGCCTTTTTGGGGGTTGCAAAGAGGACCCTGCAAGGAAGCAGGACGGGAGGACTGTGGTACTAATTTTTCTCTTCATGATGTGATTTGATTACATTGATGAGGAGCAGGGCTGTTATGGCTGCTATGTCCTGACATAGCTGATCTGTCCTTTGTGTCTCTGCCCCTGCCCTCCTTGTTTAATTCCTTTAGTTCAGCACTTGTATTTTTGGGGTCGTTGCAGCTCCAGTCCAAACCCTGCATCCCTGCTGGGTGCAGTGACTGTCAGGATGGGGCAGAGCTGTCCTGCAGAGAGAATGAGGCCATCTTAGCAGTTGTCCCTGTCAATGTAAAAAGTAGGAATGAGGGAGATCCATCTGAGCTGCTCGGCGCCTGTCTTGTGATCCTGAAACCCAAGAGCCCCCCCTGACTCAGCAGGTTATTAATAACCCCCTGGCTGTGCTCCCACCGCAGCGCCTGCCAGCCCTGGCACCGCCTAGCTCTCCTCCATGCTGAAGTGAGATGCACATCCCAGGCAAGGGCAGGAGATCCTTCCTGCCAGCCCACGCACCCCATGCTCACCCACGGGGCTGGGCAGGAATGGTGTGAGGTTCATGGAGGGATCTGGAGAGACTCAAGGCCTCTGTACCTCCTGCAGCAGAGGTGCAGCCTTGGGAGAGAGCTCCTGCTGCAGTCAG
>NW_005054329.1:4518943-4519831 GCF_000277835.1 Geospiza fortis | reverse complement strand
CTGCTGAAGTCAGCCTCTTTGCATCCTTGTCCCACATCCTCTGTTTTTATGTCTAAAATCAGTTCTGGTCCAGGCTGCAGGACAAGTGGGTTTGGCCTCCTGGAGTGTGGGAATCAGCAGTGCCACCTACCCCCTCCCCAGGCTGGGACACACTGGGTGTCCCCAGGCTGCTGCAAACCCTGGTGGCACTTGGCCCCTGTGTCTGTTTGGACAGGACAGGGTCTGCCAGCCACTGAGTTTCCATCTGTCTCTGCTGAATCTTTTTTGTGGTCACAGCCTTTTCCTCCTTTGCTCCTCTTCCCAGGCTTGTGAGGGCAAATCAGATGAGTCACAGAACCCTTGGAGATGAGCTGAGGGGAAGGAATGGCACCTTCAACAAAACTGCGGTGATGATGCAATCTGACTTTGGTCAGTTCCAAAGGAAGCACCCGGGCTGCAGGCAGCCTGCTGGGGGTCCCTGCCAGCCCTGGTGAGCACAGACCAGGGCTGCCCAGGTTTCTTATGTCTGTAGCACAACCACATCCCCACATTAGACAAAGAGCCCTGGCCCCAGGGGCTCAACAAAGCTGCGGGGTGATTTGATGTGAGGCTGAGTCCGGCTGTGCTCACCAGGGCTGTTGCTCACTCGCCAGGTTCAGCGCTGCCTGGGCTCCGAACAGCAAAGCGGAGGTGCCCACAGCACCAAGACAAACCCACTCCCACGTGGCACAGCATCTGCTCGACACCTCTGCCGCCTCTTTGAGCACCAGCGCGGGGTGTGAGCCCAGCGTACCGCGGGGACCCCGGGACACACAGGGTGGAGATGCAGGAATGGCGCCGGCCGCTGCCGGGGCCACCCTCCGAGCCCTGCCGGGACTGGGGACACGGGGGAGAGCGGGGCTCGGCCGC
>NW_005054329.1:4513000-4518924 GCF_000277835.1 Geospiza fortis | reverse complement strand
GCCCCGGAGCGCGCCCCCGTGAGGGCAGCCCCGAGCAGCCCCCGGGACGGCGGTGCCCCGGCTCCTGCGAGCCCCCCGAATCCCGGGAACTGTGCCTTGTGCCCCCACCAGGAGCCAAAGTCCCGTGGGAAGTTACACCCCGAGCCATGGGGCCGTTCCCGAAGGGAGCAGGGATACAGGGATGGAGAGGTAGGAGGGATGGAGCTTCTGGGGCTAATGCTGTGTTTTCCCTGAGCGGAGGTGGTCAGCACCCACTGAAATATTTAGGAATTGTGTTAATAATTAAAGGAGAAGCTGAACTCAAAAGGGACCACGTGTGATCTCCTGAGACGGAAGGGACAAATCTAGTCATGAGAAAAAAACACTCAGTAGAGAGTTATTTCATGAATTCCCCATGAAAAAGGAAATTCTGCAGCTCCAAACAACGGCCTTGGCTTCAGGGCTGTGGAAGTGCATCCTGCAGCCTGTTAATTGCAGTTGCCATTTCTGTCTCTGCACGTGTGCAGGATTCACATGCTGGCTGGGCTGTGATCATCCCATCACTGATCAGAGCCACACTCGGCAGGGACAGCAAGAACTGGCTTGTTTACAGCAGGGGCTGAAGCTCTACCAAAAACCATCCATTCTCATCAGCTCCAGAGCATTCAGAAGCAGCTGATACTTCCCTTTGTCAGGGTGAAGCAAGATATTTTTGAACTGTGAAACAGCAGCTGTCTCGCCTTGCATGGACGGGAGGAATCAGATTGTTGTGATGGAAGGTTGGAACCATGAACCCAAATGTGTCCTTGAACTCACATCCTGACCACAACTATAGTCATGATGAGAGTTTCAAGGTAGGAAACAAAATTACTTTGTAGTTTAAATCTGGACTGATCTTCAGATTTAGAGTGAAAGAAGTTTGATATGTTTATATTATTAATTGTCATAAGAGTCAGGCTGATCTAACACAGGAGTGTTTTGCCTTCCTCAGAAATACTCCTCTGTGTTTTGAGATACACCTTGTAGGACCCTATGTTAAATAACTCTATCCCCTTATTTGTCTTGGATTTTTTTTTCAACCTCTTTGAAGAAGGGGCTTTGATAGAGTGAACAGATGTGCTAACTGAAAAAACCTAGGCCCTTCTACAAGTGTTTTTCTGTGCGTTTTGGAAGTGTTGTATTGAAAAATACACCCAAGTCTTTCCCTGACAAAACTTTAGTACTTGCACCTCCATCTCCCTATTTCCCCCTCTTTTCTGAAGGTGCTGGAAACTCAGCACGCCACCAACAATCTTTGGAGTCTTTTGAAGAACACAAGCTGTCACATTTTAAGAGAGGTGTGTGATGTTTCTTGGTTTTTTTTCTTGAATCTCTTGCTATTTAAGCAACCAAGGTTTTGTGAGGGCTTCCAAGTGAATGTAGCAAGAAAGGCTAGGCTTTAAAATCTGCCTAAAGAACAGCCTTGCTGTCTTCTGAACAGCCCAGCCAAAGGAAAAATCACTGAGCCAGGGTGAGCAGAAGAAGTAGACTTGTTTTGCAGTTATGCACAAGGAAAAACTGAAGTCATGGCCAATGAAGTGCCTCCAAAATACTTGCACTATCAGGCAACTGGTATTTGGGTTTTGTTGCAAGCAAAGCTCAGTGCTCAGGCCAGCTGAAAGCAATTCACTTCTCATTGGAAGAATAGTTTCTTCCTTTTAATCAGCTCTGTTTTAAATGATTTCCATTTTTAGTGCCTTAAATAGTCATTTTGGTTTGTCCTTCAGGCAGCCAGCATTTTCTCATGAAGAATGGAGTGGGTCTGCAGCCTTTAAAAGGACAAACAATAGCCTGGCAAACAAACACTTCCATGGCATCTTGTTTTCATACAGAGCCTGCAACTCCCATGGGCTGCAAAGGAATAAAAATCAACAGTCTCTACCTGATCCAGCAGCTAGAAGAAGCAATAAGGAAGACAATTATTACAAGTAACCCAGTTTGGAATACAGGCCAATATTCCTGGGTTTTCATACACTTTTTCCATTCCTAGTATTTCATACTCTATTTCAGCTTAGACAGGTGAGAGACTCCAGCTTCCTCTCTCATCAGAAAAACTCTTTCTTCTTACAAAGCATCTCTACTGATATTCGGTCTTAAATAAGAGGGGAAAAAAAATCTTTTCTATTTGAGACCCAATGTCCCTTTGTTCTGCTTGAGGTCTGGCTTTCAAAACATTTCCTTATATTTGGATAACACAGCCTCATACGTGGGATTACAGAGAGCTGCCAGAGCTACTCATGTCTTCTCTCCTACCTCTCAAATATGACAGCTCAACTCTATTGATGTTCTTGCTGACTGAGTTTTGGGTCCTAAGGCCCTGCTCACTTAGTTGCAGGCTTGAATTTCCCTGTAGCTGTCTCAGATAAGCTAATGAAGTCAGTGCAGGCATGAGGCACTCTTGATTTAGATACAACTGAATTTGAAATGATTTTCATGCTTCAGGGCATAAACAGCTCCTACCTCATGGAATTATAAAGCATATTTTCCCCTGGAGAGGTTATTCCACAACTGACCATTGAGTGTTTCTCCTGCAGCAGCTGAGGTTGGCTGCTGTCTGAGACAGATGGAAAACTGAAGGACTGTGACCTGACCCTCTAAGGTAAATGTGTACTTTGTGGTGCCAAATGGCCTCTGGATGGGGAACAGAGAAGGATCACTTTGCTGTTTCCAAGTGTGTTGTGGAGTTTTGTGAATGACTGCGAGGGCAGTAAGGCCCTGTCCTGTGGTGCAGGCTGCCGTTTACAGCTGAATAAAGTGATAGCAAAATGGCACAGGAGCACTGAGCCTGTAAATCACCCTGCTTGGTGCAAGGCAGGGGCAGGGATTGATGGATTCAGAGCAAATTTTTGTAGAAGCTGCAGACTATAATAGAAATTCTATTATTTCTAGGAGGCCTTATAGCAGAAGACATTTCTGTGGATGTATATCCTATATGAGGGCTCTAAGTCCTCTGTAATGGATATTTGGTATTTGGCAGATTTCTCATGAGTGGAAGGATAAAGCACACAGCAGGATTTCTGCTCTCACTTGTAATTAGTCCTGCAAGGAGGAAGCAGAACACTCCTGAGCTTGACTCTCTTGTTCAGGGGATAATTTGGTAAGGACTCTGGAACAGGTGAAAAATCAGAGTGGGTGAGTTGTTTTTCCAGAATGGATATTGCACAGAGCTATGCACTGAATTTCATCCAGATGAAACCTGTTCTTCAGTCTCTGCCCAAACTGCTTCTCATTGTTGACACTCCTCCCTCTCAGTCTATTGTGGGTCTAATCCTACGAGCTCTCACTTTACACCAGTTGTTTGGAATCATACACAGGCTGGTGAGAGGTGGTGCAGGTCTTTCAAAGAGCACCAGAAGGAACTCCTCACCTTATGTCAAGGTCTGATCCATGTGTATCCCCATGGACCACATGTAGTTGACCTGGATGTAGAGGAACCACACCCTCCCCTGCAGTGGCAGAGACAAGCTGTGTCCTCTGACTATCCAGACTGTGCCTAGCTTTGAACAGTGAGGGGGTGGAAAATCCAGCCCTAATGCAGTCCTGAGCCAGACTTGCAGAATTCCAGAGCTGGCTCTGGCACACTGCTGGGCACAGGTGGAAAAGCCAGGAGCTCGTGGGCACTGCAGCGTACACACCTGGTAATGAATGTACAATTGTCTTTCATTTGTTTACTTTGGCCTTTTGATCGCCACAACAGTTTGCATTAATTTTTTCTTTAATTGCTGCATCTATTCCCTTGGCCTTTGTTGTTGCCTTGGAGATGCACAGGAGACCTTCAGAGAACTGCTTATTACAGCAGCAGGTGTGGATAGTGCTGACCTGGACAAACCTGTGTGAGCCACCTGCTGATGGGGGGGGTTGTAGGTGTCTGCATGAGTCACTGAAAGTGAGGGGATCCCACATTCCTCATCTCCTGAAGGAAAATGTTAATGCCTTTGGGTGGCTTCCTGTCACTGTGCACCTGTAGCTGCTCCTGTGGAGGACATTGAGATTTGCATGGGCAGGAAGCAGGTTAGAGGAGCTGCTTGTATGTGTGTGTACTTGTCACAATTCTTTCTCAATGGAGAAAGAAAGAATTAAGTGGACCAGACTAATGCCCCAGCTGCCAGCGAGCTGATGAGAGCTGGATTTTGGGAACGTTAGGAAAGAGGGTTGGGCTCCTGGAGGGAGAGAAGTGGAGAGCATTGACCTCCTGTCTCTGGACAGGCAAAACACTTCTAGAGAAACGAAATGAGACACCAAAGGGGCAGGAGTGCTGTAATACTGTGATATGCAGAAAAGGACAGCCAGGTGATGGTTTTCAGCAGTGCTGGTGCATCTCTTGGTAGCTCAGTGCCTGGCAACTTCAATAGCAGTGCAGATCAACTGTAGGAACATCCCATATGGTCCAGAGAGCTGTTCATGCATTTCTTCCCTCTGCATTACTCTTGATGACTGTTTGAGATCAGACACATCTCTCATGAGCAGCGATCTGGCTGCTCGGCCTTAAGCTGTTCCTGTAAGAGAGGTGGGAGCTGTTCCTCCTGAGGCACTGCCTGCTCTGGGAAATGTGCTGCAAAATTCCTCTAAAGCCACCTTTCCTTCATGGGCGAGGGCATGTGGGGTGACAGCATATGACTGGTGACCCATGAATGAGCTAAACAGTGCATTTGCATGAGACCAGCAATTGCCCAGGTGCTTATCCCCTATATATAATATATATATGTGTGTGTGTGTGTGCACAATTTTTCTGAACTGCTGGACAGTCCCTAAGAAATAAATGCATGTGTGTACCTGCAGTCTGGCCTTCTGTCGCCAAATGTCACACTGACAGACACCTGTGTGTCTGACAGGGAAGGAGAATTAGAGAGAGAGGCTGCTCTGTCCTTGGGTGCAAGGAGACCACATCTCCAAAGCTATAAAAGATCCACTGGGCAGAGGATTTGCAGTAACTTTTACAACACTCTTTTCAGTGCCAATTTCTTGCCAGTGCTGCTGCTGCTCAGGTTGTGGTGACCTGAAGCTGAAGCAGGGACTGTGTTTGCTGGTGAGGCTGTTGGTATTTTATGGCTCTGTGGAGTGTTTTGGGAGAGGAGTGACTGCTTTGCTCTACTGCATTCATTTCCATCATCCTTGGTGACAGAACAAATTAAAAGATATTTCTGGACTGAAGTCCTTCCAAGGGGCAGCTCCTCCAGGATGCCTTTGAACCTGCTGCCCATGAAACCATGGGGGAACAGCAGGCAGCTCTCAGTGGTGTTTTCTGCTCCCTCTCAGGCTGGACAGGAATCTTCACGGGCTTGTCATCACCCCACGTCCCTGTCATTGCCCTATGGCTCTTGGGTCATAAAAACGTGAGGGAAAAATTTCCAGTATCCCCTCAGAGACATCATCCCTGGCACAGGGGGCTGGGATGGTTGTAGGAATGAACCCTGCAGTGACAACCCTTGCCTCATAAGAGATGCTCCAGTCCTTCAGTCATCCTTGTTGCCCTCCTCCAGACCCACTCCAGCGGCTCGGTGTCCCTCTGAGGGGAGCTGACAGAATCACGGATTAACTGAGGTTGGAAGGGACCTCTGGAGATCAGTGCAGGGTCACCTGGAGCAGGGCTTGGGATGTTTCCAGAGAGGGAGACTCCATGCCCTTTCTGGGCACCTGTTCCAGAGCTCCGCCACCCTCAACCTAAAGAAGTTGGGGGAAACTTTTTGTCTTCTAGTTTATGCCCATTGCTCCTCATCCTGTCACCGGGCACCACTGAAGAGAGTCTGGCACCATCCTCGGACACGCCGGGGAGATACTGACATGGATTGCTGAGATCCCCTCTCAGCCTCCCCTTCTCCAGACTGACCCGGCCCATCTCCGCAGTGTCTCCTCATCAGAGAGCTGCTCCAGCCCCAAATCCTCTGGGTGTCCCCTCACAGGACCCT
>NW_005054329.1:4492435-4512158 GCF_000277835.1 Geospiza fortis | reverse complement strand
GAGGATGGAGTTTGTGCGCTGGGCGAGCTTGTTTGGTTGGTTTGGAAAGATGTTTTAGGCCCTTTTTTTTTTTTTCAAGAGGGAGTTTCTAATTTTTGTGTGGGAGCAGCTGTGCTGCAAGCTGGGGAAATCCTAATGCGGGTCCTGGGACACGTGCTGAGCATCTTCTCCGGGGGGTGGTTTTAGTGTGTTGGTTGTAAATTTAGAGGGTTTTTTCTTTACAAAAACCGCCTTGATCTCTAAAGTCAGTGCTGCCGTAAGGGGTTTGAATGAGCTGGAAATTATGGGGTTTGTTAGGAAAGTTGTTTTGTTTGGTTTCTGGCTTCTGGGTGTGCGGAGGGCGAGATACACATTGAGTATCTACTCATCAGATAAATATCCATTTACTGATGTTGCTGGTGTTTGGGGTTATAAGGTACAGTAAACATAAACGTTTAGGGATTTAGTAGTTTTGTTTCTTTCTAGGAACAGGTATAAAGTGTAAGCATATTGCAGTGTCTGCATCATCTCCTGGGAGGAAGGCGTCCCACCCCTCCTAACACTGAATCCAGGTTTATAGTGGAAGTTTGGGTTTTGTTAAGCCTTGTCTTACAGATTCTTTTGACACCTTCACTGGAATGGGCTCTTCCACGGTGGATAAATAGCCGGTCCCTGTTTTGGAGAGCTCAAGTTTGGAGAATCAACTCCTGATGAGTAGGTTTTTCAGATACAAACTGGCCACGACATTACCTTTGTACTTGCCTTTTCCATGTTTAGTGGTCACTGAGATAGTAAAACCCCAGTGTTCCAAAAACCAGTGCTCTGAGCCAGAGACTGGGAGTAAAGTCGCCTGGAAGAGGTAGGGAAGGTAAGGCCATATTCTGAAAGTGGAATTTAAAGGGAGGATGGAAAGTGATGTTTTCAGGCTGATTTCTGACTGAAAATAAGAAATACTTACATGCATTTTTCACTCCCAGTGAAGCATTGTAAGTGAGCCTAGGTTTTATCAGGAGCTCATCTGTGGTCCATGAGATCTTTGTGGGTTCACCATGGGTGATGCTGTTTCTTTTGGATCTCTGGCTTAAGAAGCTTTTTCTAGTTAGCAGAATATTTTGGGGTTACAGTAAACAATCCGTAATGTTTTTCTTGTTAAAATTTAAAAGTTCAGATAAAAATCATACTTAGAAAAATTGCAGATACTGTTTGGAGTTGCTGCTTTGTTAGTTTTGCCAGCCAGTGTAAGTACATCTACTATTAGCTGTATTTTGATTTTGTGCTTAATTTTGAGTACAAGTTCATTACTTTTTTTTTGTTCATTAGTCTGGTATGCTTTTCTGCATGGTTGAGTAAACTAGGTATCACACATTTCAGGATGCTTTCAGCAGTCTTCACTGTTGAGAAAACAAATTTTTACATTATTTGACAGATACCTTTCTTAAAACAAAAAAAGAGAAATTAAACTACGTGTTTGGTATGGGTTTCCAAATTTGTCATTATATAGTGCCTTGGTGCCTTGTTTTTTCTAAATTCTGAGATTTTTTCTTTGGTCTTACAGTGCATTTTTTGGATGCACTCTGAGCTTTTTTTTCTTTCTTTTTTCTGTGTGTGCATGAGAGCTTAAAAGGGCAGCTCAGCCAGCTGGCTGAAACTGGAAAAGTGAGTAAATAGTCCATAAAGATGCTGGAAGGGATATACAGGGTTTAAAAGTATTTTTGTTTCAGTAAGTGAGTAATAGCGCTAAAAATTTTGTATTAAAGTTATTTCACTTTATAGTGACATCTTAATAAAATTTTTTAATGAAGCTTTGTGTAAAGCCTGACTTCAAAGGCTAATTTATTTATTGAAGGTAGTGGTGGCATTAGAGGCTGTGTTTGTGTGACTGCCTGGGTGATGGCACAGGACAGACAAGGCTCAGTGCCCGTCTGTGGCCTCCTCCTGCTGGGGTCACACCTGAGGTGTGGCTGAGGAGAACAAGGGCCCTGAGCTGTGCTCTGCAGGTGTGAGATGATCCAGGTCAGAATTACCTGCCCGTTCAATTGTGCTTCTTGCTCAAGCCCTTCATTGTGCTTACCTGAGTAATTGAAAGTATTTAAGAGCAAGTCAGCCTAGCTTTAAATGCTGAAAATAATAGTAAACCTTTTGGTTTTGGTTTTTTGTTTTGTTTTTTTTTTCATTTATGATGGTAGTCTACAAAGAGATTTTGCTCTTGTGGTTTTTCCACTTAAAATTGTGCATTTTCATGTTGGAAAACATGAAACTTCAGGAATAAAAGCAGTATGAGCAGGAGAAACATAGTGATACGGGATGGTAACTTTAGGAGAAGGGTTATTCCAAGGGCTGGACCTCTCTGGTTCCCTGTTTCTTTTTACTACATTCCTCATTTATTCTGCAACTTGGCACTGAGCTGTTGTCTCAGTATCAGACTTTGCTCTTAAGCTGATCCTGCCTTGTTGAGTGGGTTTTGTTTTTCGTGTGTCACTGACTCATTCTCCTAATTGGTGGATAATTTCACAGCTCCTTATCACTAATTTCTCATTTGGAGCAGAAAAAATAGAAGGATGCTTCTGTCAGGTATCAGACAATGAGGTGAGGACACAGAGAACAGGTAAAGGCTGGGGAGCTGCAGCTCTCTCCATCACAGTACAGCCTTTTCTAACTTCTGAAATGAAGTGACTTTGTTACCACTACTGAGGGTGGGTTTTGCACAAGTCTGGGTTGGTTAAAGAGTTTTTCCTTTCCCCAAAAGGATAAAATGGGGCTAAAGCAGGACATAGCATTATATCCAGCCTCACTGAAACATTTATTTGGCTCATGTTCCATTAGTAAGTTGTACTAGAATTCAGGGTGTTCCCTGCCTGCGTGTGTACTTGTGCAAAAGTAACAGAGCAGTTGGAGCTTTTGAGCTGTTTGTTTCAGAGCAAAGCTGTTCAGATGCTGATCTGTATAACTATTAAATCCTGATCTGGTTTTTTATCTGGGGGCATTTGGACAATAACAGAAGTGGACTGGAGGCTGCTTTAGTAGCCCTGTGTTGTTCTGCAGTTGCCTGTGGCGCTGGTTGGTTCTGAAGCTGTTTGTGCCGCCATTCTGTGTGGTGTGTGGGGACCGAAGGTGTTAAAAGGTGTATATGGAGCCCTGCAGTGGGTTATTTAACTTGCAGCCAAAATACAATCTCTGTGGTCTGAGTCCAACACTTAAATTTTCAGGAGAGTGTTGGTAGGCTGAGAAGGTGATGGGGGGTGAGCTCACTGTTCCATGTTCGGGAGACTGCAGATATTAATTTGTGGGGGACTGATGAAAAGTCATACCTTGGGTGAAAGGGAAGAGATAATGACCAGGTTTGAAATGGGCAGCTGAGCCAGGCTTAAGTGTGATGAAGAACTACAGGAAAAATAACTGGGAAGAAATCGAGGACTTCATAACAACCTCTAGGATCTGGTCAAGAGGCCCACTGTGTTGGACTGTAGCATCTCAGATGTCTGCCAGGCTTCCATCAGCTGTTGGGAGCACCCTCAATAGCCTTCAGATTTCAGGTGGGTAGCACTTAAGAGGAGTGAACTACCGAGTATTTGCGCTGTTAACACCCTTACTGAAGAGGTTCGGTGGAGGAATCCTTCCCAGGTAGCCATTGAGACGTTTAGATGGGAATTGTAGTGATGGTGCTCCAAGGAGTGAATAGAGACAGATTTGAAGAGCTTGCACTGGGACTTTGCCTCCCCCAGGCACTTATTGTGTGGGAATATAGTGATTTTTTTGGAAGAGTTCTGCTGCGGGGTGAGTTCTTCAGCTCTTCCTACCTGTATGTGGGCTGGGAGGCTGCACAAAAGCCTCGAGTGATCTTGTTCAGAGTTTGGAGTGGGCTGTGAAGCAGGCAGGGGAGTAGGGACATGTTCAAGTGGTGCTCCTTCTTTGGCTGCAATAATAACTCTGGTTTTATCTTTTATTGAAATAACCAAGCTTCAAGAACCGTCATTCAGAACCAGATTCATGTGATCTTGAGTGTTATTACGGTGTTAATGTTCTGCATCTGAGCTTAGTGTTGCCTCTAACGATCCTGTTGCAGTGTAAGCAGCGTATGGGGTTGCTCATGTAGGAGGTGTTTGCAGCATTCCCCATCCCAGCATGCAAGGACCTGCTCGTCCCAGAACTTCTCTGGAGCAGGGCTTCATGCTGCTGCTGGCCCCACAGCGTCAGGCAGGCAGTGTGATTCAGAGGGTGCTTTTCAGCCCCACAAAGTGGGAGATGAAGGCTCTGTTTCTTGCTCTGCCTCTTAGCAGAGCTGCAGAGTTCTGCGGTGTCGTTTTCCTATCTGGAAAATAGAAGTGATGGCGCTTACACACCTTGTCAGTTATGCGCTGCAAATATCTATGTAAATGAAAGCATCTGTGAAATGTTTTCACTTCCTGTCTGGCTCGGAGTAGTCCAGATGTCCCGGGCATAGTCCGAGTTGCTCAGCTCTCCGGAAAACCTAAAGAAGCTTCTTTCTTCAGAGTACTGAATCACAACACATGTAAGGTGCTTTCTTACCGCTTTGTACCTGTGTCCCTTTCCCATCACGTTTCTCTTAACGTCCTTGGCACTCATTTGTGGTGCAAATGGCTCCCATGAATAGGCTTCCTGTTAGGAGAATTGCTGTGCAGTGCTGCATTGCCTTAGTGCTGTTCAGACTGGGAACCTGGAGGAAGACTTCCTTGGAAGCTTCAGCCTCTGCAGTGTTTATGAACTGCAGGCGTGTCCAGACTTCTTGTCATCTTATTAATGGCTTGAACCAGCTGCATCAGTCTTTATGGCTGTGGGAATTGGGAGAAATCTGATAGAGAAAGAGCTGTTCAGCTCTTACCAGGGCAGCTCTGTGCCTTGCAGCATGTACCTGCCAGGGGAGCTCCCAGCAGAGCCTTGGGGAGGAGCAAGGCCGGAGGGATCTGCTCAGCAGGGGTGGAAAGGAACCTCTCCCTTGCTTGTGCAGTGAGGGATTAACATTTGCTGCCTGCTGATCAATAGCGTTGGGTTTTCTCTCTTCATAAAGAAAACCTTCTCTGTATAACCTGAGTGGGAGCTCAGGCCCTGAAGTCAGCAGACAACCTGAGAGAGTGGAGAGCTGTTGCCAAAGTCCAGATTTTGTTGTGAGGCTCATCAGGCACAGGGTAAACATCCACATCCCCATTCCACTGTGATCCTTCCTGAGACTGCAGAGAAGACCGAGCAGCTTACTCAACAGATGATGGCATTTGTGGAAAGAGCTGTTTCTGTTCCTGAAAAAAGGACTGTTAACCCAGAGGACTGCCAGCTTTGCTCTGATTTCATCTCTTGGAGCTGTGACATCTCTGCTTTTCTCTCTGCTTGGTGGCAATAAAATTTATGTTCACTGCTGAGAGATGGACTAAGTTGCTGAGCTTGGGACCTGGTGAAGGAATTGTGAAATGCTTGACAGAGAAGCATTCTCCAGTGGCCAGTGGTAGCTTTGGATGGGTAGTGCTCTGCAAGATAAGCTACTTGCAGCACAGGTATTTCACCTACGCTGCTCTTGCTATGTCTCACCTGGTTATATGGGTATCATGGCTGTGATGACTTTTAAAGGTCTGTGTAGGCAGAAGTATCAGGACTAAGGGACTTCCACAACCTTTACATGCAGTGGTGTTTATTTTTAGTGAGGGAAGAGTCTTTGCTTCCACCTGTCAGACCTAAGGTGTTGTGCAGTGCCTGAGAGCAGTTTGTGCTTGTGTGGGTGTGTCCTGCCCTTGTGGACTCCTCCGGAGCAGTAGGCAGGACTGGGTGCACTTTCTGTGCCAATGGACAGCCTTTTCCACTGGAAGGAGTGTTCTGGACATGGCAGGTGCTGCTGCAGTGTATTTCCTTCTTGTTTGACATTTTCTCTGGGGTTTGGGTGGCTGAAGCAGGCACCTGAGTTCTGGGACTTCTTGCTATCTACAGTCTTAGTTGAGCAAGGTGTTCCTCTGACTTAGGACTGATAGTGCCAGTCCTGTTACCCATCAGGAGATCCCCACCAGCTACTCACAGTCTGTGATTGTTGCTCAGATACCTAAATGCCCAATTTACCTTACAGTTCTGCTGAATGTTGCCAGGAGCTTTCTGAACAAGTTTTGCCAACAGAGCATTATGCCAGGTATTTCTTTTGTATTTGGATTTAAATTGCTTGCTCGTGATCAGCCTCCCTGTTTTGGTGTTGAGGGAACAAGATGTTGTCTGTGTGTTCCTTCTGGACACAGATCTCAGCAGGGCAGAGTGGAAGGCAGAATCTATGTTGGAGGCTGGAGGTTGTGTGTTTCAGCTCTGCCCCTTGGTTGTAGGGGAGCCAGAGTGAAAGTACAACTCTGAAGGGTACAGGTTTGCACTTGAATGTGAGCCTTGTTGGGCAGGCAGCTCGTGCAGATCACAGGGTTGCTTCCCTCTCCTCTTGTACCAGAGAGCTTGGGATCTTGGATCTGTTGATGCCACAGGTGATCCTTGTTGAACTGAGCTGTTTGTCCTCCCTGGGTTTTGACTCTGAAATCTGCAACAGCAAAGAAATAACTTTTTACTTTTACTTCAATTTGTGCTGAGCCTTGCCTCCTTTAACATCTTCTGGGCCTGGATGAGAGGGTAAGGAGTGTAATGTTGGTAGCTGGTGCCTCCAGGTTGTTCCCACATGAGACACCTTCCTGCTTCTCTGCAGGTTATGAAAGCCCTGCAGCACTTCCTCTTGGGTTGGAGATAGGGTTATACCTTCCTGAGGAGCTGGCACCAGTGGGTCAGTTCCTTCTCTACAGCATGGTGGGGCAGATGGATGAAACTGCTTGTTTCTTTGGTGGGTTGTTGTAAACAGACACTCCTTTCAAGGGAAGAATTATCTGCACACCTTGGGTTTTCTGTTGCTTGAAAAAGTGGGGGAGTTTCATGAGCACAGGATGTCATAAGTACTTTCTGTGGGCTGTGGACCAGCCTTCTGACTGGTTTTTTTTTGCTCTGTGCCATAGTCTTGCATACTCAGGATGAACTATTTCTTTGTCTGCATCCTCAATTACTGGAGGTCAGGGCTCCTTTCCAGGGTGTGGTATTGTCTGTCCAGCCTGCACAGAAAGGACCACAGAACTCATTAATGTTTTTGTGTAAATACAATTGAGCTATTCTCCAGACTCCAGTTTTCTTTATCTGTTTTACAGTAAGTTACAATTCCAGCCTCTCTGGCTGCCTTTGCCTTGCCTGCCTTTCCAGCACTAGAAAAGCTGTTTAGCAGGGAGGTGAAGCTTTTGTATTTTAAGGCCAAACCTGGCATTGCAAAGACCTGTTTTCTCTAGAATGTGCAGTGAGTCACTGACAGTAGTTGTGATTCCCAACCTGTTCGTACATTCAGAAGAGGGGGGAGCAGGTGAGCTTGGTGAAGGCAGAACTGAGAAAATTAGGTCAGGTCATCAGACAGGACATGCCCTTTCTGTCTCCCTTCCCTTTTGTCAGGTTTTACCACTGTCTGTAGAGCTCCACAATGTGGAGTTAGGATAGATCTACTGTCCAGAAGACTCTGCCTCTCCTCTTTGTAGTCCTGCTCCACGTTTCAAATCCTGGGAGGCTTGGCTTTGAGGTCTGAGGATGGGGCTGGACAGCAGGCAAGTGCTCTGGCAGACAGCTTCCAGCAATATTGCTTGGCTAAGAGCATAACCTCTGCAACAAATATGGCAGATACTATCCTGGTCTCCCACTCCTGGAGCCAAGGTTTGTGAGAGGTGGAGAGAAGCTGGAATTGTGCAGGATTAAAAGAACTGGTATCACCAAATTTGCCTATTGACCTAAGCAAGGAGGGTCCCTCTTGTGAATCAGGAGCTCAGTGATGGAGGTTTGTTATCTCTTCTCTGCACTGCAGACACCTGACTTGCTTCTCCCTGTCTGGCAGGATTTGGTGCGGTTTTCTGGCACTATGTTTGGTGTTACATCCAGATCTTGGCAGGGCCTTTTTCAGGTGTACCAGCAAATCTTGGCATCTCCCTCTGGAAGTGATGCAGTAGAATGAGAGCAAGAGGTTTTTTTGTGCCTCTTGCTACAGCCTCTGCCTGCTGCACAGCTCTTCTGCATTGATCCCATTGACTTTGTACTTGGATGCTGATATTCTCCTGTTGCTCCCTGCCTTACTAAGCAATCTCTGCTGGGAACTGAGTACTCATCTGATCCCTTTCTTGCTAGGCTCTTGGTCCCTGCATGGCCCAAACAAGCTTTAGCAGGATATAAGTGCATCTGACAGCAAGTTCTGGGCAGGTGATGACAGTGTCTCACCAAAGCCCTCCCAAGGGCAGCCAGTGGTGTCCTTCATCACTGAGGCAGGTGCTGAGTGTTTCACAAATAGGTGGTTCTTGGTGGGACATGTTCCAGAGGTAGTGGTATCTTTGTGTTGACAGATAAATGTTCAGCTATGGAAGTACAAGTAAAATTGACCTCTGTGTGTATTTAAAGAGGAGTGAGCATCATTAATTTCCTGTAAAACTATACTGTGTTTTTTAAAAGGTTTCACATTGCTGGTAACATTAGGAACCACAATGTATTCCAGTTTAACCTAACTCCAGACACTTTTCTCTTCTGAAAGTACTGTTTAGCTTTTCCAACCTGTGAATTTCTGAACAATTTGTATAAAATTACATCAGAAATTTTCCTGCTTGTGAAGAAAAACCTTCTCCCTGTTAATCTCCATTCTGTTGCTTTTTGTGTTGTTGACTGCTGCTGTGAAGTGAGCAAGGAGTGAAGATCTGCGGTAGTCAGGACTGTGCTCAGTGTAGAGCTCAGTGGTGTGTGAGTAGCTGAAATGATTCCTTCTAGTATGTGTGTTACCTTTCATAAATCTGTTTGCCCTGCTCAGCTAAGGCTGGCTGACTTCCAGATACTCAAGCTCCATTGAAGTCTTGTGAATAAAACACCAGCAGCCCAGCCTCCTGCATACATAGATTTGCAAAGAGCTTTGCAGACAATCCTGTTTGTCAGGAGTCCCTGTGTTTGGCTGTGTTTTCAGCTCAGGGGTTTCCAGTTCTTACCAGTGCCAGTAACTCAAGGTTTTCACCTTTTTTTGCAGGACAGGCTGTAGCTCCAACACTTGCATGCTTGTAAGTCTAATGTCTTAAAGATGTTAAAATGTCACTGTTGCTTTCTGGATTAGAATTTACCCCTTTAAAAGGCAGTTAGGGTCAATACCCAAAAATTGGATCCAGGGTAGTATGATGTGGACGTGACTATGCCTGGGCACTGGAGCTCTCTGCCTAAGTGCTTCAGTGCAGTTGTTTGTATCCTGGGATCTCTAATGGAACTGGTCATACTGCAGTATTTTATGATTGCTCAGACACTCAGTGTTTTGCTGTCTGGTGCTGTCCCTGGATATAGTAGGAAAATGAGAAGAGCTACCCTCCGTGCTGAAACTGATAGCAAGCCTTCCCCCACAGACCTCTATAAACCCAGAGAGAAACCTTGCAGAAATGCTGGTGATTGATTTTTTACGATTTCTCTGTAACAGGGGATATTGCTTTCTTCAGGGTCAGCTGTTGGGCACGAGAACCCTGAGCACAGGTCAGAGGCTCTGCCAAGGCTGTCAGTTTTCACTTGTCAGTATCAGCATGTGCCTTCTAGTTCCAGCTCAACTAATAATGAGCATGCAGGCTGGCAGTTCAGTTCTAAATGAGCCACGATTTTTATCAGAAATGGCTTTGCTCTTCAAGACTAGAAGGTCTTTATGATCCCTACCTGGATTCCCTGCTTAACTGTGTGATGGGAAGATAATGCAGTGTTGTGCCAGCCTTGGAAGGCTCTGTGGCCTCTTTGAAGTGCTGTGGGTGAGCTGGGTGCTGAGTGATCTCCCTGGCTGATAACACCCTTGGAGTAGCTGGGATCTGCAGGAGGGACAGGCAGCAAGGTCCTGCCAGTCCAACAGCTCTGACCCAGCTCAGTGCTGCTGCAGCCTCTTTGCACGGTGACTATGGAAATTACTTCACCTCTCCATGGTCTCCTTTTCCTCTTTGGAGCACACATATAACACGTGAACAAAGCTGTGTTTCACGTCTTCAGAGCATTGAAGGAGTTGAAAGTAATTTTCATTTATCCAGACAGCAGTTTTGTCTGTCCCAGGAAGTTTGACAAGGGGCTTTATCCTGACATGTCCCCAGCTCCTCTGTTGTGCAGTGGTTGTTTATTCTTCCTGAATCCTTTTAATGATAGAAGATGTAATCAAGAGGCAGCTGAGATCTGGTTATATAACTGTTGTCAGGGTTTCTCTTTGGCAGCATTGCCCTGTGTGCTGTTTGCACACTGACTTTCAGGAACTCATGGCTTTTCTGTTAACCAGATAACTCCTGAATCTGATCTGGGTAGGTGGTTTGTTGTTGTTGGTTTATTTTTAAACACCTTCTAATTTTGTCTGGTTTGAGCTTTCTAAACTTCAGAGTAGATTTTACTGCTTTTATTGTGAGGTTGGTACAGGCTTGACATGGTGTGGATAGGCCCTGAGCCAGGCTCCCTCTGCAAGGCTCAATATACCTGTAAAAGCAGGTGGTTGTGCTCTTGCCAGCACAGCACCCTCTGCTCTTTGTTCTGCTCTGGGGCTCCCCACAGCTCTGCCCCTTCAAAAAGCTCATTGTTCTCAGTCCAACTTGTGCTTTCCTGCCAAGTGTATGCTAATCAGTGTGTTTTCTCCCTCTCTTTTATGTCTGTCCTACTAATAAAATACAGTGCAAATGGGTAAGTGAGGGAGGAGCTGTTGTTTTCTTTGGCACATAGCGGCCATCTGAGCAAAGATGAACCAGACTGGAGCCAAAGATCTGTTTGCTACTCTGCAGGAAGAGGTGCCTCAAGACTGCCAGCTAGCCCTGTTACCCCCACAAAGCCTTCATGCTGCAGCCCCGTGTGGTGGTCCAGCAGAAATGCTGTGAGGGGCTTCTTGGGGTGTTTTTGCTGAGCATCCTGTGGATGCTGTTGTTGAGTGACAGAAAACACTTTTATTTCTCTGTCCTTGACCAGCTAGCACAGTCCATGGCTTCTTGCTCCTGACAGATGTGGTTTAAATCCTGCAGTGCAGGAGCAAATGCTGTGTAGTGCCAGGCCTATTGGTCAGACCCCTGCCCCAGCAGCAGCCTGTAGATGGGTTTTACTGGGCCAGTTGCAGTTGGCACTGCATTCCCAGTCTGGCTCTGTCCAGCATGTTCACAGTCCGTGCTTTAATTTGTACATAATGTGTGATGGACTAATCCTCTTACCTGCAAATCGTATTTGATAAGGCATTGCTGATGGGAGCTGTAGCCTTTGGTCAGTTACAGTTTCTTTCAGAAAGAGTGATTGCTGTGTCTGTTGGAAAAGGCTTTCAGCTGGCTGAGTTTCAGAAAGTGTGAGGTGTGGGAAGATCAGAGATATGGGTATGTGTGTATATATATACACACACACATGTATATAGTGTTTTGTTACTCCCAACACAGAGTTGAAACCCTAGAATGGTTTCATTTTACCCTAACAGATGGTGAAATGAAACTGCCAGCAGTTTTGGGCTTGAAGTAGAGGCTTTACAACAAAAAAATCTGGAAATCTAAATTATGTGAGAAAAGGTTAGATGAAGCTCCTAGATTTGAGAAAATTTAGAGCAGAATGATGCTTTAAAAAAATGTAAGATAGGTCTACTGAAAGTAAGCAAAGTGTCTTTTCTGACATCAACTCTTGATGTACAGTGTGAGCACTACATGTTTCAACTTTATCCCAGGCTCCAAGAGCCAAAAAGTCAAAGTAAGGAGACTGCCTGCATGATGGGTGTTACTCACTGCATGTTGTGCCAGCAAAGATCAGATTGAAAAATTAACAAACCACATCCATTATGGAAAGTACATTTCAAGCTAAAAATTATGTTCAAGATGCCAGCAACAGAGGAATATAATTTTTTTGGTAATGTGTTTGGAGAATTCATAGTAGAACAGCTGAACTCAGAGGCTCAAGAATCTGAATCTGGTACAGTTGAGCAGATTTTTTCTGCCTCCGTAACTCTCTTTCATGGCCAGCTGATGAGAAAAGAGAATTTGGAGAAATAGTTCTGTTGTCTTCCAGTGATACTGTCAGATTAATTGCTGGTATAACTGAGGCCATTGTGGAACCATAATCTAAACATTACAAACCCAATGCTTCAGGGGAAATGCAATGATAAATTCCAGTGTGGTGTAAGATACAAAGATACAGTGCTTTTCTGGCATTTATGTTGAGGAATCCTTGTGTTTAGCTGTTTATTGTCAGCCTTACTCATTTAAAGCAAGGACTTGTTGACCTCCCCCCCCCCCCCCCCCCCCTTTTTTTCTCATACTTGAAGAATCTCACTTCTTTCAGCACTAGAGTGGCAGAAAAAAGATGCCATGAGAAGTGTATTCCTGCAGTTCTTTACATTGTTTGTGAATCTTAAAGCGCAAAAGCTTCTTGTGACTAAAGAGGAGGGAGTTAAAACTTGCATCTTGGTGTGTGTGCTCACTTGTGTGTTCAGTTCTTGCTGTTGTGTGTGTTCTGTGTTTTGCTTGTGCATCCCTGAACAATCCATTTGATGGGGTTTTCTTGTTCTCTTCCATTCAAAGGCAGATCGGGAGCGGCGCAGAGAAATTTCCTTACTAGATGACATTTCATCGCGATGTCCGATCGTTTGGGGCAAATAACCAAGGGAAAGGATGGGAAAAGCAAGTACTCGACTCTCAGCCTGTTTGATAAGTATAAAGGAAAGTCAATAGAAGCTATCAGAACTACAGGTAAGAAACATCTCCAGAAAGCTCCTTTTGATGTCTTCCAACTGTATTGTTGCAGAGCTTGTTCAGGTTGTTGACCCTGTGTGACGCAGCTGGGTTGCACTGCTGGTGCAGCTGTCAAAGCCTGTGTTTCCTTAAGATCTAGAGGAAAATCTCCATGGCACTTTCATTGTGCAGACATAGAGGAATTACATGGGACAGATGGGGGCTCTTGCCCCTTTCATCTAGCGTCCTGCAGAGTGGGCAGGTAGCAAACTTGAGTGGAGGCCTTACCAGGGCCTTAGGCTGTGCCAGGGCAGGGCACCTGAGCTGACTGAAGTGCCTTAAGACCTTGTGTGAAGTGAGAGTCAAGGACTGAGGGCCACTGGGAAACAGCCCGAGTTGGTTTTGTAGTGGAAATACGACCAAAAGTAGATAATGTGTTCAAAAAAATGACGTTGCCTGGTCTGGCTCTGGATTTGGTGTCAGAATAGAAAACAAAAAATAAAATACTTCCTTAATAAATGTGGTCTGGTGTATAGAGGTGGAAAATGGAGACCTCAGAATTCCTGGGTTAGGTGACCTGTTTGTCTGCTAAAAGGTGGACTTGGGGGGCCATTACCCAAAGCTATAAAAAGGTGGTGCTGCTTCTCCTTGGTGAAATGAGAGAGCTACCTGTGTAAATCCTCCTGAAAGGCTCTGTGAGCACTTTGTTGGGGAGAATGATTTTTCTCCCTCCCACTGCAGGAGCTGTTTGCCAGCTGCTACAACAGACGGCTGCATCTGTGGTCCTGTGGGAAACAACCTGTGTGTTGACATAGCAGCAGCACTTCTGCTGGGGCTGTGCCCAGCCACAGCTTCCTAATTAAGGTTACTTATCTAGCAGGATACAGCCCTCTGACCTGCTGCTGTTCCTTTCTCACCAGTTATTCCTAGACATGGCTTACAGAGTCTTGGGAAAGTTGCTGCTGCCCGGCGCATGCCACCTCCTGCAAATTTGCCTAGCTTGAAGTCTGAGAACAAAGGAAACGACCCCAACATCATTATAGTACCCAAGGACGGTACAGGATGGGCAAACAAGCAGGATCAGCCAGACCAAAAGAGGTGGGTAGAGTGAATCTTTGAGTTTTGTCAGGCAGGCAGCAGTGGTTTGAGCACTGCTGTGCTTGGTGTCAGACCTTACAGGGATCAGTTCTCTGTTGTCTGTGCCAATGTAGAGTTGTTTTCCTGCCTTCCTCCCCTCTGGTCTCACCTCTGCTGTCTGTGCTCAGTTCCAGTGCAACGGCTGCACAGCTGCAGGAGTCGCTGCCGCAGCAGGGTTTGCAGAAATCTGTCTCCAATTTACAGAAACCGACACAGTCAATCAGTCAGGAGGTAGGTGCCAGCAGTCTGACTGCCACCCTGCTTCCCCTGTCCCCAGGCAGCTTGAGGACTTTAATTGCCTGTGTTGCCTTGCTCTTAAGAAAAAGCTCCTGTACAATCAGTTATTGTGGAAGTGACTCTCTTGAGTCCAAGCTGCTGTGCACCAGCAGCGTTGTGCTGCAGTTACAGAAGTAAAATACACAGAACTGTATTTCTCAAATGTGTGCAGTAAATCTAGTTGCAGTCTAGGAAAAAATGGCTGGAATGTGGGATGGCTGGTTAGCACTTCTAAACTATTCTGCTTTGGTTGTAATTCAAACATTGCTTGGTGACAACAGATCCAGCTCTTGCTCCCAGCCTGATGAGACTTGATGGGAAGAGATCCGGTCATGTGGGAGAAGTAGCCAATGTTAGGACCTGAAAAAGCTGCTGGCAACTAAGAAGGTGTCCCAGAGAGTGCAAGGACCTGACCCCTTATGTGTTGTAGATTCACACTTCTGGTTTAAAAAAAATTCCCACCCCATGAGCTTCAGGGAAATCAGGGCAGAAGTTACGTTTTGAAGAGGAGAAGAGTGGTTAATGCGTGAGAATGTAGGGTAGCCTTCAAGCTGAGGTGTAGCATGGAACAAATCTGGAAGATTAAGGAGACCATTTTTGAGAATGCAGCAGAACAAAAGGAAAGCTTGATGAGAGTACAAATTGAAGTAATAGTTGGTGAAAATGGGCAGAGGAGACATTAGGGCAGAGCAGAGGATTTTTACTGTAGCATTGTAGTATACTGGAGTGAGGAACAGCTGACTGTAGTCCCAGCTTGAAGCTGTGGAGACCTGTGGTATCTGGGGGATCTGGAGGCCTGAACCATAGCAGGTGCCAGCTAGGAAATGAGAAACAGTCATGGATCTTAACTGATCCATGTTGGGGTTTCTTTTTGCTTTGTTTCGTTTTCAGAGTACAAATTCAGTGCCAGGTGGACCAAAGTCATGGGCACAGCTGAATGGAAAGCCAGCAGGACAAGAAGGTGGTGAGTATGATAAACAGAGCTGGTATGTGCCTGCTTTTCCCAGACAGGCATGAGCTGGGATGGGCTCCTTTTCTTCCTGCCCTCCCTGTCAGCCTGGTGCAGAGTGGGAGTGAGGCCTTGAGTCCTGTTTCCAGTCTGTGTGCTCTGTTGGCTGGAATGATGCAGCTGAATCAGTTCAGGGCTGCCAGTGCAAGACATGGCTTGAACAGAATATGTCTCATGGCCACATGGAACCGCAGAGCAAGTCATGCTCTTGGGGATGCAGCAGGGGGTTCTGGGAGGGGAAGGTTCTGAAGGAGAAAGGAAACATTTGCCCCCATCATGAGCATCTTCTGTCAGCCCAGAGCAGTGTGTAACAAAGGTGCAGTAATCAACTTGAAATAGGGGAGGGAGTGGTTTAGAAGAGAAGAAAGGGACATTGGAGAGGGGAAGTGTAGGTATCTCCATGAGCAGTAGCAAGGGGATCATCACCTAACTGGGTAGTCAGAAGTGAGACTGGAATGTTCTTGTACAGGATCTGTGATCCAAGGGAATTGCAGTGGCAGTGGGTGGAAGTGGCTGTGGAGCTGCTGCAGGGTGCACTCGCCTACACATTGGCTGAGGCCTTGCTATTAAGTGTCCCTCAGTAACTGTGCTGCTAATGGCTTCTGCTTGACTGAGAATCCTGAAGCAGTGTTAACATGAATTGGGAGTTTAGCTGTGTTCAGATGCATCCATTTCCACACAGGAGGTGGTTTCCAGCTGCACTGAGTAGTGCCATTAAAACCATAGTGAGAATAACAGCTCAGTTCCACTGTTACAATGTGAACAGACCTGAAACCATTCACTTGTCAAGTGAAATTGCAGAGATATTTGAAAGAACAGACAGCTGCTGATTGCACAAACAGAGGGGACAAATTTATCCTAAATTAAATGAGGCCCTTAATGAGAGGGTGTTTCTCAAAGGCTAAATGTTAAAGCAGAAACTTGTACTTGCCTGAGGCTGGTGGCCAGTGCAAAGACTGTCTTGTTTATTAATTGGTACTTTTTTGACTCTTTATGTGTAGACCTTCTGTACAGTCATTTTGAAATCTGATCATCTAACAATGTTCTTAAAGGATTTTTTGAAAACTCATTCTAGGTCACACTTAACAATATAGAGTTCTCAACCCAAGAAAACAGTTGCCTATGTGGCTAAGAGCAGCTTAATTAGAAGGTAATTGAATCACAGAAGCATCAGAAATCTGTCTGAAAGGATTTCTTAGGCCATCCCATGCTTGCACCTCTTCTCTAGTGGCACTGAACAATTGCTTTTCCTTCTTAGCTAATTCAGGTATTACAGACAAAGAGGAGAATCTCTTGCTTTTTCCTCTTTTTAAGTCTTAGAGCTGTAAAATCTCTTTTGGAGGGTGTATCCTGAAGAAAAGTGGCCTAATAAATTAATTATGGACTTCTCCATGCCTGTGTCTTTGTATAAAGGACATTTGGAGAAATAAAATGGGCACCAAACTTTTTTTCAGTGTGGTGCTGCTTAGTGTTAGAGTACAAATTGTTAATGGCTGCATGTAAATAGTCCTTAAATGGTGCAGCCTCACCTGGGGGTAGATGTCTCCCCTGGAAGACACATACCTGTGCCATTCTAGTTCAGTAAAAATCAGAACTCTTCAGCAACTCTTAGCTACTTTGCAGTAAATTAGGCAATGTCCTTCTCAAGTATTTTCATCTGTCTAAAATTCAGAGTGTTTCATGCAGCTGTTGCAGAGTCTTTCCTGGAAATTTCACATGGGAGGTCTTGTGCAGTGTGCAAGTTCCAGAAAACTGGAAAAAAAAGAAAATTACTTAAGCCAGTCTGTCTTGATTCTTCAGGGCAATGAAGGAGAAAGATAGAGGAGACTCTTGTCAAGTCTTCAGTACTCATGGCTGATACTTCTAATAGAATTCTGAAATGCCCTTTTTAAGAGAGCTTCAGCCAAGTAACACTAAGAAACAGTTCTCAAAAAAGCAATTCTTTTAATGTGTAATAGTACAATAATGCTTGTAATTTCCTTTTATTCAGTGTTATCTTGCCAACAGATTTAGGAGAATTGCTGTGTTTCATGTTCCAGTCACTGGCAGATCTTTAGAATTGACAGAACTCTTGTTCTGGAGTGACAGATGACTCAGCAAGACAATTTGCCAGTGACTAGAAATGAACCTGGCCTGATCTGGCCAGTGATCTGCATCTTGAAAATGCTGCAGCAGGGAGGAGAGCACAGAACATCTGTCCTTACCTGTGATGTTTCACTGATACATCGACAGAAATTTCAACAATAGACTTCCCTGACAGAGTGAGGTCTGAGCAAAAAGAGTCTGAATAGCGATGTCAGATACTTGGTAGCAGGGTATCATTTATGAGTGATCTTGCAGAATTTATATCTCTGCCTCTGTCTGAATTCTGTACTTCCCAAAAATAATTGGAAGCTGAGAAAGTTCACTGACTTTGTTGAATGTGAGAATTTAAATGAAGATCCTGAGTGTGGGAGTGCTGGGTGAGGACACGTGTTGTCGTGTTGGTGACAGTGTCTGAGAGTGTTGGGGATGTGAAGTGAGGTGCTGGTACTGTAGTAATTTGGGTTTAAATGTGCCAGAGGCCCAGATTCCCAGGAAACACATTTCCAGGCTGATCTCATCAGAGAGTTGAAGCAGTGGAAAGATCTTCTCTGAGTGCCACACTTATTTGTCTGACAGGTTCAAGGGCCTCAAGCCGACTGTTATCCTTCTCTCCCGAGGAATTTCCGACGCTGAAAGCAGCTGGCGAGCAGGACAAGGTTGGCAAAGAAAAGGGCGCCTTAGATCCGTCGTATGGGCCAGGACCAAGCCTCCGCCCCCAGAGTGAGTGAAGGAGTGTGTCTGTCTGCCTTATCCCAGTCCAGTAACCCCACTGACCCTGTTTTGTACCAAGAACCTCGTCCTTACATTTTTTTTTAATCTTTTTATAAGCTTACACATGTCAGGCTGCTTGGCAGGTGATCACAGATTGGCACATGATGCTGATATTCTGTGGTCCAGACAACCAAGTATGGACTGTCATCTACTATACTGTTAAATAAAAATTGCTGTGTGATGTTGCAAAGCAGGCCCCTTCCCGGGCTGGAGGAGCCACAGTAAAATCAGTGTGTGGTGTAATGTGGCTTCTCTTTCACAGTTTTTGCATCTAATTGGCCTTAATTCTGCAGGGTAAGGACTGTGGAGATGGGGAACACTCTGGTAGGAGTTCAGGTTTATTGGCAAATAAGGACACCACTGGTGCAGCAATTACTTAGTAACAGCTGATGCTGCTCCTCTCTTAAGAAAATAAACACAGTTGGAAATTCTTCTTGATCCTTGATATTTTTCTACAACCTTGGGGTAATTATGTCTTGACCAGAGTACTTGAGCTTTCGAGACTTTCTGGCAGAGTGGCTGCCTACATTTACAAATATTAACATAATAATTACCTCCTTTCCAGATGTCACCAGTTGGAGGGAGGGCGGTGGGAGGAACGTCACCTCTGCCACATCTCTGACCGCCTCCCCTGCTGAGCTGGGCAGCAAGGCCCCCAGCTCTGGAGACGGGGCCCCCTCCTCAGCGAGCGCCAGCGATGCCAAGGAGCCGTCTCTCCGCCCAGCTCAGCCCCTCCGCAAAGGGGCCTCGCAGTTCATGGGAAATGTCTACCAGCCACCCACCTACCATGACATGCTGCCTGCTTTTGTGAGTGAGCCTTCCTCCTCACCTTTGTGATGCCCTTTGTTCTTAAGATAAGGGGGGAGTTGAAGGCAGCTGGGATGTGTTTTCTGGACTCTCAGTTGGCTGCCAGGGCTTGCTCAGGGATCCTTCTCTTGACATGTTTTTAGTTTGTGTAGCACAGCCTTGCTCAGCCCAAAGAGAAGTTGTCCAGTTGTCCTTTTTCCTCTGGAGCTGGAGAGGGAGCCATTAGCATGTGGCCTGTTGGGCAGCCAGATGTGAAATGTTTCTTTCCCTTTTGTGTGGGTGCAGCTACCTAATTGTAACCTAATCTGGGTAAACCTTCCTGTGGCAAGGATTAAAACCAGGCTGTTCTGCTTTTCCTCATTCCAGATGTGTCCACAACAGCCATCTGAGACCCCTGCACCACTGGAGCGAGGGTCTTTCCCTGTTCCTCAGCTTCGGCTTGAGCCCCGGGTACCTTTCAGACAATTCCAGATGAATGACCAGGATGGGTAAGGCTGCCATCACTTTCCCACTTGACAGGCAGGTTGAGGGTGTGACATGAACCTTAAACTAGGCAAGAATTTGGGTCAAGGATGCAGTTGCATGTGTGAAGCTGCAGGCACCAAAGGGGTGCCCTGTTTTTTTACTCAAAGCAGCAGTGCTTTTCTCCAGCTACAACAGCAAGACTATGAGCATTGTGTGTCTGAAGAGCAGGCAGACATGGCAATTGGGCTGTGATCCTAGACTAGAGGGGTTGCAGCTCTGATCTAGTAAGTTCTAGGTACCAGGTAGACAAGGGGAAGAAACCTCTGGACAGGGAGAGAAACTTGCATGCATTGTATATAAGTTCCTATAAGTGTATATAAGTATACAAGTGCATAGTAGAAAAGGACTGATTTGGCGTTACAAACTCAGCTCTGCATTCTTTAATTTTCTTTTTACTGCTTCTGACCAGTTTGTTGTTTCCCTA
>NW_005054329.1:4467295-4492407 GCF_000277835.1 Geospiza fortis | reverse complement strand
CGCGCCCAGTTCGGCAGCAGCTGGAGCGAGTGCCCCGGCCCACCATCATCAATGCAGAGAACCTCAAGGGGCTGGATGAGCTGGACAATGATGCAGATGATGGATGGGCAGGTAAAGTGCCTTCATGCTCTGGCTTTGTGTAGTTGTGAAATTGGTGTAAATGATGACACAATGGATCCTTCTGATCCTTCCATCACATTGTGCTCAAGGAACTGGATCTGAAGACTCCTAAAATCTGAAAACACCAAGCACAGCAGGAAGGATAGTACTGTGGGTGCTGGGATGGAGAGTTAGTCCTGCCCTTTCAGTCATGGCATTCAGTATCCAATTGCACACAGTCTGGCTTGGCAACTACCCTCTCATTTGCAGCCCCCACTCCCAGGCTGTTTGCTGCCTCTCCTCTGGGACCAGTCCAGCTGTTCGCTAGTGTGTGTCCACACTGCTCATGTAATTTCTTGCGTGATCTAGCTGGAGTTGTCCCTGCTCATTGAGGGAGGTTGGTAGATGACATTAAAGGTCCCTTCCAAGCCAAGCTATTCTGTGATTTCCAGGACCAGTGCTGGACATTTGGCTTTGCGAGTAGTTCATGCCAAGCCTGTGTGTCCTGTAATTTAGTGCTAAAGGGGGGCATAAGCTTTATCAGGACAAGGGACCTGTTTCTCTTCTCTCATAAATCTGTTCTCTCTTTGCTGCCTTTGTAGGCATTCATGATGAAGTGGATTATTCTGAGAAACTAAAGTTTAGTGAAGATGAAGAAGAGGAAGAAACTCTTAAAGATGGGCGACAGAAGTGGTAAGAAGTCACTTTGTTTGCACCTACAGTTCACCTTTAGTAAAAGTGAGAAATACCAGGATCTTTAAAAACTTGTTCTAAATGCGGAGTCTTGATCCCTCTGATTTTTACTGTGACTTCATTGATTTTACTGAGCAGTGTTTGATTGGTCTTCAAGGCTTTGTGTAGGTCTAGCAGCTGACTTCCAGTTTGCCAGGCTTTTTTCCTCCTCTTTTCTCACCTTTATCCTGCTGCACTATAGTGGAGTTGATCCTTATGCGCCTTAAGAGAAGTGCATCATTTGTTCTGGTGTTTTTTTGTGATATTTCCTTTTTATTAGAGTCAGTTGCCTTTGCCACTTGATTAGGCTCCAAGTGCTTTTTGAAGCAAGTAGCAAATGCAATAATAAAGCTGTTTATGTGACAGGAACAGCTGGGATCCCAGAAGGCAGCGACAGTTGTCCCTGAGCTCTGCAGACAGTGCAGATGTCAAGCACACCTTGGAGGAAGGAAAGAATTGGAATGATTCAGTTGGTTTGTCCCGGCCAGTCCGGAAAACGCAGGATTCACAGCAGCCTCCAAGGAAGCTGAATGGCTGGAGCTCTGCCTCAGAATACCAGGTAGGTTGAACTCATGAGGGTGAGCTGGAAGCCCATCACTGTCCTTAAGAGGCCAGTTTAACATTTTATTGGAAATGGGATGCTGATGAATTTCTCTATTCTTAGTTTATATCCACCTGGAGAGAAATCTATCTGCATAGCACTTCCACTAGGGAAAAGAAATTGAAGCTGGTCCAGAACAGTGGGGTTGTCAGTGAGAAAATGGAGTTACTGAACCAAATATCAATAACTCTTCCCAGTAACTGGGGGATTTGTGTTTGAGGATAGAGGGGAGGGAGTCAGAAGGGAATACTGTCACCATGGGATGCAGATCTCAAGATAGAGGCGCTGGTTGGGTCACGCTTATGGAGGAATGTTTTTTCTCTGGCAGAAACCCGCACCGGGAAGTGTTCTCAGACAGCAGTCCATAGAGGATAAAGAAGAAAAGGTGCCTGTGAGACAGAAGTTTGTGCACTCTGAGATCTCTGAGGCTGTCGAGAGAGCCAGGAGGCGACGGGAGGAGGAGGAACGGCGAGCCAGGGAGGAGCGCCTGGCAGCCTGTGCTGCAAAGCTCAAGCAGCTTGATCAGAAATGCAAACTGGCTCAGAAGAATGGGGAGACACAGAAACACACGGAGAATGAGGACGTGCGACCCCCCAGCACAGAGAAAAACACTACACAAGAGAATGGCCATGCTTTCCGTAAAGGTACAAAAACACTCTCTGCCTCACCCTGTAAAAATTGCTTTTTTTGCTGTTGTGCTGATATTTTAGCTGGAGTGGGGGAACTCCTGGGAGGGAGTGTTCAGAGGGTCCTTCAGCTGCCCTTGAGAGATCAGCTGCTGCTTGTATTCTGCAGAGTATTTTGTGTTGTTGACAAAGGTTGATTAAATAAAAAAAGCTATTAAAACGAATGCAAACTTCTTCAGTTGCCTTTATCTGTGCTCAGTGAGCTGTGCTAGCAGAGGGCTTGTTGGAATGGGCCTCATGGGCTTCTCATGATAGGATGATAATATTAAGTGCTTGTGGCCATAGATGGAAAACCAGTAAGTGCTGCCAGGTTTAAGGACTAATGGGGAAAAGGACTTTCTCCCCAGTGCTTAAGCAGAAGGCTGATAGCAAAGGAGGATCTCAGAATTTATCATTAAAATAAGATGGACAAAACCCTCTATAGGGCTGTCAAGGTAAAGGATGTGCTGTATATGATTGTAGTAAGGTTTCAGCCATGTGTTACAGTCAGGACATGGCCCGTAGCTTGTTGTGTGATGGTGGTGCAATCCCAGTTCTGTCATGAGCAGGCTCTTGAGGGATTGTTTTCTTCTCTGCAGCAACCCCTGAGTTTCACACACAGGATGCCTCTGTTGGCTATCTGGAAGAGGAGAGTCCTGCTCCAGCAGCAGCAGCCCAAAGCAGCAGTGAGGAGGAGCTCAGAGAAGCTCCCTCGCCAGCACAAGAATTCAACAAATACCAGAAGTCTCTTCCCCCACGGTTCCAGAGGCAACAGCAGCAGCAACAGCAGCAGGTAGATGGCTCACAACACATTTTCTGGACCCCCACTAAACCATTGTGTTTGCTCAGCTCTCAACACCACTGGTCTTTGGGCTGGGAGGAGATAAATGGGGTTTTACCCTGGCCTTTTTCAGTACTTCTGATCATGGAAATATCCTGTCTGATTGGGTAGAAAGGTTCTCTGAGGGTTACATGAGTTTTCCTTGCGCCCTGTGATGCTTGAGCTGTTGTGGGTAGAGCTCTGCCAGGTTTGTCACTTGCCTGGGAGAAAAATACAGTGCTGTCAGAAATGTTGACTTGTCTTGCACGGTTGTCTGGTCATCTCCTGACAATTGGAACTCTTAGGACTCTGTGTGGTTTGGGGCAGAGCTCTGGTTTGCAAATGTTATGAGCAGGAGAAGCTGCGGATGTTCCCACATCCAAAACCATGAGTGGCTGTCTTGGTGCTTGTATAGGCCTGGCCCAGGGGAGGCTCTGTTCTTGGGCTAGCCTTGAACCTGATGAACATCTCTTTTTACTCTCTGGCACAAGGTGAGCTGCTGCTCTTCAGCACTGCTGCAGTGCCTGAATATACTGGACAGGGGAAGGGGAAACCCTTGGGGTTCAGCTGCTTCCATTTCACTCAGCACTTGCTGTATCTTTACCATTGTAGATATGGGCAGCCATTTTCTTGCCAGGGCAAACTGTGCTTAGTTTGGCAAGTTCCTGGACTGCTTCTGGACTTGGAGGGAGTTCTGGAGTGGCACACTTCTCATTCCACCTCCTGCCTTTGCAGAGGGCTGGTCCTTTGCTCAGCTCTCATCTAATACCTACTTAGATTTTTTTTCTGTGAGGCTCTTTGAGATCATTGTTTTCTTTGCACTATAAAAATGTTTGGTCTTAAATGTTTCATTTTTGTTGCATTGAAAACTCTTCTGGGGCACTGAGACATCAGCTGAGCTGCTTTGTGCATCTTGGCTCTTGCCTGACCTTTCAGTGCTGTATGTGCCATACGTGCTGTGCAGCTCTGCTGCCAGATGCAGTGAGTCTCTGTAGAGCAGCAGAGCCAAACCAAGGGACAGAGTATTCAGGCTTCAGATAATGCAAAGTTAATTGCCATTCTTCATAAAATAACCACTTGAAATGGGATATCATCAATGCTGCTGCAGATCTTAGCGAAGAGCTCACAATTGGCTTTTGCTCAGTAATTGCTCTTTTATGGATGTTCCCCGTGCTCATTGCTCGGCAGTTGACATTTTCATGATTCAGATATACAGCAGCAAATGCTGCCTAATGTTACTCTTGAAAAGAGATGCTCTTAAACTAAAAAGAATTGGATGTCTTTGCTGTCATGCTATTAATACCACAGGTCATCACTAGTGGAAGAACATGAAGTTTTATTTTATTTTCTCTTATCCTCTGTGATGTTAGTATGTATGAGGCAGTGCATGTTTTGGCTGGCTTGTATTGCTGCTTTGGTAGCTCTATGAAGAGAATAAAATGGAAAAGTGATGGTATTGTGAAGGCAATATTTTCTCCAAGGTACCAGAGGACTAGGTAATGTAGATACAATCTGCATTTATCAGAGCTTTCCTTGCTGTAATGATGTGTCAGATTCAGATTTAAAGGTGTCTCTTTTGCTCTGCAGTTGGGGATTGGCTTTTTTAATAAACAATTACAGTATCTGACACTGTTGTAAGCTTAGCAAAAAAATATGGCGGCATGTTTGACAAGTAAGTAGATGCATTTGATGTTAATTGGAACTGTTTAGTGTTTGAAAGCTTTCTTCAGTACACAAATCTCCTTTCAAATATATATTATTTTTGGACCTTCAGTAAAAGTTAAATGTCAAATCAAATTAGCATCATGACAGTCCTCAGCTAAGGGAACATGGACTGGCTGTGTGGGAGATGGGGAAACAACCTGCAAGTGCCAGCCTGTCTCTGAAGGATGCCCAGGAAACACAGTAAAATATTAATAGCTCTCTTAATGTGATTTAGGTTGTTTTTATCTAATCTCTTAAGCTGACAGGGGTGGAACTAATATATCTACACGCTAAATAAATGAGAGATGCATTTCCTGAAAAATGTAACATCTTCTCAAGTATTTGGTTCCAGTTATGAAGTAGCGTTTGACAGGAAGCTGTCCTGTATTCATTCAGGAATGTTGAGAAGATGCAAATTGTGGCCTTAAAGGTGATCCCTTGTGTTTGGCCACATAGCCTGGCCCACAGTGGTGTGATAGAATAACAACTGCCAAATTCCCAGCTGGGAGTGAATTACCCCTGTCTGCCCCACTCTCCCATCTGATCAGAGATTGATCCTTTGATGATGGCACGTATTTTCCTTTGGCTGACCGGTACATCAGTGGGATTCCTGGCCCCACAGCCATGTCCAATGGCCCATCCTGTTCCTTGCAGGAGCAGCTGTACAAGATGCAGCACTGGCAGCAGCAGGTCTATCCTCCCCCATCTCCCTCCCATCCCCAGAGGACGTTCTACCCGCCGCACCCGCAGATGCTCGGCTTTGACCCCCGCTGGATGATGATGCCATCCTACATGGACCCTCGCATGGCCCCCAGCCGCACCCCTGTGGATTTCTACCCTTCAGCCCTTCACCCTTCAGGTGAGGTGTTGGCAGTGTTTATCTTGGCTGTTGAGTTGGTTCATAGCTGGAGATTTGCTGTGTTGTCTTAACCTCTGTCCGGACTTTGCATTTCTGGCTGGCATCCCTTCTCTGGGGATGAGAAGGGATTGCAATGGGAAGTTGTGGGAGACTGGGAGGGAGGACACGTAGACATGTGTCTGTCCATTCTCTGCACTGCAGTGGCAGACCTTCCCTGACTGCTTTGGGACCTTAGTGGATGTGACTGATCTTGCCCCTTGGAGGAAAGGGTAGCAGATCCACTGATCTTGCCTGTTGGAGGAGAAGGATGAGTTTTGGAGTTATTGTAATAATGTGAAATCTTAATAGACCCCTTTTAGGCAATGTGATGGAGAAACCCTGTAGTTCCTGAACTGTGCACTTCCTATATTGTCCTAATCTTCAGAGGTGTGAATGTAAACATCAGGATGTATAAATCATTCCCTGGAGTTGGTGGATTGCTTGATCCCAAGCCAGTGATGCTGTGTAGTGTCTGTGTGGGCTGGGCTCTGAGAGCTGTGTCATCTTCTGTATCACTCCAGGTGTATTTCCCAGCTGTGCACTTTCCAAGCGCAGGCTCCCCTTTACAAGGGAAGTTTCCATGGCTGCAGCCACCTGCTGCCTGAGAAGGAAGGGGAGTCAAACTAGGAGATTGTTAAATTCTTCTTGTTTGTGAAATCCTGGTGCTAATGGCATGAACTCTGTTGTGACAGGAATTATGAAGCCCATGATTCAGAAGGACTCCATCAGTGGGAGCAGCTGTCGGTCTGAAGATCAGAACTGTCAGGCAGGGCAGGCAGAGAGGAAGAGTGCTGCCTTGGATCCTGTACCAGTGTGGGGCCAGGACAGCTACACATCCCTGCAGAGCAAAGGATACTCCCTGTCACATCAGAAACAGGCTGACAACATGAGCATGGAGGGGCTGCATGCCAGGTGAGTGTAGAATTCCCTTGTCCTCATGCATGCTGGGATGGGAGATGCTGCTGTAAGCCATCTGCTGAAAAGCAGGTATAGAGTTGGCCTGAAAGATGTCTGTGAACAGGCCCCGGTACTGATCTGGGAGCACCCTTACACTCCTGAGTGTTTTAGCTGGTTTACACAGAGCTATTGAGCTATTCAGAAGTTTTCTATGTGACCAGCTTGGAGCCTGTTTGGAGAGAGAGAGGGACTTGTCACCTACACGAGAAGGTATAAAAAAACATGAGTCAAAAAATCTGATGATTGCTAGTTTGTCTCCTACTTTTTTAGATATACATCTTCTTTCATTTCTAAAGTTTGCTGCTCATCATAGGAACTGTTTTTCTTTATCATGTATTGATTTAACAAACCAGACAGTACAGCCTGGGGCCACAGCAGCTCTGCCCAGCATTTTTGTATTTATAGGTTAATTGCCTCATGATTTACCGTAAACCTTAGTTTATTTCTTTTCACCTCTTGTATCCAGCCTGGGCCCTTGGATTTGTGCTGTGCTCTGCATTACCTGACTTTCCTTTGTTGTTTATTTTGTTCTCAGGAATGAAAGTTACTCTGCTTCTGGAAGACCGGAGAGTCTGAGCACTCAGCGAGATCTCTTTGAGGAGAGAGGGGAAGAATATTTGAATGCTTTTGACAAGAAGGCCCAAGCAGACTTTGACAGCTGCCTGTCTTCTCAGAGGATAGGCCAGGATCTCCTGTTCCAGCACCAGGAGAGTGTGCAGGAAGCCTGTCCTGCTGGCAGCCGCCATGCAAACCTGAGGTGCTCACCCCTGGAGCCTGATTTTATCCAAGCAGAGAAGAAGCCTGAGTATAATGGTTGGGATATCAGCCACCATCAGAAACCTGCAGAGACAGCAGCAGAAGTTGCTGAAGAAGTACCCCGGGATGAGCAGTCCTTCAGTGCTGACCCCTGGAAGAAAGAAGGAGCCAATCCCAAGCAGGCCACTGAAGAGACACCAGAGTGGGCTCCTGAGAGCCGCAATACCAGTGGGCAGCCCCAGGAGCAAATGGGGAGGACACGGCGGTCAGGCCCCATTAAAAAACCAGTCCTGAAAGCCCTCAAGGTGGAAGAGAAGGAGAAGGAGATGGAGAAGGTTAAACTGGAGGGAGAGGACAGCTCACGCCCGCTGAAGGAGAAGGCAGCTGTTCAGAAGGTGGAAAATGAGTCAGATGACTCTGCTGCCTTGCTGAACTCCACGCGTTACCTGCTGGATGACAAAGGTTCTTCCCAAACCAGCCTTGCACGAGAGGCTGAGAAATCCCAAGAGGAAGAAGAGGAGGAGGAGGAAGAAGAGAAGCCGGAAAGAACCTGGGAGAACAAACTATCCAGAGAAAGCAGCGATCTCCCTCCCACAAAAAGAAACAACTGGATCTTCATAGATGAGGAGCAAGCCTTCGGTGGGAGAGGTCAAGGGCGTGGGCGAGGGAGAGGCTTCAGAGAGTTCACTTTCAGAGGCCGAGGCACGGTTGTGAGCAGCAGGGGGGTCTACAACAACAACAACCAGAGGAGCAGCCGGGGCCGAGGGCTCCGGGAATTCAACCAGCCAGAGGACTTCCCCAGGGGCAAGCCAAGGCGCCGGATTGCCAGCGAGACACACAGTGAAGGCTCAGAGTATGAGGAGCTCCCCAAGCGTCGCCGGCAGAGGGGCTCGGAGAACAGCAATGAAGGCTCTGTGCTGGACAGGGAGGACAGTGATTTGAAAAAGGGAGACTTCAAAGAGTCTTGGAGGTCCAACAAAATCTATTCAGATGATCACAATAGCCTGGATCCTAAGATGAGGGCTCCAAGAGCCTTTGGGAGATCACTGCCACCGAGACTGAGCAACTCTGGCTATGGGCGAAGGGGGTTCATGGGTAAGGAGCCCACCCAGTGGCAGGGCAGGAGTGGGGGAGGAGGGTGGCAAGAGTACAGCCACTCATCTCCATCAGACACTTTTGGGAGCAGGCAGCAGTCTGACAGGGACTACATTCAGGATTCTTACAAACACACGGATTCCTTCTCCAGCCGGGTTTTTGATGAGAGTCATCTGGATGACAAAAGGCACTTTTTCCAGGAGGATTACTCAGCAGATCAGGAGAACATAGAGAACAGGCCCTTCAGGAGGCGGCGTCCTCCCCGCCAGGACAAACCTCCACGGTTCAGACGCCTCAGGCAGGAGAGGGAATCAGTCGGGCAGTGGAACCCCGAGGAGGGAGGCCCTAATCTGCTGCCCAGCCAGTGGCCAGGCAGACCCAAACTGGGCACTGCAGAGAAGAGCAGCATCTCGGGCAGACGCTCTCCTGAGCTGTCCTACCAGAACTCTTCAGACCATGCCAACGAGGAGTGGGAGACAGCGTCTGAGAGCAGCGACTTCAGCGAGCGGCGGGAGAGAAGAGATGGAGCTCCAGAGAGTGAGGGCCAGCTGGAAGGTGGCCTCAGCACTGGGAGCTTGGGAGAGAAGAAGGAACTGGCAAAGAGGAGCTTCTCAAGCCAGAGGCCGCTGGTGGACAGGCAGAGCCGCAAGGCTGAGCCGGCAGGGTTTGCAGAGCAGTCCGTCAGGACTGGTGTGGGAGCAGCTTCCAGATATGAGAGCCAGCAGAATGGGACCCTGATTAAGAGCAAAAGGTAAAGTTGTTTTCTGCTCTGTGATAAGTGCAGATGTTGGAGTGGACATACACCCCATGCATTTTCTTCTTGTCACTCCTATTCGCATTCTACTGACAAAACTAAATCCTTTCCCTTCTTTCTTGTGTAGGTCTCCAGAAGAAGGAGGAGGCCTTGGCAGCACCAGTGGTGGGAGCAGCCACTCCATTTATAGCTTGGATAGGGCCTCCCATGTGAACTCAGAGAGTGCTGAGGGGCCAGGTAAAAAGCCAGAGAAAGAGCACAAATCCACTGCACAAAGAGCAAGTGAGAAGGGAGAGGCCTTGTCACAGTTTGAACTGAGTTATGGAAGTGAGTATCTTGATTCATTTGTTTCTTTAAGAGGATAACATATTATGGCTGACTGATTAAAGCCAGACTGATTCAATCCAGTGTAATTTTTAATATTAGGTTAGGGGCTTCTTTCCATTTATTTAAAGAAACAAGAAAATTCTTGTGTATCTAAATACAAAAATGGAAGGTAAAATTGTTGTTAAATTTTAAACACAAACTTTTCAGCCTGATCTGACAGCGTCTCTGATGTTTCTTCTATAGAAAGTTTGTGTTTAGGGAGAATATTTCTGTATTTCTCTCTAAGATGCTAATGTGTTTTAGGCTTGAAATTTATGTTGTGTGAAGGAAGTTGAGAGAGGATCCAGAGTGGGGAATTTGAGGCTGAGCTAATGGCAAGGAGAATGGCAAGAAATTAGTATCTCAGAAAAGAATTACCTGAGTTATCACACAGCTCTTCCAGCTAAAGTGTGCTCATCTTGAAACAGAGGAGACAGCAAAGTCCTGCAAGATAAAGTGGCTGGTAGATGTCAGCAGACTACATTATTTTGTTTTCTAAATGTAGCTGCTGTCGTACTAGGTGAACTTATTGCGGCATGGAGTCTCTTTGGAGTGCACTGTTTAAATTATTGTACTTACAAAGTTTTATATGCACACGCATGTGCACTGTGTTCTCTCTGTGTGCTTTGTTCAGGTACCATCATTGATAATCGGGTGTCAAACACAGCAGAAGAGAATGAAGTTGGTTCCATGACAGGGGAAGGCTTCATTGAGGTTCTTACTAAAAAGCAGCGTCGTTTGCTGGAAGAGGAGCGAAGGAAGAAGGAACAGGCTGCTCAGGTGAGGAACGGGAGGCAGAAAAGTTGGACTTGTTACATGATTTGGATTGTAGTCAGAGAAACAGGGCCCCAGAAAGTGTTTGTATGAACAGAAAAACATCCAGTTGACAATGCCAAAGTAGTACAGATCCTGTATTGGGCCCCAGAAACGTGTTCAGGGCTGCTGGTCTGAAAAGGAGAGTTTGATTTCTGACTATTCTTGGCTTGCAGCAGAATTGCTAATTGAGAGTTAAGTTTCTGTAGTGATCTTCATCCAAAGCAGCTTGGCTCTCTAAGCCAGCTGCTGGCTGTAGTTGGTGGGATATTGGGCAGCAGGAGCAGTGGATGATTTTGCACTCTGACTGTGTTGTTGCCAGAAGAAAACCTCACACTTCAAAAGGCAGCTCTTTCCAGCCTTGTTAGACTGGGGGACCCTCCCAGCCTGACACCTGTGCCTTTCCTGTCACAGGCACCAGCCAAGGCCCGCGTCCTTCAGTCGCGCATTCCTCCACGATTTGCTAAGAAGCAGAACAGCCTGTGCTTGGAGCAGAGTGATGTAACAGTGTCTGGAAACAGCCTGGGCACAGAGATCTGGGAGAGCAACAGCCCAGGTAGGCTTGGGTCTGTTTGTTCCAAAGGGTTTCACAGAGCTGGAGTCCTCTGGGATGTGCAGCAAGGATGGGGTCTGTGGTTCAGAGAAGAAAACCCTCTCCTGTCTGATGCTGGGAGTGGGAGGGGAGCTGGCAGACATGTGGAGTAGCCTCTGTTCTAAGCTCTACTGTTCAGCCATCCTGCTCCTGTTGCTGGCCGTGTTAGTCTCCTAATCTGCTTCTTGGGTCTTTGTTTCACATCAAGTTGCTACTATACAGCATTTTATAGCTGCTTGGGCTGGATCTACTTTTTCTTATTTTGCTTTCCTACATTTTCTCATATCAAGCCTTGAGCGGATAGTGCCTCCCTTGTTTCTCTCTGACCTGTCTTTCTTTTGTTGTTATGTTCCTTAAGAAATCTCCCTGTTCTCTACTCTCACTCCTCATACCCTGTGTTCTCTGCTGCATCATGTCTCAGATGTCTGGGCAACACTTCATGTTCTGAGGTGGTGAAAATACCCTTTCTCATGTCTAGAAATGGAAGGTGGATGGTGTAATGTGTACAGGGTGTGCTCATAGCTGTGTTTCAAGCAGCTGAACCCTGCCCTCCATTCTCTTCCAGCACTTTCCGTTCAGTCTCCTGGCAGTGATTCCTGGAGCAAGCCTGTAAATACCTTTAATGGTACTGAGTCCAGCACTGAGGTAAGTGGCTCCTAAGGTGCCCTTCAAGGTATTGTGTGTATAAAGTATTAATGCAGGTGGCTTTTATGCTTCTCATTGCTCCATCTGTGCTTAGTGACTCTCAGCTCTGCTTGTGCCATTTTAAACCGTCTCTTTGCAGTTTTGAGCTTGACGCTGTTCAGATCTTGACCTAAAGAGCCAAGCCAGCACTGCTTGGTGTTGTGTGTGGGTATAAATCTGGAGTAACTGTGTGATAGAGCTATTCCAGGGTTATGCTCATCACTGGGTGCACACTGTGGTCGAGGAGGGTGGAATCCCTTAGGTCCTGTTTGTGCCTTGTGCCTGTGAGCAGCGTGTAGCTGTAGCCTTAACGCAGGGAGGGCAGAGAAGTTCCTGAACTCTTCACCTCTGGAGACGGAGTTAAAATTTCATTTGGGTCCCATGTGAAGTGAGTTTGGCAGTCTCAGCCTAGTTGTTCTGTGGGACACATTTCCTTACTCTTGAAGCCATAGTCTGGTTAGTGCATCAGTTCACCTGTCTCAGGGCTGTGTAGAGCTGAAGGAGCAGCCAAGGGGTGCTGCAGGTCAGGCCCAACTCCTTTGCAGTTAACCAGGATGTTGATTTGAAAAATGGACGTGGTCTTGCTGTTTTCTCAGATGTTTTTTCCTCGGTGGTGCTGGGTTGGAGTCCGGGGCTTTAACACATTTCGTGCTTTGCATAGCAGGGATTTAAAGGCAGCCAGGGGGATAGTGGCATTGACTTGAGTGCGGAGTCTCGGGAATCCTCCGCGACCTCCTCTCAGCGCAGTTCTCCATATGGCACCCTCAAACCAGAGGAGATGAATGGGGCTGGCCTGGTGGACTCCAAGCCTGACTGCCAGAAGGAGCAAGTGCAGAAGCAAACTGATAAAAAGGTAATCTGGATTCGCAGCCAAGCCAGAGCACAGAGTGAGAGACGTTGTGAAGTGGCTGTGTTGTTCTTGATAGCATTTTTAAGGCTTGAGGTTGGGTTATTCGGTCTTTGTGTCTCAGCCTCTCTGCTTTCCTGTTAAGGATTCAGATCAAGGCTCAGGACAGAACAAGGAACACAAGCCCGGACCAATCGGCAACGAACGCTCCCTGAAAAACAGAAAGGGTTCGGAGGGAACGGAACGGCTGGAAGGGAATATTCCCCCTGTTAATGGGGTGGAAATTCACGTGGATTCTGTACTTCCTGTGCCACCCATTGAATTTGGAGTAAATCCTAAAGTGAGGATTGAATTTAATTTTATCTTCTTGGTGATTTGATCTTGCTGAGGCATGAAAAGTGGTTTGAGGCAGAAGGATTATTTAGAGGAAGCTTCCAGCTGTAGGTTTGCCTTAGATTTCATTAGTGACACAGGCCAGTTACTCAGGATGTCCTGGCAAACATTTAGTATCCACTTGGAAATACTGTCCCAAGGACCAGCTGGGGTGGTAACAGAGGTGAGGGACAAAGTCATGGCCAAGCTTTCATGTGCCTCTGGGGGTTGCCTGCTGCTGAGTGCTGAGAAGTGTTTTCTGTTTCCAGCAAGGCTTACTGGAGATCAGTCTTTAGTTTGTAGTGTCATAATTCAGGCTAGAGTCATTAACCATGAAAAACAGAGGGGTGGCCCATGGATCTGGATTTAAATTTTATGTATTTTGCTTTTTCAGGACTCTGACTTCAGCTTGCCACCTGGTTCTGCCTCTGGCACTGCAGCTAACCCTGTCACCAAATTGCAGGATGCCTTGGCCAGTAATGTAAGTATCTTTTTCTTTTGACATTGATTCATTGGAGATACTCCTTAGGTAAATCTCAGATGCTTCCAAAGAGAGCAACCATGTCTGCATCTGACTTCATATTTCTTGCTTAGGCAGCACTTGCCACTGAAATCCAAAATGGAAGTCTCATGATACTGTGGTAAAATGAGTGTCTGAAACGCAGAAGTGATGTAGAGAGCAATTTCATTATCATTGTGACCTGTGTAAAGCCATCTCTGAGATGGCCAGTCTCTTCCCCTGAGACACACAAGTATTGGACATGGCCATGGTCCAGATGGTGACATGTTTAGACCCAGACTGCCCTGCTTCCTCAGAAGGTTTCACCTGTCACAGCAAGGCAGAGAACTGTAACATGGTGGTCAGGCCTTTTTGGAGGTTTCCCAGCTTATTCAAGCCCTCTGGGGATTTCATTATTCTCTGTGAAAGAGTGAGCACACTAAAAGCCCAGCTGGTAGCTCAACTGTAGACAGCAACGTGAGACACACACAAAGTTGCTTTTGAAATGTCTTCAAGTTTGGAGGCTGTCTGGTTTTGATTTTGGAGATTTGTCTTTACAGGGTGGTTCTTTTCAGAAACAGGTTTTGTCTGAAACTTAGGTAGTTTCTAAGTATGGGACAGGCAGGAGAACTCTTCTGCAAATGGAAGTTTTTGGATCAAACTGATGGAAGCTGATAAAGTTCAGCATAGAGTGTGTCTTTGCACATAACCAAAGCCTCCCATATTGCAAGAGCAGAATGGACCCTAGGTGAATATGGTACTTGGCTCATGCAGTACCACCAGGGACTGAATTCTTTGATGTGCACTTAATGGAGCTGCCCAGCTGAAGCTCTGTCAGCCTTGGTGGCTCGTACCATTCTCCTAAGAGTTCACAAATATTCACCTTTTATGACTCTCCCCTCAGGCAGGGTTAACACAGTCCATTCCCATCCTGCGAAGGGATCATCACCTCCAGCGCTGCATCGGCCTGAACCCCATGTCCTTCCCCACTGCTGACCTTACTCTTAAGGTAAGGAAGCTGAAGGTGTGTGGATACCATGTCTCTGTGGGGAGATCACTCTGAAGGTGTGGGATACCACGTTTCTGTGGGGAGATCTTTCCCAGAGTATTTTGTTAGGTATTGCTAAACTTTAATTAGCTTTTGTAAAAGTTGTGCATATGTGCCGTTCAACATGAGTGCAGGAGTGTGTGTTTTAAGTCCTGAATGCAGGAAGTCCTTATCCATTGTAGAACCAAGTGCAACAGAGCTTTGCTATTTCTGTACTGAGCAAGGTGGCTGGTCAGGGGTCCTGGCAAGCCTGGTAGTGTAAAGAGAGGGAAAAACCAAACAAAGCCCACCTAAGTGTACCAACAAGAACAACAAAACCAAATAAAGCAAACCAAAACCCACTTCCATCCCAAACCTGAGAAGCTCAGCAAATACCAAGGGATTTGAGTATTTGTGAAGGGTTCTTGTCCATTAGAAATTGTTGTAGAGCCCCCTGGCCTCAGACCTGTCAGCTTTCCACTATGCCTAGAGTGCAGGGAATTTGAGCTCACAGGACACAGATGAGCAAGTGTGGGCTTTGGTAGTGTCCTCCCCATTTGAACTGTCTGTAGTTATTGTTCTTTGTTTCCATAGATGGAGTCTGCTCGTAAAGCTTGGGAAAACTCTCCAAGTTTACCAGAACAGAACTCCCCTGGAGGTGCAGGCTCAGGCATCCAGCCTCCTTCCAGTGTTGGAGCTTCCAACGGTGTCAGCTACAGCTCTTTTGGTGGAGTTTCTATGCCTCCTATGCCTGTGGCATCTGTAGCACCTTCGGCATCTATTCCAGGTACCTGCAAACTGCAGCAACATTTGCATTGTCTGATTGTTATCTGGGAGCCATCCCCTGGTTCTGGTAGATGAGAGCATGGCGAGAAGAGCTTCTGTGTAGAGTGACTGGCTGGCTGGTGTTTGACAGATCCTTAACAACCCAGGCAAGGCAGAAAGAGGGACTGTCTCCCCACTTTAAAGAATGTGACTGGTGAAAGCTTAATACAAAGACAGCTTTCCCTCTGTGTCAAGTCTCTGATGTCTCAATAGATCTTGCTTACCGTTTACTGTGTGCTCAGTAGAATAGAAAGGAAGAGAACTGTGTCTGAGAGGCTTCAGCAGTCCCAGTATCATTATCAGCCATTCCTCTGCTTGTTTTGCTTTTGAAGCCACAGGTTCTGAGCACCTTTTGCTTTTAGCAAAACAGCAACTGGTTTATAGCTCACAGAACTCTGGGAGGGGGGAAGGTGTTGCTGCCTTTTAGTTAAAGGAAAAGCTTAGCTCAGTCATGTTAGTGTGTGTAATTAGGGAGAGCATCTGGAAAGAGGAAATGTACTGGGATGCTCTCCATGGGATGACTTCTGGGTCCCAAAGGGCTTCTCATGTATGCACTGTCTTTCTCATGTCTCAGTTCAAGAACAGAGTGAAATGTGTAGTGACTCTGTTGTTAGCTTCCACTTGATATACAGATTGTTCCAAGTCAGGTGATTTCCTTCCTCACCCACCCTAATCTTGCTGCTTAATCCTGTGGTTTATATCTGCACAAAAGCACAGGAGTGGCCACAGCAGTTACTAATTGGTGCCACCCTTGGGGTGAATATGGCTTTTAGATCTCATGTGTCAAGCCCTTAAACACTGTTTGCTCTTTCTGTCTGTCTGAGCTGCAAAGATGACATGATTGCAGAGCAGATTTCTGGCATTTAGTTCAGAGTACAGGTTACCAACTTCTGAGCTGCTAGTGTCTGACTCTTTTGTGGAGGTGGGAAACCTGTATTTACATTTAGCCTCTGACAGGAAGGTATGATTAATTCTCAGCAATCCTGCTACTGCTGATGTTATGTGGATTTAGGAGCTTTACAGACACTTCTGAATCAGTACTATGTTTGTGTTAACTTGCTGAGAGGTAGGAAATAAGTCTTGACTTGCTGATCTGTGCAGGCTGCTGTGCCTGTATCTCCCCTGTACCTTGAATTTACAGCCTGCCTTTTCTGCTGTCCAGGTAACCATATTCCACCCCTGTATCTGGATGGCCACGTGTTTGCAAGTCAGCCCCGCCTGGTCCCTCAGACGATACCTCAGCAGCAGAGCTACCAACAGGTAAGGGAGCAGTACAGCTTGAAGGTGGTATTTCAAGGATTCTTCATGATGGCACTTAGGAAACAAGGAGTAATTTTTTAGTTTCATAGCCCAAAGGAAATTAGATGGGTCTCCCTTTAGGTTCCTTGAATGCTGCTTCCCAGTGGGTGTCAGAGGTTAGTGGAACTGAAGGGAGGGAATTGAGTTCTTCCCCTTCTGTACCAGTGCCCTTGGACTGGTTTTAACTGAACCAGATGCTGAGGCCTAAATGAGATTAAGTGACTTTGAGTGAATTCCCCAGCCAGTCAATAATAATGAGTAACTTCACTAGTAAATTGTGTGTTGATAGGGCTGGGGAGAGCTCTTTCAAGGTGGAGTACAGGCAGGTGAGAGCTGGGATTGTCACTGCCTGCTCTGTGTGAGGAACGTGTTGGTTTCCTCATGTCCATCAAGTGCCTCTTGCAGGCATCAGCCTCTGGGTGCCTGGGCAGTGTGTTCCCTGGCAGTGCTGCTGTTCTGGGGAATGATGCAGGGCTGGGTGAAGGCCCAGTGTAGGTAATTGTCACTGCAGATTGACTCATGCAGGAAACTGATGGGTTTTTAACAGCCCTGGAGAGTTTCTGGCTGCTCTTGTACCTCTCAGTCATATTAATTTCTTCTGCAGGCTGCTGCTGCTCAACAGATTCCCATTTCCCTCCACACATCCTTACAGGCCCAAGCTCAGCTTGGACTGAGGGGTGGTCTGCCTGTTTCCCAGTCCCAGGAGATGTACAGCTCCATACAGCCCTTCAGGTAACTGCTTCCCGTTTTCCTTTCCTTGTGGCTTGCTCTCTTATGTTCCTGATGTCTGGGTACATTGGTCAGATACCCCACACTCATCTTCCCTTTCCCCTTTGTTCAAATGTTGTTTCATTTCCCTAATAACAGTGCCAGTGTAGGGAGCATGAGACTGAACAATCTGAATTAGCAGTTAGTGTTTCAAAAGCCTAAACACTGAGGTTTAAAAAAACAACCCTTCTTATTTGATAGAGCTGTTGGAATCTTTAACTTCTGATTTTTTCCTGCTTTGCAAAACTGCTGCAGACTTTAGGTAACCTGAATCTTCCCTTAACTGCTAATGCACAGGTTGTTATGTGGGATATTGAAACATAAATATCAGATACTACACAATGTTATTCTGTTGAATATTCTGGCAACACAAGGACGTGGTTGTAAAAGCTTAAGAGTGGAAGTAAAAAATCCTGGTAACTAAAATGGAAAGTGGCATCACAGTTTATTTCTAAGCTGTCAGTTTAGTTGTCTGACAACTGATGGCAGGCCAGATACGATTTGGCAGAGTGTGCTTGTACAGTCTCCAAAGTTTTTGTGCATCATGACTGAAGCATGTTTTTTTTCCTGCAGGTCTCAGGTGTACATGCACCCCAGTCTGTCCCAGCCCAGCACCATGGTCCTGACAGGAGGCACTGCTCTGAAGCCTCCATATTCCGCCTTCCCAGGCATGCAGCCCTTGGAGGTGGTGAAAACCCAGTCTGGGTCCCCCTATCAGCCCATGAACGGAAGCCAGGCGCTGGTTTATGAGGGGCAAATAAACCAGGCTGGTATGGGAGCCTCCCAGATGATGGACTCTCAGCTCACACAGGTTAGGAGCAGGACTGGCGAGCCACTCCTTTGGTCCAGGCTAATTCACAGCCACATGTTTCTGAGGATGGGTTGTAACATGTCTGTCTGAACTAAACTCTTTGTAAAGAGGCGGAAGATTTCCCCGAGACACTGTTCTGTGAACCATGGTTTCACATATGCAGCACCTTATTTAATGAGATGGTTGCTCATACCTTGTCTGTCCCTGCTGAGACGTCATTTTGTCACTTGGAAGTCAGACCTTCCAGTGCTGCATGTATAGGAGGCCATGATGCAATGGTTGTCCTAAAAGCACCTCTTCTGAGAGCCAAATCCCAGTCATCTCTCCCAGCACCTCAGCTTCCAGGGCAACTAGGAACTTGTATTAAAGGCTCATCCGTCTTCTCAGTTCATTTGTCGTCCAAGTCTTATTTACAGCTTCAGCTGATCTGTTTGGCAGAATCCTAACAGGAATTTCAATGTGTGAAAATGTTTTAATAAAGCATGGTTCACATAAAAACATTGAATTCTACTGTGACCATAGCTGTGTTTGTGGGCATGTGCTCTGATTCTCTGGAGAAATTTGATAATTTTATTAAACTCATCTTACGTTTATCTTGTGCAACTTGTTAAGGTTTATTTTTTGTTTCAGAGGGATTTTTATGTTGTGACTGACGTAAAGAGTTAATCCTGAAAGTAACTTAGGTGAGGAAAATGCAGAGAACACTGACAAGCAAAATATTTGAAGAAATGCTTTATCCATCATAAGCGAGTAACTTGGTTTCTTTTGCCAGCCTTAGATTGGATTATTTATTTATTCTAAAGTGTTGATAGAACCTCCCAAATCCAGCAATTGTGAGAAAATCGGAGGGAACAGGAGGTGCCTCAGCCCCGAGCTACAGTATTTTTTTGTAATTGCTCTTAATTGTGTCCATCATTGGTTTGAAGCTCACTGTGAATCATGGAACTGAGGTCCCCATCGCTTTCTCTGGAGGTCCAGTCCTCAGAATGTTTTGGTGTAAGAGTGTAGGAGATTTTCAGAGGTGAAAACAAAGCACTTGACACTGCACTGACACTGCCATTGTATGAAGGGAAAACAGACCCATGAAGTGACCATGAGGAAGACTGGAAAACCGGGCTGTAGGAATGGAGAACAGCCCCCATCCACGGGCAGTTAGGTTAACTTGATGGCATGTTAAAAACCCAGCTGATAAAGAGTGTTGGCAGCACTGCCACAACATCCATTTCAGTGTGAAAGTCCCTGTGTTAACAGTCATTTGCGTTTATTCCGTGCCAGACTGCGCTGTTTGGGAGCTTCCTTTTGGCAAGGCTGTGCTTTCAGGGTATTGGGAGGCAGCATGTCAAACACGAGACTGTTACTGCCTTTAAGGTAACTACATGTCCTTGTCACACAGCTGACAATGCCTGTGCCTGGCTCCCAGCTGCCTCTGCCCCGCTACGGCTCTGGCCAGCAGCCCCTGCTTCTGCCACAGTCCATCCAGCTTCCCCAGGGGCAAAACCTGCCTGTAGGAGCTCCCCGAAGAATCCTCCCTCCTGGATCCCAGCCTTCTGTTCTTGCTGCCAGCAGGGAGGTAAGGATTAACTCCTGGTGCTGCTCATGGCATTCAGTAACCCCTCCTGCGTTGAAGTTTGACTCCTTGCTTTTTAAAGGGGAGAATGGCTTGTTTGGGATCCTTAAATATCCAAGCCAAGGATTGCTGTTAAAATGAAGGAACCCTTTCCCCCTCATCTCCAGAGTGCAAGCCAGCAGTTTCCAGGTTTTGCTGCTGGTCATCATTCTGTTTCCAGGGAGCCACATCCTGCCTTGATCCAGTTTGGAGTCTCCAGTTTTATTACATGTTTACACAGGTTTCCCCAGAGTGCTTGAGGGGTGGTGAGCTCCAGACACAGTTGGAATACTGCCCAGATATTTCACTCTGTTGTGAAGCTTGTCCATTTGAGTAGGTATATTAATGTCATGTCTGGTTTGATGGATTCATATCATAAGTTTGTCTTATTATAGGGGAGAGAGAGCACAGCAGTTAACTTCCAGGTTCTGTATTTGCTTGTGCTGCTGGCTTGGTGCTTAAATACAAGCAGATTATTTCACTTACAAGCCTCACTTTCTTCACCTGAAAAATATTTCTTCTTTTAAATGGGCATGATGGGGAGAAGGGCAAACATTTGGCTTAAGTTTTTATATGAAGTAATGAGCAATTTGTGAATGCAAAGATGATACTCTATCTCACTCATTTTCCTCTGTAGTCCTCCCAGATGGAAATGAAAGGGTTTCATTTCTCCGATGGTAAACAGAGCATGTCCTCCGGAGGGTCAGTCCCGTCCCCACACACGTACAGGTGAGACCTCCACACAGCTCGGGCTCCTTAGGATGGGAGAGAAATGTGGTGCACCCATCATCCCTGCACGAGACCCACCTGGCTTTTCATGTCTAGAACGTGCTGACTTCAGTCCAAGCACTTGTGTCTAAATGCATGGTCATGGCTTTCATTCTGGGTGTGGGCCAGTGTGTGTACCTGACCTGGTGCTTTGTGGAGGTGCATGAAGTTACTTGTTCACTGAATCTCAAAGAAATGTTGGAATTGGTGTGTACTTTTGTTCCTTCTGAAGGTGGGAAATCAGAGGATCACTGAATAAATGTTTTTGGTCCTGAAGATGGGTGTGCTCATGTCTAGACACATCAGGTCATCGAGGCTTTTGCAAGACTAATTTATTTTTTTTTCTCCTAACCGACCCGTGTGTTGTCACTTGGACTGTGGAGCTCACTGATCTGCACAGCACAGACTTGTCCCCTGTCTATTGCTGCTTTGCTGTCTTTTTTTTTCTTTCACACATGAATAAGGCTCTCATTCCATTGTAGAATTTACTCCATGAATGTTGTCGACTCTTCGATTTCCAGGCCTAGCTCTGCCAGCCCCAGCGGGAAGCCGTCGGGACCAGCAGTGAGCATGGGCTCTGTGCAAGGACACTACGTGCAGCAGGTAGTGTACCTGAGTTCTTTGTACAGCCCAAAAATACCTGCTCTTCTGCACTGTTGTGCTTGTGCCTTGGGCTGCAGAGGAAAGGCAGAAAGGCCTATGTAACTGAAGCTCGATATGGGAGTTGGTGTTTTACTGAGTCCAGGAGTAATTCTGTGTGATTTGAAAGTCAGGAGAGATTAGTTCTACTAAGTTCTACTGTGGAATTATTATAAGTTACTTGTATTGCCAAATATGTGAGACACTGAGATCCTTAAATGTGAGGTGTTACAGGAGCAAATTCAATGTCCTGCATGAATGATGGTCACAGTTTGCTTGTTCTGCCTGCCTAGAGGTGTCTGTCCTAGCTAATGCTTTGGTTTTTGTGTCAAAAGGCAAAGCAGCGGGTGGATGATAACAAAGCCAGTCTGGGAGCAGTGAAGCTGCAAGAAACAGCCTCCACAAACCAGATGAAGCCGGTGCGCACAGGAGCGATCAAACCTCAGGCAGTCAAAGTGGAGGAGAGCAAGGCCTAGGAGCACCTCTGATGCCCAGCTGGTCCTGCTGCCTGAGAGGCACCACAGCTTAGACTGGACCCCACTGGATCTCCTGAAAATCTCACCAGATATATCCCCACCCCACACTGACTGACTACAGCAACATCATTCAAGCCCCTCTCCCAACAAAGCAGTTTGAAACAGTGGATATGACATTGACCTGCTTGCTTTAAAACAAACCAATCATGTGACTTTTAAGTGGCTTTAGCCATTTTTTTTTTATTTTCCCCCCTCCCCATGCCCCATCCACAGGTAGCTGTGATTGCTCACTTGGCAAAGCCCGTCCTTCTCCTTCCCTACTTCTGTCTCAGCAGAGTGGCAACTGGGGGAGAGGGGTTTAGTTTGAGGTTTTTCATTTTAAAGGCAGCTGAGGTTTTTACAAAAAAGCTGTATCTTTGTTTATAGCAGAACTTTTATATGTTCTCTCATTCCCCCCCTTCTTTCTGCTTTCCTCATTCCTTTCAGAAAAGAATTCCCTTCAGCTAAAACGGTGTTCTGACAAAACTCTGCTTAGTTTTGTATATGGTTCTGTGCTATGTTGAGAGTTCGAGTTTGTTTGGGTGTATTTCCCCAGATGATTTAGCCTTTCAGACTATTTGATTAAAAAAAACAGGACAGATATGACATTTGTTAATTTTTCAGTATTTTTGTTTTAAGCTAGAGGCAGTGCTTGCAGTAGGAGGAAATGTGTACTAAATATATATAGTACATCAGTGCATAAATCCTGAAACTTGCACCACTTCAACACAGCTTTGGGGTGCTTTGTGCACAACAAAATTTGGCATTTTCATTTTAAGGGAAAAAACTCAAACCACCAGATTTCTGTTGCAAGCTCATACAGATCTAGGTGTTTAATTTTTCCTTTTTGTGCGTTTCGGATTTTTTTAGTGACTGCAAAACACTCGCCAAAATGTAAATCATAGATTTACAAAGTGTAACATTTGTTAGGAAGAAAAGAAATTCTCACAGCGCATGGGTCAGAAGAGTTGGCTAGAGCCAACAGGTCTGTATGGACTACTTTTTGTAGTTGTGATGCTCTCTCATGCTCCCTGCCTTGGCTGCTCAAATTCTTCGTGTCTCCTGAGACTTGTCCTATATTGTGTTCATCCCTCGGAGCTGCTCTCCTAAGCTTTGCTCTTTTCCCTGAGTCTTGCTTTCTATTCCATGGCCTTCTGTAAAATTTGCATAGAGATACGTTGGTAAGGGAGCCCCTCTGCAAGGCACACTTGGAACCTCCTGTTTTGGGTTGGAAGCACGTGGTTTCAGAGGCAGATTGGAATCATCCTTCTCCTCTCCTTCCCCAGGTGAACAGCAAAGGGTTCTTTACTCTGATGCAGTTGCATATAGTGTGTGTACAGCATCGTCACCTCACCACTCCTCTCCAGTATTTGATGATCTACACAAGGAAGATCCCAGTGGGAGAGGTTGGGTTTTATTTCTTTGGCTGTTTGGTTTTGGTTTATGTGAGAGTGTGTGCGTGTGTGTGCGTGTGTGTACGTAGATTTTTTTAGGATGGACCTAAAAGTTCCTGAAAGGACTTGAAGTCCTTCACCTGATGGTAGTCTAAAGTAAAAACTACTTTCAGCTAACTTGGTTTGTGTTGTTTAGCTCTTTCAAAATGTAAAGTAGGCTGGTCACTCTGAAGTGAGGGACAGAACCGTTTCTGGAGATGGTAGCTTGCTCATGGGCTGTGCGTTGGCCTCTGCTGGGTGGCAGAAAGTCATTTGGTGGTGGTTCCAAAGAAGATATTTTGAACAAAGAATGTATTGGGGAAGGGATCTGAAAGGTGTTCTTGTTTCTTTGTTTGCTTTTTTTTTCCCACTCCCCCTCCCCTTTCTGGAAAAAGATCCTTTGTAACTTTGTAAGGATGCATTTGAAGTTTTAAGCTAGGCATAAATATGATTTTTATACAGTAGCTTTAAAGAGCTTAGAAATCTAAACTAACTTAGGCATAGTAATGTCCCCTCTCCATAGGTGTCCCCATGGAACATGGCAGAGAACCCAAAGGGAAAGGGATAGGATGGTACTTTAAGAAGAAATAAGAGCTCTTTTTTTCTTAGGTTTTATGGATTTTAATTTCAGAGCAGAGTGTGCCAGCATCTCTCTAGCATCCTCCTTAAAGTACAGGGTTTGAGATTTAGTGACAAATATTTCCCCAACCTTCAGACATCTCCCAGATCTGCATCCTCATCTGCTAGTCCTGCTCCCAGTGTTTTCCAAAGATTGCACCTCCAGTAAGTCATCCCACTCTTGTTTCTATTTTCTCCCTTGAAATACCATTAACAGCAGAATTGTCTGTTTGGGATTTTTTTTTATTATCCTTCTGCCCAGCTGGCCCTAGCTAATACAAGCCCAGAATCTAACTAATGGCTAAAGAGACTTACCTGAGCCCCCCTCTTCTCATCTCTTCCCTACTCTAGACACACTACTCAGCTTTACAAAGACACTAACCTCCTTCCTCCCACCTGTGTGACTTCAAAATGGTCAAACGTGTTGGAGAAACTGGGTTATTGCAAGATCCAAGTTACTGCAGTCCCTCTGGTGTACATGCCATCAGAACTACAAAACTTCCTGTTGAGAAAGGTCACCCTTCTTTCTCTTTTAATCCCTCCATTCCTTCCCCCAACAGAATAAAACACTAGAATTTATTTATACGTATTTGATGTTGTAGGTCTAGGTGAAAAAGTAATTGTTTCACTGCTCTATTTATATATTATGTCTGAATTATTCTGTGCAGGAAAGGCCAAGAAATGCATGTGAGCTTCATTCCATTTCTCAACTTTGCGTGACTGTCAGCTGCAGTTGGCAAGACTCTCTCTCACTTAGTGGAGTTTTGTGTGATGGAAAGCAGTTTTAGAGCCCAAATTTCTACGGTGCAATATCCTTCTCTGGCATATATTTTTGCTTGTTTGTTTGTTTGTTTAAAGCTAGTCCAAGGTTAGTGCAGTTTGTGGTGCTCTGGAGTTCAAAAGGAAAAGCCTCTGATCCTCAAAGGAGCTGAAAAGCCAAGGGAGCTGGAATGGTGATAAAAATCCAGCATGGAGAGGAGGATGGAGATGCACAGAACGGATCAGTACAGTCACAGAGGGTCCTTCTGCTTGCTGTCTGCACTGTTTAAGGGTTGATTTATTGCTGATTGTGAGTTGCTTTTGCTTCGACTGGATGTCAGCTACCAAATCTTCTGCTGGGAAAGGTGCAGGGTGCAGTGGGAGGGAAAGGTGGAGCCCATCTTTGCAGCAGCAATGTTTAGATGCTGAGTGCTGCTCTTGTTCAGCAGAGGGTCTGGAGCACCTGTGTGATCAGGTCCCTGTCATGACCAGCAGCTCCAGTCAGTGCTGCTGCCCTCACCCCTTCTGCTCTTGGCTCTTCATTTAAAAACAAATCAACACTAAAGTCTGGAAATAAATAAAAATAAAAAGATGGCAAATAAAAAGGCACTCCAGTATATTTTAAAAGACAAGCAGAAGCAGCACAGTCACCAGTGGCACAGGTCTTGCTGTTGATGTCCCATAGCTTGCTCCTGGCTGTGCCAGCACCTCTGGATGCGTGTGCTGCCCCTTGCACTCCCGTGTGTGGTGTTCGTGCAGAGCCACTCACTCCATCCACACCTTCCTTGCA
>NW_005054329.1:4464442-4467284 GCF_000277835.1 Geospiza fortis | reverse complement strand
CACAAGCTTCCTTGTGTTTCCTGTGTATTTAGAGATAGGCATTCCAAATGAGCTGAGTGTTTTTGCTGTCTCTCATCTCTTGGCTACACCAGTCACATTGCAGCCAGCACCCTTGCATGCCAGGACCTCCTTCTGTTGCATTTTCTTAACCCTCCCTTTTGCTCCAGGCTGGTTAAGCACAGGTTAATTCCTTGTAGCACTGGTTATTTTTTATTCAGCAACCCAGTTTCTTCATAAGAAAGTTGCATTTGTGAATAAAATTTCATTTATGGCAGCCACCAGCGTGCTTAGTTGTGGCACATGGGCAGAAAAAGTGCATTTTGCTGAAAAAAGAGACAGTAGCATCCAGCTGTTTTTGTTGTTTATTTTAATCCAAAGACCACCAGGTTTTCCAGTGGCCATAGACACTCCCTTGGGTTTAGTGGCTTGTTCTGGCTGCTCCAGATGTCCTTGACTGTCCCCAGGAATCGCAGCTGCAGCAGTGAGGCGCTCACCCCTTAGCATGTCTTAGGCATTGTCCTTAGCTGGAATCCTCCCTCTGGTTCTGTAGAAATTGCATTTGTTGTTTCTCAAGGGGATATTGTCCTCCTTAAAGCTTTTAACTTCATGACCTGTATAGTAAATTTTTTTTGGCCTTTCCTCTCTTTGTCTTTTCATGTAGACCAGATATTTGAAAGGGCAGACGATGGATAATTGTGTAACGTGCAACCTGTTTATATTTTTTGGAAACTTTAACTCGGACCGGAATTCGAATCACGGAATCACCAGGCCAGTTGCGGCACACTCTTTATTGCCCTTCTCCTCGTTTCAGTACCTATTGTTTCTCCTTTCAAATATGTGATTGTATTAGCTCTTTCCATATGAAAGAATTCTCCTTATTTAAATAAAAAAAAATTTAAAAAATAAAGCAGATTATGCTTTTCTCAAATTCCCCAGTCCCTTGTCTGGTTATTTTAGTTAATAATAAAAAAAACAAATCCAAAACAAAAAAAAAACCAACAAAACACTAACAAAACACCTCCCCCCCAAAAAAAAACCCAAAAAACAAACAAACAAACAAACAAAAAACAAAAACAAAAACAAATTTCCACAATCTTCTCAGCTGATTCTCCTATTCACATATTACAAAATTCTGTAAGGTCTGTCTGACCAAGGCCAACCCTTCCAGGGACACTACCATCCCCAGATCAGTAAGAGGTAGCCTGTTCCTTTCCTTTCACCGAAATTTTCATATTTCTGACGTCCCATCCGGTATCGGCGGGTAGGGGCGGGTGGAGCGGGGCGCGGGAAGGCCCCGCCCCCGGCGCCTGTGGGGCCGTGAGGGGCCGTGTGGGGCGGGGGGTCCCGGTCCTGATCCCGATCCCGGTTCTAGGCTTGGTCCTGGTCTTAATCCTCATCCTGCTCACGATCCCCGTCTTGCTCGATCCCAGTCCTAGTCCCGATCCTAATTCCGGTCCTGGTGCTGGTCCCGCTGTTCACTCGCCCCCTTCACCCCCGTAGAGCTGAGGGGGGTGGGCGAGGCCCCGGGGCTGCTGGGGTTGGTGCCCCTTCTGCCCCCCAAAAACGCCCAAGGGAGGATCCAGGGCTGGATCCAGGGTGGGTGGTGGGGCTCGGTGACCCTCTGAGGGCCACCTGAGGGGTCAGAGGTGCCCCCCGAGAGCTTAAAGGGGGCACAGGGCGGGGTGGGGGGCGCTGGCCCTGCTCCCCCCTCATAAAGGGGTGCAGAGGTTTGAGTGTACCCCGAGGAGGAGCCTGAGGTGGTGCTGCACACCTGCCCTGGGCCCAGCTGTACCCCAGGGCTTCCACCAGGAGCTCCCGGGCTCACAGGGCCTGCGAGGGGGTGACAGAGCCCGGGTGGGAGCGCAGCTCTGCAGGGACTCCTGAAAACCTCGGCTCCACGCAGCGCTTGTGTTCTGTAGGCACAGAGAAACCAGGCCAGTGGCACGGCTCTGGATGCTGGTGATGTGCTCACATCTCGCTTTGTTCTCCCCTGATCAAAGCCACGCTGATGGATTTGTTCTGGTAACTTTCCGTTGTGTTGAGGTGAGGAGGCACGGCACGGATTCTCTGCTATTTTCTGACCTAGCTCTTAGCACTTCTGCTTAAACAGCACCTGTACCTGTGCTCCAGTAACCAGCTTTCTGATGCAGAGGACGTTTGGGGGATTTGCTCCTCCCTTCCCCACTCCCAAAGAAATACCTCCGTTTGTAAGGAATTAACTTATTTGGGGTTTTTTTTAAGCCACCTGGGCTCTAAATAGTTCAGTTAGTGAGATCATCTGGTGCCTGAGCACATGGGTTGTTCATCAGTAGCATCAGAATTTGGGCTGTGAGGTTTGCTTTGCTCAAAGCAGAATACAGGCTGGAGAATTCAGCTGCTGTGTTTCTGCAGAGCCAGTGTAAGAATAAACAAGGTTTCTAGCTTACTACTGCAGGCAGAAGCAGGGTAGATGAAAAGTGTGTCAGTTCAGTAACTTTATTTTTACAACTAGTCCTGTAGGTAGAATAGAAACAAAAAAAAACATGAAAAACAAGAGAATTTTGGGAAATTAATTACCATGAGCTGCTTGTAGCAGAAATCAGGCTTGATGCTTTCTGTGAGCCAAAGGGTGACTGCTGTTCTCTTCTGCTCTGGAAGGTTCAGACAAACCTCTGACAGGATGTTGGGATTTCTGAAGGAGCCAGTTGTGGTCACTGCAAAGATCAATGTGAGCCTTGTGGCACTGACTGTGATGGGATTAATAAGTCGTCTCTGGGGGCTTTGCTATCCACGGGCTGTGGTGTGAGTAATGAGTTTCTTTTATTCCTGAATGACACAGACTTGTTTTTCAAACATTTGTGAG
>NW_005054329.1:4462118-4464432 GCF_000277835.1 Geospiza fortis | reverse complement strand
CAGGAATGCAGGAGCAGAAAAGCACAGCTTGACTGATGTCAGCCTCTGTAAATCATAGAATCACAAAATCTATTGGTTTGGGTTGGAAGGGATCTTAAAGCTCATCTTATTCTGCCCCCTGCCGTGGGCAGGGACAACTTCCACTATCCCAGGTGCTACAGCCTGGCCCTGGACACTTCAGGGATCCAGGGGCAGCCACAGCTTCTCTGGGCACCTGTGCCAGGACCTGCCCACCCTCACAGGGAAGAATTCTTTCCTAAAATTCATATGAAGCCACTCTCTGTCAGAGTGAAGCCATTCACCCTTGTGCTGCCATCCAGGCTCTTACAGTCTCATCCCACCTTTCCTGCAGGCTCCCTTCAGGCACCACAAAGCCACAATTAGGCCACCCCTGAGGGCCTTCTCTTTTCCACGCTGAACAATGCCAATACAGTGATAATCTGTCCCTCATAAAACCCCCTGAGGAGAAGGGGCAAAGCCTCAGTGCTTCATTGCATTCTTAGCTCTCTGCCAGCAAGTTGGTGTTTGCTTTCTGAGTATCCCTGCAGGATCATTGCTGTTAGATTTGACATTTTTCTGCCTCTGGTGTTTCAGTTTCGATGAAGTTTATTACGGCCAATTTGTTTCACTCTACATGAAGAGGATCTTCTTTGTGGATGACAGTGGCCCACCCTTTGGCCACATGCTGCTGGCCTTGGGAGGTAGGGTCTCCTGGAACTGGGAAGTGCCTGTTGCTTGTTGCTGGTTAGAAATTAATCATTAAATCCACTTATGGGGGAAAGCACAAGGCAGATGAGAGACTCTGGTGTAGAGAGAATTGGGTTTTCTTTTATTTAGGATTGTTAGGGAGCTGTTGCACGAATAGAAGGGGGATGATGAAGCCATGTATCCATCACCTCATTTTATCCAATCCTCTTTCTTGGATTTTATCCATCACCTCTCCTTTGGACAAAGAGAAAAGTAAGATGAGAACTGCTAGTGCAAGAAATAGCCTCAGTTCCTTTCTGTACAACATCAAAGTGTCTGTATGGGAGGGAGGGATTAAATATACATCTGACTTTGTCACTGAGAATCCCTTGTTCCCAATTTATAGTCTTCGTGCCTCTGCACATTCTCAAGTACTGCTGCAGACAGAACAGTATCAAAGAGGACCCTTTTGGGAAAGAGGGCCTTCATGCAAGGAAAAGCTGTGTGTTTGGGAAATGGTTCCCGATTTAGCACCAGGTTTTATATGTGCTTTGAGACTGGAAATTCTCTTGTTTATGTTGTAGGTTACTTAGGAGGATTTGATGGAAACTTCCTATGGAACAGGATTGGAGCTGGTAAGAGTTGTTTTTAACTGTCTCATTCTTTAGAGAAAAGAAGCAGAATTTCAACAACTGACAGATTCCTTTTGCCTGTCTAGTAGAAATAACACTTTTCCAATGCCTTCACTTCTCATTTTAAACAAGTCTTCTTCAGATGTCTAGCACAAATTAAAAGCGTTATGAATTCATAGCACAGGCTTTCTAAATCAGCTAAAACGTTTAAGCAATACAAGATGGACAAGTGCAAGTAGGAGTTACATTCCTCTAACAATGAGGAAATTCTGTGTTGGTCTGTCCTCTCTGCAGTTGTGTCTCCAGCCTGGTGGATCACTGTTTCCTGTGTTCTGTTTCAGAATACAGCATGAATGTTCCTGTGTGGTCCCTGCGACTCCTGCCAGCCCTGGCTGGTGCTCTCTGTGTGCCTTTAGCCTACCAGATTTTGGTTGAACTGCACCTCTCCCACTGTGCTGCACTTGGAGCTGCTCTTCTGATTCTCTTGGGTGAGATTGTTCAACTGAGCCCTATTCTTCATACATGGGGAGAAGAGTCCCTTTTCCCCTTAGGAATGTTAGGGTGGAGTAGCATCTCCCCAGAAAACATCAACAACAGATCAGCCCTGGCCTGTGTCAGTCTGTGCTGAGCCTCCCTGGTCTCCTCCATCCTCACAGCCCTGCAGCAGGCTGCCCTTCTGGGCTTTATACAAGTTATTTTCAATATTAACCAAAGCAGGCAGCCTTAACAGCCTCACAGGAAACCACATTTCTTGTATTCAAGGAGGCCTGAACTCCCTTCCTCAGAGGTTTACAGGGTGAGTTACAACATTCTGGCTTTTAACAGCAGGACAACAACTTGCAGTCAGAGCTCATCAGATTTCTTCAAGTCCAAACTGCAGCAAACCAGCCTGTGTCCTTAGCACTGTGATTTGACACTCTTCTGGGGCGTACAACTCAGCTGGTTTTGTTTTCTCTGAGGGGCTGCTGGCAGCTGGCTGAAAGGGAAACAGGCCC
>NW_005054329.1:4453821-4462108 GCF_000277835.1 Geospiza fortis | reverse complement strand
GGAAAGAGCCTCTCAGCAGCTCTTTAGCAGCCTGATAAGAGAAACCTCTCCTAGCTACCAGCTTCTCTGATTCTGGCTCATTGCATCTCCCTTTCCTGCAGATCTGTTGTGGTGCTCATTGCTTGCTGTGCTTGCTGCCTGGACTCTCTGCTTTGAGAAGCACCTCTCTGGATTTCCCAGGACTAATCTTCTTTGCCTTTGTAGGAACTGCAGCAGCTTTATCTGCCTCCTGATAGACTTCACTGCTTGCCCACCTCTTTGTCTTGGAAACAGTTATGTCCATGTAATTTGCTGCTGCTGGAAGGTTTTTGTCCCTCTAAACCCAGCACTGCCCATTACAGGCAGTAGGAGCTGCCTGTTCCTAAAAGGGAAGGTCCTTCTGTTGGGTAACAGTGTGATTGTCTGAGGTAGCACTTGCCTATAGACAAGTTTCTCTAATTTTGTGTCTGTCTCTCTTTCCAACAGAAAACTCTCTGATCACTCAATCAAGGTTCATGCTTCTGGAATCAATACTGATTTTTTTTATCCTGCTTGCAGTTTTGTCCTACCTGAAGTTCTACAATTTGCAAAAGCACAGGTAAAGCTGGATGGTCTCCTACCCTTTTGCATATTCTCATGGTGACTTTATTTTTTTTGTCACAGACTGTGTTTTTCTATGCCTCTTAACCATTCTGAAATTCGCTTCACCTGTCTGTAAAATCCAATGCTTCACCCTCTCATGTGGCTGCCCCAGAATTTTTCTCCTGAGCAGTGTTAAAGACTGCTTTTACTGCCAGCAGGGTTGTCTTTTTAAATTTTAAAATAGAAATAAAATCTCTTGGGAGCATTTCTTTGCCCACCCAGATTTTTTACTGGAAGGTTTCCTTCTGTGCACAGGAACACTGATGATAGCAGGTCACTTAATTCTCCTTTGTAACTGTTTACAGGCACTGAATTTAGAGATATTTGTCTCTTTTGTTCTCTGATCCTTGCAGAAGATGAAGTAATCCTTAGTAAAGTAAAATTATCTTTAAATCGAGCCTAGCAAGTGATTTAATACATTTATCTTTAAGTGCCTTTTCTGGAAGCTGGTGGTTTTGGCTCCTGCTGACTGGAGTAGCCTGTTCTTGTGCAGTTGGGTAAGTGATGGTGTCTTACCTGGACTTTAATGCCTACTGTTGAAGAGAATGTTAGAATATTTATATCTTGTATTAGGTAATTGTGTAGTTTTTAACCATGTTCATTTTTTATGCACTTTCAGAGTGAAGTATATGGGCCTGTTTACCTATATGCTGCTCTTGGCCACTGCAGGACTCCACTTCTGGCACATGATAGGAGACCAGAACTTGTCAAATGTACGTAGAACAGCATGCAAAATATATTATTTGTCACTTTTCATTGCAGGAGCCTTTGAAGCCCACAGATAACAGTGCAGTCTGTAGCTGGTTTTTGTCTAAAATTCCTTGTCTTGTCTGGAAACACTCCTGTCATAGTACAGTTCCCAACTCAGTTGCTGAGGAAGATGGAATTAAGTTTAACAAAAATATGTGTGTGTGACTGTCTTTTCTGCTGTTTTCCATTTCTTGGTGATGTGTGACTCAGCACATGCACTTGTCTCACACACTCCTGCCAGCTCCACTTCAGATCCTTGCTGGAAGTTACCCAGTTGTCCACAAAATTACAGCTGAATAAGAACAGTGGAGAAAACTTAGAAAAGACAAACAAATAAAGCTAAGTGCTCTGGAATTTTTTATATCTAGAGCATGAATCCAGTGAGCTTTCTCTGTTTTTCCAGGTTTCCTTGGTGTGCCATTTTCTTGCCCGGGGTCTGGCCCTCATCATCATCCCCATGGGGCTGTACCTCTCCTTCTTCTACGTTCACTTGGCTTTGCTCTATCGCTCTGGGCCTCACGACCAGATCATGACAAGTGCTTTCCAAGCCAGCTTAGAGGTAAAGCAAATGTGGTCTTGGAAATGATTTATTAGAGACAAGAGGGGAAAATGTTCACTATTAGATGCTGTTTAATCCTGTTCCTTTGATCCTGCATATTTTGCCCTTTTTATGTCATTTAACTATTTTGCTGCTGTAGTACTGCTTTAAGGTGAAGCAATAATGACTGAAATCCTAATAACAGATGAAAACCTTTTCCCAATGAAGCAAGAGCAATATATTCAGTCTTCTGCTGGAGGTTTGTCCCTTCCTACAGGAAACTCCACAGAAGTAGATACAGTACAGAACTCTCACACGGTGACATGGTGTACTATAGGAGTGCTTAGCTGTCTTTTAGAACGTGGCTTTACGGATATTTCCTGAGACCCTGCAGTATTTTAGGTTTTTAGGTGTTGGTGTATTTACGAGCTATTGAGTATGGTGCTGCAAGACTTGATTTTAGTAGATAAAACCAAATGAGAAGGCACTGTGTGAAGATACTGCTGTGTTGAGGTGGGATATGACTCAATAGAATTTAAACAGCCTCTGGGTTGTTTCTCTTTTGTACTTCCCCTGTCCTTGCCCTTCTCAGGGTGGGCTGGCTCGAATCACCCAGGGTCAGCCCTTAGAGGTGGCCTACGGCTCTCAGATCACCCTGAGGAACGTGCTGGGCAAGCCCATGCAGTGCTGGCTCCACTCTCACACCAACACTTACCCCATCAGGTGAGGAGTCTGCCTGGGTCTCTGTGGGGAGGGTCAGCTCTGCTTCTTCACCTGCCAGTCCAACTGTAGCAGTTTGGGTGCTGGCGGTGTTTTCATTGATCCTTCAGAGTCCCCGTGCTCTGTGGGAATGATCAGTGATATGGTGCTGGCTTGTGCTGCTGGCACTGGAGAGCACAGAGTTGTGCCTTTACACCTCTGGGGGGTTTTGTTACTCCCTGTGCAGGTATGAGAATGGCCGAGGGAGTTCCCATCAGCAGCAGGTGACCTGCTATCCCTTCAAGGATGTGAACAACTGGTGGATTGTCAAAGATCCTGGAATGTGAGTATGCAAGAGATTTAAATTCAACCTATATGCTTCCAAAACCCAACGAGGGCTTGGATTGGATTGGACATAACTCTTCTCTGCTTATGGGTGCAGAAGCCTGGTGTGATCTCAGCAAGTGTTTGCAGCTCTTTGCACAATCCTTCTCAATGTGGTAAAAGCATTACTGAGGACTCTAAAATCCTCTCTAAACTGCTCCTGCCAGAACATGGGCTATGCTGTGCACAAGTGGAACTTGAAAGACTCACAGGACCACTGGAGATTCTTCAGGGGTTTTGCATGAAAGGGAAGCTCTGCTTTTTGAAGTGTGAGCCATGGTGTTAGAGTGTCTTGATGAGTTTTATCAAACTTGAATGAGTCTCAGAAAAGAGTAGAAAACACTTTTGAAAAATGAGTAGTTCTTTGTATTAGAAGTGTGGAATGAGCTGTAAGATCTGCCACATAGGGAAGGATTCCAAATGGTGCCTGTACCTGGGGCCTGGTGTGTGCTGAAGTGTTTTGCCATTGTCACTGTCAGTGCAGAGCAGGACTCTCTGTCCTTGTTTTGTCAGTAAAAGCCTTTGAGTGACATAATTCCATATTGATCAAAAAAGTTGCTTTTGTAGGTTTCTTATGTTGTTCTGAGAACTGTATAAAGAGTCCTGTCAGAAGGACTGTGTGTCATTAGAAGTCATATCCATGTTGGGAAAGTTTGTCCATAGTGCAAACCTTTCAAGTTTTGCACTAGTGCAAGATAGTTGCGCTATCTAACAGAACCACAGACCCCAAATATATTCTTAAAATTCTTCAAACTCAGAAGACTCCTATGAGCATTGGAGGATGTGAAGTTCTTCTATGGAACAGTAAAATACAGGCAGCAGTTCAGTGACTTGCAGTTCCCCCTTGCCATGGCCTTTTCCAGAAGCCAGCTGAGAGTTTAAATGGTGCAAAAGCCAGTGATTTCTCCTATAATTCTGCCAAAGTGACACCAGCTGTCATGCAGCACCCATCAGACTCAGTGAAGCACTCAGTGTTTCACATGAGCCACCAAACAGCTGTGTGACAGTAATAACCTTAATTCACTCCTGACTGACCTGGATTCAGACCACTGACCTAATGCCTGGAGTGTCAGTATCCCATTACTGATCCTCTGACTCATTCTGCCCTTAACTCACCTTTGCCTTGATGAGCTTTGCTTCCATTCTGGTACAACCTATATATTGCTTTAATTTCTCATTTTCTTGCCTAAATTTCTGTCCCCGCCTGCAGCTTTTTGACCTAACAACTTGGTCATGACAAGGTTGTGGTCTATATAAAGATGCATATAATTTAAGCATTTCCAATTTAACCATTTGCTGTTGGGTGTTCCTTCCCCAGGCAGCAGCTGGTGGTGAGTAACCCCCCACGGCCCGTCAGGCACGGGCACATCGTGCAGCTGGTCCATGGCATCACAACTCGCTACCTCAACACGTAAGTCCTTTCCTCCTGCTCTGCTCTGCCAAGCCTGCTGCCTCATTCTGCTGGGTTGGCTCTCAGAATAACCACTTAGTGACCTTGCATTCAGATATGCCATAAACTGCCTGTTATTTGTGGATTTTTACACCAGTGTGCCTTGGAGGGACCTCATGTGGTTAGCTCCATATGCCATCCCTGTGGCCCAGAAGAAGGATGCTGTATGCTTATTTATTTTTTCTGATTGACTTGGCAGTGGGATTTGATCCTAATCACAAACTTCTTAATAGTTGCTTACTGCTTCTGTTCTTCCCTACTAGTGGCCTTTAGAGAATTTTACAGTTGTTCACATTTCATGGTAGTTCTGCAGATTCCTAAATACAGAGTCCCCTCTGTCAGTCCTCATCCTCACCCTTTCATTGCCCCCACTCTGGACAGGTGCAGGTATTCAGTATTTTGTGTGACTTAACCCAAATCCAACTCCACTGACATGCTCCTACCTGAAGGATGTGTTAGGAGGATGTACTGGAGAATCTGGAATGCTTTGGCTGATTGCCAGAGATTCTTTCCTGTTTTGAAAGCCTGCAGTATGAAGTTGCCTCCTGACTGCTTACCAAAGGGCATCTGTGTGTACTTGAATATCACTCAGATTAGGAAGGGGGTTGTTCTGAGCTTGGGTTTTTGCTATGTCCCTTCCAAATCTAATTTGTTCATTATTGGAAACCCCAGTGAACAGCGTCTCTGTTTGTCACAATCAGTGCTTGTTCTTCAGCCTGGCATCACAGGCATCTGCATTGGCTTCCTCTGAGCCTGTTCCTGGCAGCTCTTGGTTGTGGGGAATGCTCTCTCTCAGAGTAAACAGTGCTATCCCAATAAATTAGTTACTTTTTGCTTTATTAATGAATCCAGTCTAAGCCAATTCCATATGGGTTTGCTTTTTATATGTATTTGGGAAATGGTGGTAGAGGACCTTCCTTTATTTGTCTTCTAGGCATGATGTTGCTGCTCCTCTTAGCCCCCACTCCCAAGAAGTTTCCTGCTATATTGATTATAACATCTCCATGCCAGCACAGAACCTCTGGAGAGTGGTGAGTGGTCAGAGGGAGGGGAGGAGCTGATCATGCTCCAGCAGAAACAGCTGAGACCACATGGATCACAATCATCTTTCTGTTGTAGGAAATTGTAAATCGTGAGTCTGACACAGATGTGTGGAAGACAATTCTGTCAGAAGTGAGGTTTGTTCACGTGAACACCTCTGCAGTGCTAAAGGCAAGTGGGGTTATGTTTATTTGCCTGTAGTTTTTGCTTCATGCAGTTCTTGTACTCTCAAAAACTCTACTCCAAAATAGCTACACCACTATAACGAATAACCAAGTAAATTAAAAGAAACAATTGCTCAGTGTGACAAAAGAGCATGTTTTGGGTTGTCACACTGGTACTTCATCCCTTTCAGTATCAAAGCTGTCCTGCTTCTCAAGAGGCTGTGACCACTCTACCCAACTGGGGCTTACAAACTGATGCTGAGTCTATGTGCCTGTGAGAGCAGCTGGAATAATTAAGGATCTTTTTCTTCACAAAGTTTGCCAGAATCACTGATTTTATGGCTGTAGCATTTATTGAGACAGTTTTGCATGGTGACTCTTCACACACTTCCTGGCAGTCCCTTGCTGTCATCCAGTGCTCAGGCAAAGCCTGAGAACTTCTTCCATCCTGAAGTTCAGATTGGTAGAACTTTGAGTTTACAAGTTCACAGTGGTCTTTGTCTTTTAGCTCAGTGGAGCATCTCTGCCTGAGTGGGGATACCGGCAGCTGGAGGTGGTTGGAGAGAAGCTGTCCAAAGGCTACCACCAGAGCATGCTGTGGAATGTGGAAGAGCACAGATATGGCAAAAGTATGTCTCAGCCATGTTCCTGGAGCAGGTTTCACTTCATGGTGGTGGGAAGGTGGTACTGTGTGTGTGTTCAGTTGGCTCTACCATGGAGTCAGAATCCTTACAAAGTCCCTTCAAGTGCTGTTGCACTTGGATGTTTTGGAGAAGGGCTCCTGGGAGAGTGAGGAGCCTGTGTGCTCTCTCCCCTTTCTAGCTTTCTGCCTGTTCTGTGGTTATTTCTGAGCTTTGCTGTTTTCTTCCAGGCCAGGAGCAAAAAGAGAGGGAAGTGGAACTGCATTCTCCCACACAGATGGACATCAGTAAAAACCTCAGCTTCATGGCAAAGTTCACAGAATTGCAGGTGAGTGTCTTGTTATTCCCTTCATTTTTCCTTCTGCTGCAGAGCAGGAACCTGAGCATTTCTGCAGACTCTGAGCCTGAGAATTCATTGTTTAATCCTTGCTGATAGTTTGGCTTCCTCACTGTAAAAAAATGTTTCTGAATGCACTTATAAGGGCATTAAAGACCTGGGCTGTCCAGTAATGAATACCCAAGTGATTGTGTAACAAAAAAGGGGGAGGAAAATTGCTTGGGCACCCAGAAGCTGCCTGAAACTGAACTGCAATGTGTGGTACATGCAGGGAGTAGTGTTGATGCCCCTTACTATCTTTGTAGAAACCCATTAAGGAAAGTGCATTATTAATAACAAAATAAAACAATTGTATTGATCAGTATCCATATGAGATGTAAAATATTTCTCCACTCCCAGCTTAGGAACTTAACATCTTTCCTATGGAGCTGTTCACCCATGCCTGCTGTCCCACCTGTTGTTCCAATGCTGAAAGCCTTCTGCTTACCTTTTTATTTTCTAGTGGAAAATACTCACGTTAAAAAATGAAGACACAGAACATAAGTACAGCTCCTCTGCCCTGGACTGGATCACAATGGACACCAATATTGCCTACTGGCTCCACCCCACCTCGGGGGTAAGTACAAGAGGCAGTAGCTGTGAAACTGTTGAGAAAGCAGAACAACTCAGATACGAGCCCCAGGAGCAGGAGTCAGAGCAGAGCTGCAGCTTCCAGCTAAGGACTTTTCCTGTATTAATATATTTTCCATGAGGGGTGAGGTATTTGTTTTAGCATGAGATATTGCTTTGACAGTAGTTGCTTTTAATTAAATCATGTTTGCTTGTGCCTTTTTTAAAGGTAAATTGCAGTTTAATAGTTTCCACTATTGATTTCATTTAGAAGATGAGTTCATCTCCAATAGCATCCTTTAAATGCTTTCCATTACACAAGAGTCCTAAAACAGCAAAGTTTATCAACCAGCTTTGTTCCAGGTTACTAGGCAGGCTCATTCTGGAGCTTAATTTAGCAAGTTTGTGTAGGTAATATTTAAACTTACCTAAAAGAACCCCAGCATGTTCCTGCTTCTGGCATAGACCATGATCTCTCCTGCAGGCCCAGATCCACCTCCTTGGGAATGTTGCCACCTGGGCTTCAGCTAATGCTGCTGCTCTGGTTTACCTGTGTCTGTCCCTGTGGTACTTGCTGCGGCGAAGGAGGAAGATCTACGACATCCCTGAAGGTCTGGCTGCACTGTGTGTGTGTGTCTAGGTGGAGCCTTGTGCCTTGCTCTGCTCTCAGATGCCATCTCCTGTCTCCTGCAGATGCCTGGCAGCTCTGGATGGCAGCAGGAGGCATCTGTGGTGGAGGCTGGGCTGTGAATTACCTGCCCTTCTTCCTGATGGAGAAAACACTTTTCCTGTACCACTACCTGCCTGCTGTCACATTCCAGATTCTCCTGATTCCTGTGGTACTGCAGCATCTCAGAGATCACCTCTGCAGGTATTTGCCTTCAGCAGAATAGTTCTCTTGAACAGGAGGACTGGCACAGTTCTTTCTCCAGGGCTGTCTCCTGGGTAAAATGCTGCAGGGAAAGCAGTGGTTTTTCCAGTAGTGATGTTTCCAGCAGTGGCCAAACTCTGTCATTTGCCTTTAGGGAAGCCAGGCCAGGCACAGGTCTTTTG
>NW_005054329.1:4447407-4453777 GCF_000277835.1 Geospiza fortis | reverse complement strand
GCATGTTCAGTGCCCTGGCTGTGGCCTGGTTCTCCTGGGTGTACTTTGTGTACTGCACCTTCAGCCCCCTGACCTACGGGCAGCCCGCGCTGGCCCCCGCTGAGCTCCGGGCCCTGCGCTGGAAGGACACCTGGAACATCCTGATCAGAAAGCAGTGACCACTCCAGCCTGGCTACAGCAAGGGAAACACTTGTGCAAAGCCAAGAATTTATTGTTAGTATCATGGAAATCTTAACAGTCCCTTCAGGTATTTTGTAATAGTCCAGATCTAATGATTACAGGAGGAAATAAAGGAATGCTGTTACAGAAAAGGCCTCAGCAGTAATACAGCTGTTATGAGCACAGTTCCCAGTTTCTGCCCTTGTTACATTCACCCCTCATTGCCCCTCAGGGTGTGAAGGTTGCTGACTTCATCAACAGCATCCCAGCTCCTTTGCTGGGAAGAGCTGCAACAATTTCTTCTCTTTCCTGGAAATACTGTGGTGGTTTCTTCCTTCTGGCACTACATTGCACTTGGGGCTATTTCCTATCACTGTGGTCTGCAATCCCATTATATGCTTACTATAAATGGACTCTTTCCAATACATGAGACACTTTTTTCTGTTTTCTTTGTTATGCCTGAAACCCAGGTTTTCCCTCTCTAAAGCTTGCTCATCTTTAACAATCAGTAACTGGCCCTGCAGCCTTACAGCATCATTCCATGACTCTATTCCTCAACAATGCATTATTTGCCCCCAACTTCCAATGCTCTGCTATCATTTGTATTTATGTAAACACAGCATTAAGCTACATTTATAAATAGTTCATTCTGCATAGAATAATGACTTGTTACTATTATCTATTTATAATCATCGGACATAAGCATCACTTTTAAGAAGATAAGCAAAATAAAAAGACATTAAAAATTGCTGTTATAGCTAAAGAAGGCTTCAGGCAAGCCAGGAATTGAGCCAAAGCCAGAACAATCCTTTGGCCATGTGGCACTGATGTGAAGCCTGAGGCCTGTTACCAGCAGTGCCAGTATTGCCATTACACCTCAGATCCCATAGGAAAAGGAACTCTGGGCAGGGTAGGACTGATCCTGCCGACAAGAAAACCTGCTCCAGCTTGTGCACACGGGTTCAGGGTGAAAACACTGAAACCCAGCCCATGGCCTAGCCTGCACCAGCAGAGAATTCACAGAGAAGGCAAAGGTGAAGCACTGGGGACTCAGTGGGGAATTTGTCATGGCTCTGCCCAGGTGTCTGAGCAGGGCTGTAGTACCTGGGCCACATTCCATTGCTGTATCTCCACGTGGCTGCAGCAGCAGGTCCTGCAGGGCAGCACAAAGCTGCCAGAGCAGCATTCCCACACCCCAGGGGCTGTGCAGTTCCCCACTGCTCTAAAAAATTCTATTCAAGGCTCCCCCACCCCCGAGGAAGGTATGACCCAACACCACAGTCATTCAAAGCAGGTTTTAGTGACTATTTTGCTCCTACTGGAATCAGCCCTGAGAGCTAATGCTTCAGTGCAGTAGCTCATAGTCTAAGTCTGTCACCCTGAGCTAGACAGCAGCAGTCAGGAAATGCTCTGCCTTCTCCTGGGCACTGCACAAGTACCACTGGACTGAGACACCAACCCTTCACCCCTTTCCAAGGCTGATAAGACTGTAGGGATGGAAGTGCAGACTAATTTCTTAAGTTTGGGGTTTTTTCTCTAAATTTTCAGCCACAACAGAACCAAAGGTAACAATTCTGAGTTAAGGGGAGAAAGAACTGTTGAATATAAGAGCCCCTCCAGCAATGTTCCTTTCTGTGCTTTTTTTGCTGGCATAGTGAATGTCCCAGAATTACCTTTTATAGAAATGGTCATTTCTGATCACTGTTCATTTATTTATTAGCCAAAGTAACACACCCACAACCAACACAGCCAAACCCTGCTTTTAAAAAATTACCAAATATTAAAAAGTTCCTCTTAGTAACAGTTCCCTCCCACCCTCATTCTCAAAATTACACCTTAAGTCCAGACTCAAGAACAGTATCACAAGGACATTTTCAAAGGTCCAACCAGCACTTCATTGCAGTTTTTTCCAAACAGACTCTTCATGCTGCTGCAGTATCACTTACCTGGGGTAAACTACAGAAACTAGGATATCACTCTTTGTACTTCTTGTCTGCTTTTTTTAGAAAGCCAGACATTCTTGAGTTGAAGCTGCTGGAATGCAAGGCAAGTGCTCTGACCCTGTCTGAGGGTGTCCAGGCAGCTGCCAGTGCCAGCAGGAGGAGGATCCTGCAATTCCCAGTTTCCCCCCTTGCTGACCTCACCAGCCATCTCTGGAAGTGGACGGATTCTGCCCAGCAGAATTTGCAACCAGCAGTACAGAAATGCACTAAAAGACACTAATACTGACAAGGTCAGGGTTCTGTTTCCATGAGCAACTCAATCCAGTTGGAGCTCACACATTCAGTAACTGTGGTAAAGCACACTGGGTACAAAAAATAACCAAACAGTGTTGCAAGATTCAGGAGCTTGGAAAGGAATAAATTAGGAATCACTAGAACCACTAAACTTCTTGGGCATGTCCCCTGGTGAACTGCAAGTTCCCATCTTTCCCAGTCAGTCTCTGTCTCACCCCTATCTCAAGGGAGAGGTGCCTCTACAGGCTGGAAGGAGGTGGCCAGCAGCAGAGCATGACCACAACTCAAGGTGCCAACAAGGTGGAGAAGAGTAAGAGCCTCTTAAAATTAACAGTATGTGAGCTAGTCTTGGAGAGAAAGAAAAACACCCAAGAGGCAGATGATTTTCCTGCTACAGACGACCATCATCAGGGAAATGGGGTATCTTGCTAGTCACCTGATAGTGCTTAATTTTCAGGGGAATCTTCAGCATTAGATCTCATTCTGAAAATTAAAAAAAAGGCGAGTAACACTGCCTTTAACCAGTTCACCAAGTAACAACTCCAGACATCTCAGAGAGAACAGGGAGGGGTTTGAGGGAAGCAGGATGGAAGGCCAACCCATTCCTCTCCCCTCTGCGAGAAGATTCCCACCAGGATCCCCTCCGCTGCTAGGACGACTTAAGGGGCACTTCACCAACCATTCCGTGGAAGTCCTTTCCCAAAGTTGTCTTCAGTGTTGGTGTGGAGCAGAGGCAAAGCCTGGGGCCGTGCCGGGCTAGTGCGGGCGGCTGCTGGACTCGAGGTGGGAGCGCTTGCCGGCCGCCAGCACAGCGGCGCTCTCGGCCTGCTCCGGGAACGGCCGCTTGTACGTCCGGCCGTGCCCGTTCAGTGCCCCCCGCTGCCACTTGCAGATGTCCCCGTTCAGGATGTCCTGAATGTGCTGCACGATCAGGTTTATGGCAACTGCAGAGAGGAATGGAGAATAGAGGACGTGAAGGCTCTCCTGGATGAGTTATCTAGAAAATGTGGAGCATCCAGCCCTGCTCAAGTTTTAACAAGCCCTTAAATGAAACTCTGCCTGCTGTCTGCAGAGAGGTTAGACCTCAACAGGTCACTTTTGCAGCCCTCCACAGGCTGAGCACAGGTCCTTCTGATCAGGCTGAGCAGCTCCTTCCCCTCCAGCAAAAACCCCTTCCTCAGGAGCAGGCACTCCTGCTCTCTTCCCAACCCCAAAGGTGTCTCCCCAAGGAAATGAGGGAACCCCTTCCTCAGGAGCAGGCACTCCAGGCAGCAGGGTGCCTCTGCTCTATTCCCAGCCCCAAAGGTGTCTCCCCAGGGAAATGAGGGAATTCCTTTTACCCATGTTGTCAACTCCTCTGGGGATGATCACATCTGCATACTTCTTTGTCTGCAAAACAGAAACAGTGGAGGAGGAGGCTGTTAATGGGAAAAGTCAGCTTCATTCCAGGAAGAAGCAACCAGAAAACTGGGCAAAGATGGAAGCGCTCCAGGGTTGTAAGTTAAAGCTCTCTCTCATGCTAACAACCTAAACAAATTCCAATATTACAATGGCAAATGTGCACTGATTTAAGCTCGGGGATTCTTCTTACTGTCCCTTTGCAGAGAATCACCAGGTAGAAACAGCAGGTCAGGTGTGGAGTCCTTTGCTTTTACCATTTGAGCTGCCTTCAAACACTGCCCATGTCAGGCAAGGTCTGTTTGTCAAGAGCTGGTTTTAATCAGCATTTCGCAAGCCATTGTAAATCTCTGCTGAGAGCCAAGGTATCCAATGTGCATGTGAAATTTCTGCCTGCCTCTGATAACATTTTATTGATCTTTACCACCACAGCACTCCTGCTTTTTCTTCCTCCCCACAGCTCAAAAAGGCCGACAAATTCAGCATTTCTAATGAGTAGTTTCAGAATCCCAGAACTCCTTTGATCTAGGGCAAGAGGCGCCTGAGTTAGCCTTTTCCAATTTATTTAATCCACATACTGGATTTTGTTCTCATAGGGTTTTTTACAAATTAATTTGATCATTTGAGTACCTAAATTGGCCTCACACTACATGGTGTAGCAAGCAGAGCTAGAATGGTCTCCCCAGGTTTTCACCAGTGTTCCCTCTGAGAAAGGCTGCTAGAAACCAAGCTTTTCTTTCTTCCTACAAGACTTAAGAATAAACTGAGAGTGGGAGTCTTTCATTCAGAGAGACCCATACTTAAATAGCCCCAGCAGCCAGCAGTGACAAAACCTGCTTGAGGCATTTCCATGGTGCTTTGCCAGCAGAAGGGACCATTTCAGTTCCTTAACAACCAGCTTGAAATGGTTGAAGACATGAGGCAGAGAGGAGAACGTGGGATTTGTGAAATACAAATGCCAAAAGTCACCACTGCTGCCCCTACAGCAGCTAATTCCCAGACAACCCTGGCTCCTCTACCCCTCCCCAAAACAGAAGACCCCACAAATGAAATTAGTGAGAGGCTTTGTACCGGCAAGCAGAACTCCTCAAAGGCAGGCTTGACAAACGTGGTGTACTGGGTGAGGATCTGCTCCAGGTCCCTCCCACGCTTCATATCTCGCAGAACTGGGAAGGGGAGATAAAAGCTCTGACTGTTGTCCCATGGTGGGGACGGATAAGGAGCGGGGCCACGGCAGGGCTTTACCTCTGCGGGACAGCCGGACGTCAGAGTCTGTGTCCACAAAGAGCCGCAGGTGGAACATGTCCCGAATGTCCTGGCTGTAGAACACCAGGATCCCCTCAAAGAGAACAACATCAGCAGGATACACCACTGTTGTCTCTGCCAGCCTGCCAGGAGAGAACACCCAGAGCTGTTAAACAGGCTCTGTCCCCAGGCTGGGGACACCCCGACACAGCCCAGACAAAGGCAGAGCCTACCGAGAATGTGTCACGAAGTCGTACGTTGGTACCTCAACCGTTTTGCCCTCAACAATGTTTTTCAGGGTTGAATGCATCAATTCGTTATCGAAAGCATCTGTGAGAGGAAAGTTCAAAGAGAAGGACTTTCAGATGCTGTTGTAGCAAATGATCTGCTCAGATTTTTCCCGACCCAAAGGAAAAACCCTCTGCCCAGTATTTCACCAGGAAAAAAGGAACTTGCAGCCTATTCTTTCCTACCACTAGCACCACAGCACTCTCTGCCCAAGTGACAATGGCTGTGTTTGGTTTCAAAGATAAGGAAGAGACAGTTTGCTGTTCACAAGCAACTACAACACAATGAAATTAAGAGCTCAAAGGTGAAGCCAGTTATTTTATAATTTTATCAACCCGCTTAGTAATTGCGCAATTTTGTGCAACTTTGTTCATCTGTTAATCAAGAGCCAATTGGAAAACCCCAGGCATCTTTCACGGTTTCCATTACCCACCCAACAGGCACCAGACTTCAGCCAAGGGCAGCTCCCTGTCCCGCCTACAATCCACAGCACTCCCCCAGGCAAGGGGAGCAGCTGTTTGTGTGGACAAGAAGTAACAGGAAAGGATTTGGGGAATGATGTGGTTCATTAGGGAGCCTCTCAAGAGCAGGGAGTGGAGCAGGGAGCAGGCTGGGATGCTCAGCGCCTCTCCACGGCTCCAGAACAACGGGCACAAGGGAAGGACAAATGGATGTTCTGGCGGGGGAAAGCACATTTCTGTTCTCCAACACTTCCCATTTCCTACGGGGACTTCCCGTGAGACCCAGCTGCGCTCCGAGCACGGACCGAGCCCTGCAGGGGCCGGGCCGGTGGCGGCTCACCCGGGTGGTCGAAGTTGTACTGTCCCTTGAGGGCCTTGGCCTGCTGCTCGGCCGTCAGCACCTTGTAGAAGCTGTCCTGGCTGAGGATCAGCACCTTGCGCTGCCGCTGCTCCACCTAGTTCTGCCCCAGCAGCTCCATGATCTTCTCGCACACTGTGGACTGAGCGGGACGGGGACTCAGCCGGGGCGGGGGGACCCGGACCTTTCCCGCGGCCCGGCCCCCAGCCCGCCCTCAGCCCGGG
>NW_005054329.1:4446501-4447273 GCF_000277835.1 Geospiza fortis | reverse complement strand
GGGGCCGAAGGTGGAGCGGGGAGGGGGCGGGGCCTGGAAGGGGGCGTAACCACAACTGGGCGTGGCCACGTGCGCTGAGCGCGGCCGGCCTCAGCCCCGGGGCCGGAGCACCGGCACGGACAGACGGACAGATGGACAGCCGGACTGTTCTGCCCTGTTACAGACAACGCTGTCTTACTACACACCTGTGTGAGCGTGTGTGTGAGTGCGCGCCTGTCCCGGGCTGTGTGCTTGACACCTGTTCCGTGTGTTTCACACCTGTACCCATGTGCATGTGTGAACCTGTTCTGTGTGTTTTACACCTGTTCCATGTGTTTTACACCTGTTCCCGAGTGCAGGTATGTGCAAAGTGTGGTACACGAGAACTGTGAACAAACACCTGAAGGTCCAACACAGAGACAGCAGGACACATAAATACACATATGGGTAAAACACCTACACACAGAGTGTGCACACACATCCTATGCATGGGTGCGATAGAAATAGCCACACACACATGTTAAATATTAATAGCTATAGCTACAATATACAGAATTTTATACACATTTTGTGTGTAAATAGAGCCGGAACACACACCACATTCTACACGTAAATACAATATTCTAAAATAAAACCAAATCATATGTTTAAACACGAACAAATTGAAGCTCCTTGGCTGCCCTGCACCCAGCACCAGCTCCATGGGCCGGACGGACCCGGACCCACCGACCACCCCCGTTTGCCTGCCCGGGTCCCGGCCCCTGCGCACCCAGAGCCCCCGGCGCTGCGGGCC
>NW_005054329.1:4429581-4445687 GCF_000277835.1 Geospiza fortis | reverse complement strand
AGTCCCCCCCGCAGCCGGGGCCCTCCCCCGCCGGCCGCGGGCACCAGCGGCCCAAGGACTACACGGTGGAGTCGGTGCTGGTGACCCTCTTCTGCTGCCTGATCACCGGGGTCATGGCCCTCGTCTACTCCCACGAGGTAAGCAAGGACTCACCGGGCAGCCCCGAAGCCCCTCCTGGTGCTGTGGGTCTCCTCTAAGCGCTCCCCTTCTCCCCCTGCCCCAGACCCGGGCTGCGCTCGCCCGTGGGGACACGGCCCAGGCGTACCTGGCATCCAAAAAAGCGCAGTCACTGGTCCTCATCAGCCTCCTCTTCGGGTTGTTTGCCTCCATCAGCTGGATCGTCTACGTCCTGGTGTCCCTGTACCTGTGACAAGGACCCTGAGCCCCAGGGTGCCGAGAGCTCCTTGTGGCTCAGCACCTGGGGGGGGGTGTGGGGCACGGGCAGGTGAAGTTGCCACAGCCTTGTATAAAAATGAGTGAAAACGAAGAGTTTTTGGGGCTGTGGGGCAGCGTCTGTCCTTCCCGGCAGGGTGAGGAGCTGCCCCAGAGCCTTGAGGCATCTGCTCAGCCCAGGGCAGGAGGAGCCCGGAGCAGGGAGATGCTGCATCCTGCTGGATCCAGCTCTGGGCAGGGAGCTGTGTGGGGTCCATGGGCAGGATCAGGCTCTGCTGCAGGATGCTGAATCCCATTGCTCTGGGCTCTCACTTGGAGCTGCCAATGGGACTCAGGTGCAGAGGGAGCATCTTGTAGGATTGGGGTTGGAGGTGAAGCAGAAGTAACAGGAGTGTGGGAAGTCCTCACTGGTCATTAGTAGTGTGAGAAGATACAAACTCATGTATGCAGTTCTACAGTAATTCTGCACGCACACACCCCACCACACAACATCCCCCCTGTACTGCCACCTCTTGCTGCTTCCAGACTGAAATAAAATACAGCTGTAGCCAAAACTTTGTGTTCTCTGCACACCAAGGGCCTACATCTCCCCTTGCCATGGCCTTTGCCCACCACAAAATTCAGGGCAAGTTCTCCTGCAACAGCTGAAATCAGGGTTTAGCAGGTGGGCACCAGGGAAGGGGAATCTCCACGTGGCCCTGGCCTGGGTGTGCCACTGGCTGGGCAGTTTGGGGGAACCCTGAGCTGTGGGCAGACCCCTCCTCTGCTGAGCTGGTTCCCTGGGATGCAGCCCCACATTCCAGCCCTGGCGCAGGGGGCACGTGCTCAGGTCAGTGTCTGGGCACTCTCCTCCTGAGCTGGCCCGTGACAATTATTTCCAGAGGAATTTTGAACCCTGTCCAGGACTGAAATAGCTCCATGGAGGGGTTATTTATAGCCCCTGGCTGCGGGCACACGGCCATGCATGGGCTGGGCACACGCTGGGAGCTGGGCAGCCAAAACCCTGACACAGGGACACCAGAGCCCAGGGAAGGTGACAGGAGAAGATCTCCCCTTGTATTGAGGCAAAGCCATCTCGGCAAAGAGAGGGAAGAATTTATAGTGAAAAAATAGAGGGGAAAAGAGGCATGGGCAGAGGAGAACCACGGGGGGCACATGAGAAAACACAAGGCCACACCAGCGCCAGAGGCGGATTCGATTGTCACTTTAATCCACAGACTGTGCATGCACTGTAAACAGGATCATCAGGCAGGCTCGTTACTGGTGTTTTATTTGTCTTTAATATAAAAGTTACAGGTCTGAAATGTTTGCAGGAAGATGCCACCATGGGGGTTAGTGGTAAATCTATAATACAACGGAACTGCTTGGGGGAGAGGCCCGGGGCAGGGGGCTGGTGACTGGGGGCATGGCTTCTCCCCCACTCCCTGCCCCGTGTGGAGAGGGCACTCAGACTCTTCCCTCTCCCCAAAAAGAGGTGATGGCCTTGAGGATGCTGCCTGCAAGATGGGAACACACTCATGGCCAGTCTTGCACAAGGATGTTTGGGTTTCTGCTCCCCAGTGACTGCTCCTGGAGAGTGGGGGGGGTCTCTGGTCAGCAAACCTGAAGCTGCTCCAGGCAAGGGGACCCTCCTCTAGGGTCCCTCCAGCCCTGAGAGCCTGGCCTGAGGGTGGGACACTGCTCAGCTGGGGATGGCAGCAGAGGAAGGGCTGAAGGGGGAGGAAAGCTGGGGGGCACTCAGACCTCCCATCCCCACGCCATGGGCTGAGCCTCCAGCTCTGGGCGCTTGGCAGAGGGCAGAGAGCGAGACCTCCTTCAGTGCTAACTGGACTGGTGGGCTCAAGTGCAGGGAAGAACCTGGAAATGGCTCCTGCTGGTTGGGGATCACAGAATTTGCTGACTTGAAAGAAACCCATCAGCATCACCAAGACCAACTGCTGGCCCTGCACAGGTCAACCCAAAAATCCCATCCAAACACTTCTTGACCTCAGACAGGCTTGGTGCTGTACCCCACCACCCTCTGGGGGAAGAACCTTTTCCTGATTTCCAACCTGAACCTCCCTGCCACAGCTGCAGCCGTGCCCTCAGGTCCTGTCACTGCTCACAGGTGAACAGATCTGCACCTCACCCTTGTGAGGCTGCTGAAGACCACAATGTCCCCCCTCCGTCTCCTCCAGGCTGAACAAACCAAGTGCCCTCAGCTGCTCCTCACAAGGCCCCTCCAGACCCTTCCCCATCCCTGTGGCCTCCTTTGGACACTCTCTAATAGCTTAATATCTTCTTTTATACAGTGGTGCCCAAATTTAGTGTTGTCAGCAAAGTTCCTTAGTATCCCTTCCAGTCCTGTGTCCAGGCTGTCAGTGAAGATGCTGAAGAGCACAGGGCCAGGGCTGGAGCCCTGTGGAACCCCAGTCACTGCCAGTTTTGGGGTGTCCTGTGTGCCCGAGCCACTTGCTCACCCCTCAGGTAACACGGTCATTCAGCTGGATGAAGACAAGCTGCCCCCTCCTGTCCCTCTGAACCCCCAGGGCTGTGATTCCAGAGCCACCAGGGTGAAGCCCACACCACATCCTGGGTGTATTCATCACTCTTTTCACCATGCTGGGCTTTTAAAAGATCTTATTTACAAAGGAATCATGGATATTACTTCCTGGGAAGCCTCTGGGGATTGCAAAGCCTTGGCTGGACAGAACACACAGCTCCAATGCCCTCAGTGCCATGAAAATAAACCACTTTTGAAGTGTTCTGGCTCAGACACCGTGGTTCAGCACAAAAAATTCCTGCTCCTCCTGCTCTGGGGCTGCACAGGACTGTGCTGGACCCCACACTGCCCTCCCCCAGATGCCCTCAGGGGCAGGGGTCTCTCTGTGCTTGGCCACTGTGTGAGCTTCATGCCTAAGTGTTCAGGAAAATCACCAAGCTGGGTAAAACCCCAGGCTGTCACTCCCTCCTGAGAGCCAGGCAGAGCTGGCCAAGGCTTTGCAATCTGTTTGGAGAAGGAAAGGAGTGCAGCTCTGATTCACCCAGAACAAACAGAGGCTTTAGCAGGCACAGAGCTGCTATTGAGAAATAAGTTAAGGATGCCCTGTGAAACTCCATGTCTGTATTCCTTGGGAGCTGGTGCCCTAAACGTGCAGGATTTTGTCAGAACCCTGCAAAAACCTGTGACCATGTGACAGGGAGCTGAGGAGGGTCTGGCAAAACCTGCAGGACACACTCACACACATGATGCAACTGCAAACCACTGGAGCAGGACAGAGAGGAGGGATGTGAGATGGCCTGGCTGGGGCTGTGCTGGGTGGGACACAGAGAGGGGACAGAAGGGCCGAATAAGGCACACTGAACAGATTGGGGTTAACACTGTGTGTGTGGGAAATGACACCCCTGCCTTGCCCTTCCATGCAAGGCTGTCCCTGCCCTGCTGGCAGCATGGCAGGACTGGGGACAGGGACTGGCTGGGGGTCCTGCCAAAGCACAGCTCTCAAAGCACAGCACTGAGGGTCCAACAGGGACCCCCAGAGAAAAACATTTGGCAACAGAGAGAGGAGTGAGTGGGAGGACAGGGTGGCTCAGCTGGGCACAGGGCTCCTTCCTGGTTCCCACTTCCAACCCAGAATTGGCTCCTTCAGGAGGCTCCTGCCCTGGCTCTGCAGCCAATGCCCACCTGGCTGCCCTGAGCCTCCTTTATCCAGCACTCGGAACAATGTTGTCACTGGTTGTGGATTTTATACAGACTGGTTTGCACTTGTCTTTGTTTTTTTTTTTTTCCTATAAATTCATCGGTATTCAGACATGCATCAAAAATCCCCAGGGGGCTCTAAACACTAGGTATGTACAGTCTGTATCCTACAGCATTTCCTGTGCAAAAGCTAAGTACCATCGCTAAGAGACACGGGGGCACAGGCAGGTGACCCCCAGTACCTGGGCAGTCTGTGTTTCCAGGTTCAGAGGGATTTACTGTTGCTTAAATAACGAGATCTGAGAGGAGGAGGGGGGTGTGATGACTGGAGATGGCGGGTCCCTGCCCACATTTTCAGTGCCTCTTCCGTATCTACGACCGGTGCCTTCCTCCCGTGAAGAAGGCCCAGAGATCTGGGGTGAGCCGAGACCCCTGTAAACACAAGCAGCTCTCTGGAAGCACAGCTCCTCTGGCAGGCAGCAGGAGACACTTCCATCCTCACAAACACGTTGGGAAGGTGGCATTGCAGGGGAGACTCCAACCCTTGGCTTCCACGGCCGCTGCTGCCCGACGCCGCTCTGGAGATGAGTCAGTGGGCGCTGAGCTCCTGCTGCCCCTGCTCGGGATGGAGACAAGAGCCAGGGTACACCTGAATGCAACAGGCCAGCAAACCAGCAACACGCTGGCGTGGGACACTCCTTCCACACAGCTCTATCCCCGGGGTTAAAGCTGGTTCATGGCACAGAGGGGCGGGAGGAGGAGGAGGGCGAGTGCAGCGAGCACCGGCTGATCTCTGCCCTCGGCCGCTGCGCCGGCGCCTCCGCGCCTGGCATTGCCACCCCCAGGGCTGGCTGCCAGCTGGGAGGGAGGGTGTGTCATCCAGTGACAGGTACAAACATTGAACTCCAGTCTCATAGCTGCCCTCGGCGCCTCTGCGGAGCGATTCTCCTCGCACAACCCCTCCTCCTAGGTTTTCTCTTCCCGATCTGTTTTCCGCCTTGTGATGTTCCGCGGTTTGATTTTCAGGGACAGTTCCCACAGGGCCTCCTCAGCCAGGTGGTCGCTGAAGTCGTTGAAGAATGACACTATGTCGTCGTTCCTTTTGATGTCGTAATGTCTGGAAAACCACAGAGGAGCTGCAGTTACACAAGGGCTGCCTGGGGTCCTCTCCTGCCTTTGGGCCACCCCTGTCCCTGTCCTGCTCTGAGGACACCGAGCACTGTGTGTGGGCTGTGCCCTGTACTCATGGCAGTGGTGTCACACCACAAAGGGGAAAACCTGCTGCTGAACTGAGGGGAAAAAGGCACTTGTCACACAGGAATCAGCAGTTAGATCTGCTGCCTCTGCTGCAAGACAGCACTGAAGAAAACCCCGAATATCCCAGAGAACACAGGAACCAGCAATGGCAAAACCTGAAGGCAAAACTTATCTGGATCTCAAAACTAATATCAGAAAAATGCCCTTACAATGTTTATGTAACCTAGAGAGGGAAGGAGACTGATTAGAGCCTTGCTGCTCCCAGCTCTCCTTCCAACTCCCTTCCCCTTTACATTCCCTTCTCCTTGCACAGGAGTTTCCATGTCCAAGCCCCTGCCCCAGTCCCCACCGTGGTGCCCCAAAGCCACCTCTGAGCCCCACTGCTGCACTTACACTTGCTGGAAGCACCTCATGCTGTCCAGGATGTTAAACTGCTGCCAGCGCTTGGAAAAGTTCACTTTGCTGTCAATGTAATCAGGGTTTCCCAGATGGACAAAGGTCAGGTCCTGCAGAATCAGGCCTCTGAAAGAGGGAAAGGGGCAGCAGGCCAAGGGAGAAGGCAAACAGACACAGAGGTTAGTCACAAAGGGCAGGGTGGCCAGCCAAAAGGCAGCCCAACAAAATCCAACAGCCTCCCACTGCCACCAGAATGGCAACCTTAACCAGAGGGAAACATTCCCCAGCAGCAGATCTAAAGGTGTTGAGATGCAAACAGCCCCAGCTGGCCACCCTGCCCCAGCCAAACTGCTCCAGAGAGCATCCATGGGCTGATGTGGCACGGTGCTGCCTTACCCTAGGTGCTGGGCAGAAGGCAAGGGCTGAGCTCAGCAGCAGCTGCTGAGAAATCCTTAAAGGAGGCATTTTAATGTGCAGAGCAGTGTCAGGGGAGGAAGCTGCACTCACAGGTAGGGGATGCAGGGGGGCTCCACGTCGGCCAGGGCCGCTCGGTACGCGCGGAAGGACGAGGAGCTGTCGATCAGGGTGCAGTACTCAGCCAGGCCCTGCAGGACACAAATCCCCTGCTGACACCCCTGCTGCAAAGCCATTCTCCTTGTCACCTCCCCCCTGAGAGCCACACAGAGCAGGGAGTTAATGCTATCCTGCAAACACCTCCAGCTGATTTACTCAGGGTGTTGCATGGAACATTGCTGCCTTCAGCCTCCCCGAGCCTTGGGCTGCAGGAGGACGAGGAGGAGGAGGAGGAGGCTGTTGTCCCCTGTGACTGTGCTGGCACTCCTGCAGCTGTCAGAATGCCCAGCCACACTGAAGGCTTCCAGCACTGTGGCATTTTACCCACTGGAGGGGAGTTATCCACCATCCCTCCGCCCTGGGACACTGCTGCGATGTAAAACCACTCGGCTGTTTCATACATAACCACCACACTCAGCCTTCCCCCAAAGATCAGAGGCCCCACTGCTCCTCACCTCTGAGGTTTGCTTCTGCCACTCCAGCCTTCGGATGGGTGCAGAATCCAGTGCAGAAAGAATGGCCAGATAGGAATTAAAATTATTCAGCTTTCGTAAGTGCTGTGAAGAGGGAGAATATTCCAGTTACTCGAGAGCTCTGAAAAGCCTTCTAGCATTAAACAGCTCTACCAAGCAGAGGACCCCACTCCCCTGCCCCTTTAAACAGCAGTGTGTGTGATTCACAGGAAAAACCAAGCCAGTACCTTCATAATCTTTATAAATTTAAGGAGCAGCCTCTCTCGGTCCTGGGCTTTCTCTTGTAGCATAATTATTGAACGGACCCTGGAAGAACAGAGAGAATAAAAGATAAACCTACTTAAGCAGAGATCAGATTTCCTCTTGTTTCATTAAGAAAACTGATCACTAACAGAGATGGGCCAATGCAAAAATGTTCACAATACCTCCCACTTAAATGGAGCACTCTAATCCACAGCAAAGACAGGATACTGTCACAGAGAGCATTTATTTGCAAGGGGAATGTTTGTTTCAAGAGCTCAGTGATACTGATAATTAATTCCTCTGGATTACAAGACCCTCCTTATTTTATTTCTGCTGTGCTCTGGGGTCTTAGATGAGTGCTCTGCACCTACTTCCTGGCCAAAAATATACATTATCCAATTTGTAACAAAGGAACCCAAGTCTACGAGGAACACTTGGAATATCTGCAAGGCACTGGAGGTTAGGCACAGTTCAGTGCCACGTTCTGAGCTCCTTACCAGTAGGACATGTTATTAAAGTGCTCTGTGAACTGTGTCAGGTTGGGGCTCTTCTCTTCATTTTGTTCCTTTGCCCAAAGCAGAACTTCTGGAATCTGCCAAGGAAGGAGAGGAGAGGGGTGGGAAAATATCACACATTAAAATGGGATTTCTACCCCAAGATTCCCAGCTGCAGCCTTTGCTCACAGCCACTCGCTGGCACAAGATCAGCTGTGTCCTACAATCCAGCAGGTGTCTGGGAGAGCTGGCAGGGAGCACCAGACACTGCAGAAGGTCCAAGCCCTCCCACTGCCCTCAGCCCATCCTCATCTCCGTACCTCAATTTTATAGAAGAGTTCAGCATCCAGCAGGGTCAGCTGCTCAGCTATTTCATGGCTGTGGAAATCATGCAACGTCCCTGGCCTGTGGAAAACAAGCAGGAAGTACCAAGGCTCAGCAAATGTGACCTGTTTTCTTATCTTTCTTGTATTTTGAACTGAGGAAACTCTTGTGTTCCCAGGGAAGGGGTGCCCTGGCTCTCAGAGGACACAGATGTGGTCACATACACCTCCCCTCACCTGGCTGCCACCCCTCTGGCTGCGAGAGGTTTGATGGAGTTGGCGTAGCTCAGCATTTTCTTCTGATCCACCTTATCCAGGATGTTCTTGCGCAGCACCCTGGCCAGGCTCAGCTCCCCACTGCACACCAGCCTGAACACCAGGTCCATCAGCAGCTTGAGGATTTCCTCTGTCAACTCCACCAAGCTGGGAGGAAGGTGGAAAATGCAGGGAAGGGATCAGAGCTGAGACACTGAGCTCTGGGGTTTGTACCTGTACTGAGTCTCATTGCTCTTTCCTACCACCAGAACTGGGTGACTGAAATTCCTCTTTTTCCCAGCTCTTCCTTTACCAGAGATTCCCCTTTTAATTGTTATTTTCAAACCACTGACCCAGTTAGGACACACAGGAAGAATCTGTTCTTCCAACAGAGTTCAGCACTACAGGTGTCTCACTGGTCAGGGTTGGGGGATTTCAGCTGTCATTATAGATTGGGTTAAAAAAATACATCTTCCCTAAAAACCACATTTTCCCAGCTGCCAGATTTCCATGAGTTACTGACCCTGCATCCCAAAATGAAGAAGGGAACTCACCACAGCTCATCCACCACTCTCACCAGCACGAAGAAGGTGTTCTTACTGACTCTCTTCTTGAACGTGTCTGGGAAGTGGCAAAACTTCTCATATGTTGGTTGCAAATTAAAGAATTAACTCAGTGTAGCCAGATCAGCATCAGTGCAATTCCCAACTGCCTCAAGGAATCACAAAATCATTGAATGATTTGGGGTGGAAGGGACCTTAATAATCATCCAGTTCCACTCCCTACCATGGGCAGGGACACCTTCCACTGTCCCAGGTTGCTCAGAGCTCCATCCAGCCTTGCCTTGGACACTGCCAGGGATGGGGCACCCACATTAGAACACTGTTCTGTCCTGATGGAAACTGGTGTTTGATTTCCAGGAGATAAGGGACGCTGAGATGGCTCTGAGATGGCATTAAACTGACACCAGCTGCTGGTAGCAGGGGGTGTGAGGAGGTACTGACACCTCACAGAACTGAGAGCAGGTGTACCCTGAAATTGTTCTCTCTAAGGTGGCATTTAATGAGCAGCCCTTCCCCACAGTGATCTCCCCCACTGGTCTGAGACATCTGCTCTCAACAGATCTCAAATGTCACCTCCACCTTCCTGGCTGCCCAATCTGCTGCAAGGAGGACAGTGACAGGGGCGACAGCACCGGCTGAAAAACCTTCCGCCAGGTGGACAAAGGGACAGAGACCAAGGTTATCAGTAAGGCAGCACTGGCAGGGCCTGCAGGGGTACCCCAGGCAGGATTGTCACCTGGCTGAGCCGTGCTGTGTCCCTGGCTGCTGATCCAGAGCAGCAGCTCTGCTGCAGATGGCACTGACGAGCTGCAGCAGGACACGGTGACGTCAGGCTCCCTGTGATGTGGCTGCACAGCACCAGAGCCACCAGAGCCACCAGAGCCACAGCCTGCCCTGCTCTGCTGGCAGGGAACAGAGCCAAGGGCAAGGAAAGGCAGCAGGGTGCTCAGGGAGAGGCCCTCTCCATCCTCTGCCAGGAGTGCTCCCCCTGCACATCAGGGCCCTGCCTCGTTACCTGGTACAAGCTCAGCTCAGGACTGGGAGGCCAAAAGCATCTTCAGGGCTGAGTTTATTGCAGTAAGAGAGAGAAAGCCTTGATGGTTTAATCATCTCTAATGTTAAACTATTTCCCATGCAGGCAATACCCACAGCCCCTCTGGAAGGCAGATGGTTCTCTGGTCCCCACTCTACAAACAAGATGTCCCAAATAAAACACCAGTTCCCCAGTGACATACAGAAAAGCTGAATTGCTCCTCTACCCTGCCAGGACCCCTCAGGAGACAACTCAGGTCCAGTATCCACTGTGACTGGACCTGCCCTGCAGCAATTCCCACTGGAGAGAGTGGAGGTGAAGGAATTCCTGCCTGGGACACCACCAGGGCCAGCACATCACTGACCATGCTGCCAGCAGGCTTTTTCACCAAAAACCTTGCCACCAGCTCCCTCCACAGTGACCATCCAGCTCTGATTCCTGATGGGAGTGAACTGCCTCTGATAAAAGGATATCTGTACTGCAGCTTCTTGATGAGCTCTTCAGGGGTAATAAATGTCCTGTATGTGGTCAGAAAGGCTTCACAGTACAGCACCAGATCTAGGCAAAAAAGCAAGAAAGCCTCAGTCAACCCTGCTTTCAGAAAAATGAGCTTCTTGTGAGGTTGAATGCAGATGTACAGAGGAGGGCATGGACACATTTTGGTGTGAGTGAGCTTCCCAGCAATGCTGTGCTGTTGGTCCTTACCAGCAGATGGACCCTTTGGCACAAGAGCAGCAGTGACACTGCCCTGTCCCACTGGCCTGGCCCTGGCTCCCACTCGGGCTTGTGCCTCATGAAAGGGTCAGTGAAAAACACCTGCTTGTGGGACAGGAGCTATCAATAATGTGTCAAGGAAAAACATATGTGAGTGAGCTTCCCAGCAATGCTGTGCTGTTGGTCCTTACCAGCAGATGGACCCTTTGGCACAAGAGCAGCAGTGACACTGCCCTGTCCCACTGGCCTGGCCCTGGCTCCCACTCGGGCTTGTGCCTCATGAAAGGGTCAGTGAAAAACACCTGCTTGTGGGACAGGAGCTATCAATAATGTGTCATGGAAAAACGTTTAGACCTTGGGGATGCTTAAAAAAGAAGATCTGATGGCAAGAGGTGATGCCTGCTCTGTCTTTGGGGCTCAGGCAGGTCACTCTGCCCTCCCAATGAGGAACACAGGTGTTTCAATACATGCTGTGGTGCTGCACATCCTCTGCCCTTGCTGAGTTCCAGGAAATCCATCCCAGGACAGTGTAAATAGAAGATTATTTCCAGCCAAAAGAAAAGCAAATTGCACTACAAAAACTGATGCTGCCCCAACAGAGATGTGGTGCACACAGCCTGTGCTCATTCATCTGCAGGACAAGGTGCTGTAGGGCCTGGAATTGCAAAGGCTCTGGGCATTATCATGGGCACAGAGGATGGAATTTGAAAAAAGCACAAACTGCACACAGGAATGCAGATGTCAGGTGAAGACTGCAGAGCACTTGCAGTCCCAGTGCCTGGTTCTGTGGACAGGAGTGCCAAAATGGGAGCATTAGGCACTAGAGGCAGCACAGGGCAGGGGCAGGGCAGCAGGGTGGGCAGGGGATGGCACCCTGCCCCTGCCAGGAGCACTGCACCAGGGGCAGACAGAGAAGAGCTCCTGCTGTGCCTGCCCAGGCTGGGCTGTACATGCAGGGCTTTGTTCCAGCCACAGCAGGCATCACCCCACATCCACGTGCTGGAACAGCCACTGCTGGGAGGTGGAAGGAGCAGGGCACAGAGGGAGAGCTCTGCCTCTCTACCTGCAGTGTTTCTCTTGGCAGGAACCTCACCTTCCTCCTGCCCTGAAATCAGGGAGTGCTGCTGCCTCTGGGTTACAGAAACAGAGGCTGGGTGCTCAACCAGGCCTTGTCCAGCTCTAACCCTGCACTCACAGCAAGTGTGTGTGGCTGTGAGCACTCAACTGACCAGGGATTTTATTCCTGAAGACCACAGGTCTCTCTTTATTCCTTATGCCATTTAGCTTTTTCAGAAAACTCAAATGGACAAGAAGCATCATGCAACAGGGCGTGGAGTTACATTTATTCTGGGTTCCCATCTGCCCCAAAGGCAACGTGAGGTAATACAGCTGGTCTGCTCTGGCACTTGAAGCTGCCAAGAAATTCATCTTTAAAGGAAAGCCTCTTAACTCTACCCCTCTGTGCCGTTTGGCTGATTGATTTACAAGCCTGGAATTCTTCTCATTGTAAGCTTAATTCATTAACCCTCTCAGTCACCCAAGCAGTGGGTTAGCATAGCACAAATTCCTCTGTGCTCCATTCAGCTCTGGCTTGGCAGGCTGAGCTCAGGCACTGGAACTGTCCCCTGCCCCAGCTCCCTCCAGCCAGCTCTGCACAGCTGCACCACTGGGCACATTCAATCCTGCTCTGGCTTCTCCCAGCTCTGAAAGGTTCTCCACAGCTCTCACCCCACTGCCTGCAGAGCCCTCAGAGCCCTGTTCATGAACTGGAGGTCCAGCACTCACCCCCTTACCAAGCAGCTGTCTTTCAGGGAGGGGAGTTTTTTGTTGTGATGCTTGTCCCAGACAACAGAGCAGTTTCTCTATCCCACTTTCAGCATGTTTATGAGGGGTATTTCCATCATCTCATTTAGACTTTTCTTTATTATACATTTCCAGCCTTGGCACAGTCAACTGCTTCCTCCTCTCTGGTGTGTTCCTACCTTTGGTTCTTTCTGCCTGCATTCTATGCCCATGCAGGCTGGGAAACACAGCTGTCAGGGGAAGGATTTTCTGGCTAGCTGAATGGTGCTGGTAAGTAATTGCAAACATCTTATGCTACAGTAAAACCCCTGCCATTTAAAAATGTACATGGAAGATATTTCCCCTTTGACTATCAACCTCTAAACTGAGCACTGAGTGATTCACAGGGTTAGTGCTTTGCCTCCCAGGAGATAAGGAGATCAATCCTGGTTAAGGCCATCAGCACAAATGTGTTTGGCAGCTTCAAATAATTCTCTGGAAACACTGCAAAGGCTGTCTTTGCCACAGGTCTTGGAAAGGAGCTGCTTCATGTGTGTGGTGCCTGGGTTTGGACAAATGAAGAGGGGTTTTAACAAATCTGGAGCTCAGGGTTGCTAATGTGCCACATCTCTTCTTTTGTACTGTGGATTCCCTCTCTGAACTGGTCTGGGTGGCTGCCAGGACACAAGTGGTACAGAGTGGGACAGGAGGGGGCACAGTAAACTGAAAATACAGAATGTCAGCAGAGCAGCACCTGGGCAGCCTCCCAGTGCCCATGGGTACTGCATCAGACCCAAACCAAGATCCCTTTTTCCTGCTTTGATGCACAACCATTCCATAACCCCTACATCAGCACTGCCCTGAAATTCAAAGGACAAGGAGCACCTCTGGAAACAAGATCCAGGCTGCTCACAGCAGGCAATGGCCCAGCTCAGCAGGTACAGGGACACAGCACTGTCACTGCTGTGCCAGTGACAGGCAAGGGCTGGGAGGAGTTAATCCCATCCCTGCTGCTAAATGGAACCACCAGGGGCTTATCCAGCTTACCACCATCTCCCAGAGATAAACACAACCCCCCAGGCTCAGAGGATGCCTGCAGACTCCCCCAGCCCAGCTGTCAGTGGCCCTGGGGCAGAGGAGAGGCAGCCAAAGCCGTGCCAGGCTCTGCCCTGTGCCCCACCTACCTTTCCTGTCGGTCTCTGTGGCGTGCACCAAGAGAATGTCTCCAGATCCACCTCGGACATCTGGCCCATCATCCCCCTGCAATGGCAACACAACCACGTCAGGCACAGCCCAAGCTCCCTCAGGCCTGGTTTAACATTGCTGAGATTCCAGCTCAGCAACAACTGGCAGGGCACAAAGTGTTCCTGGCACTGCTGGCAGCACAAGCTGGCATGTGGACCCCAGTGCTGGGATAATCCTGGAATCTGCACAGAGCATTCGGTGCCCCAGATGAGGAGCTGGGCTGATCCTTACTCAGGGTCTCCCTAAGGCCTGGTTGTGGAGCTCAGGGAAGGCTGAACCTTCTGCCCAGAGGAGAATGAGCAGAAATGCCACAAACACTCCCAGAGGACCATGAGCAGGGCAGCAGCACTGTGTGAGCTGTCTCAGAGTGCAGGATCACGTAGCACAGTGGCTCTGGGGTGGGAGGTCATGCATTCAACTTGCATGCTCCTGGAACATCAAAACCCAGCAGTTAATTCCCTAATCTGGAGCCATTTGGCCAGAGGTCACCTGAAATGATCCAATAACTGGCAGAAGAAAACAGCCCTGCTAATTGCTTGACCCCTGCATTACCACTCTCTAAAACACATCTTTCTTCTAGCTACTGCATTTCACAACTCAAAATATGCAAAACTGATCCACCACTCAGCCAGCAGTTCCCACACTGCAGGAAGCAGCTCCCAGTGACAGTTCTATACTGCTTCAAACACGTAGATCAAAAAGCAAAGAAAGAAAAAGGACACTAAGACACAGATCTGCTAGTCCCAAATGTTCAGAAATCACTGATTTTTATATGTTTTTTAAAGGAAACAATCAGTCAAAGGAGGCTGGAGTTGTGTCTGGCTTCCCTTAGGAATGTCTTTATCATTTCAATGTGCAAAACAGTGAAACAATCATGCATTACAGCCATGGAGCAGCTCTGTGTAAGATGTGAATTTTTCAGGTGACCCTCTGGCAAAACTCATGAAATACTACTTAGAGAACATGTAAAAGCTTCTCACTCTCTCCTGCACATCTCAGCTGACCAAAGAACACCCCTGAAGTGGCAGTGAATGATCCATTCTCTCTGTTTCCCAGCCAAGCCCCCTGACAGCCTGAAAGTGCACCCAGGGCTAGACACAAAGCCATGTCTCAAACACAGAAACAACTCCTTTGGCTGCTTTTCCACATCATGTCCTGCTCATTCACCTGCTGAATCTGCCCTCAGAGAGGAAGGCCAGCACCATCACCCACCCCTGCATGGTTTGTGCTCAGGCTCTCAGGTGATTCATTTCAGACTGTCAGAGCTGAAGAGGTGGCAAGGGGCAGACTGGGAAAAGGGCACAGGATGTGCTGGTTTTTAGGGAGATATCTCACCTTTAGTTAAACCCTCCCTCATTGCTGGTGCTCCCTGCCTGTACCAGCATCTCATACTTTAACAGCAGCCTTCACACACACCCCACTTCTGCTGCAACCTAGTTTTTCCTATCTAATAAAAGCTGATGCCTTGTTTGTGCACACAGAGAATCAGATTTCAACCAAAGAGTATGAAAACAAACCCTGAAAGCACCTACCTCTTGCTTCAGTGTTAATCTAGACATGATTTCACTGTGGTCAATAAGGGACAGCTCATCTACCTCTTCCTCCAGCTGTGATGACTCCAAAGCATCTGGTGACTGTGGCTGCCTGTGACAAAGAAAAGGGAAATAACCTTCCTCAAATGACAGTAAGTACACAGACACTCTGGAGGTAAATCTTTTGCAAACAAGCCCAAATGTCTCTCTCTAACTCTGTTGTTTTGTGCATCTCTTGAAAAAGAGAAAGATAAACCTTCAGGACGTGAACACTTGTCAGTCTGCATTTCTGGCAGACAGGGTTTTACTATAAGTACACACTTCCACGTCTCCTTAATCCACCAAATTTTTAGTGCACACAAATCTAAGCCCTTCCTCAAGTGCACAGAGACTGAGCACACTCTCCTCATACACATCTTAGTCAGTTCATGACCTGCTGTGCTGAGACAAGGGGAGACGACAGGGAAAATAGAGCAGAAAATCATGACCATTTTTTTTTGGTCATTCCTACCCCCAAAGGCTGGTACTTTTGTGCCAGGACATGTCCTCTCTGTGCCTGTATTTCTAAAAAAAAAAAAAACAAACCCCAAAGTACTTATGTTCCTCATAGCTTTCTCCAGGCCAAAATCCAGCAGTCAGTATTTTGGGCAGATAGTGAGCTCTGCAGAGCACTCTTGTGCTGTCTCCTTCACTGCAGGGATTAAAACCCTCAAACCAGCTGCAGGAAAATGGGGGAGGGAAGTTGACTGTCACACACAAATCAACTGCTGTTCTCTGTTTTTGCTTTAGAAATGCAATTGCAGAGCAATCTCAAGCAGCAGGGAAGCACTCACTGCACTCCTCCTGAAGCCCATCTGTTACAGCTTGCACCTCTTCATTTACATAGGCAAATGACAGCTAAGAGCATTAGGAGGGATATAAAGCCTCCTGCTCCAGGGCTTCAGCCAGCCTCTAACTAGCAGGGTTAGGAAGAAATTTCCCTCTGGAAGACTATTCCAAACAGCAATACAGATTCTTTTCACACATTTCCCTGGAAGCAGAAGGGAGCAGCCAGTGTCAGGGACAGCACAGCCACTGACATGGACTGAGGATGCCAACACAGGCTGCATTAACCCCATGGGCTCCTTGAGCTCAGCAAGGATGTCCTGCCA
>NW_005054329.1:4429034-4429571 GCF_000277835.1 Geospiza fortis | reverse complement strand
AGCAGGGTCCCACCAGGCACTGGCTGTGCAAGACAAGTGGGCTCAGAAGTTTAGACAACATGGAGGAGGTTTAGGGCACACCAGGCAGCCCCAAGGATGGTTTGGCAGAGGGGATGTTGGGGCTCTGCACCCTTTGAACCTGGAAGGAGGACACCAGGGGTCAAGGCTCACCTTTCAGCACCATCTTTGCCCTCCTTCCCCATGGCACTGCTGTTCAAAGCAGAGTCTTTGGAGTGGCCATCTTTGACAGGGGGAGATTCCTGCCAAGAGAAAAGGAGTTTTTCATCATTACACGGGGTCCTTGAGCCCAGCCAGCCTTGCATTTACAGTCTGCCTGCCTCTAAATGGCCCTTTACTGTAAATTCCTACAGAGCAGTTAAAGATTGATGCAAGTTAATGCCAAATGCCAGGAAAACACAGAAGTTAATCAGACAGGAAATTTGGGACCATCTCTGGAGACCAGTGTAATTAGTACTGTTTGCTTTTAACATTGTGAAATGATGCTGAAAGTTACAACATAAGTCAGCTGTTGTCTTG
>NW_005054329.1:4423159-4428973 GCF_000277835.1 Geospiza fortis | reverse complement strand
TTTAATCCAAACAGACACAATCAGCTCGAAGCTCTCCAGTTTCAGTTCCCCTCCTGACCACAGCCCCCCTGCCTCAGGGGATGGATGCTCACTGCTCCCTACCTCCCTTCTCTCCCATCAGAAGAGGTTTTGCAATGATGCAAGGTTTCCACTCCACAACTCAGGGCTGTGGAAATGAGGCTAATGCAAAAAAGCAGAACCAGCTGAACCCGCGGCACGGAACAGCAGGTAGAGAGCTCAGAGCAAAGATACAGCATTTTAAATTAGCCATTTATTAAGGAGACAAATAGCCATGAACAGCAAATGGGAATATTAATCCAAAAGTGTCAGAGTTCAGAATTATTTAACATCATGCAGAGTGAAGCTTGGAAATGCAAACCTAGTGAACAGACAGGACTGAAACCACCTCCATGCTATCCACCCAGCAAGGAAACACCCTGCTGAGCCTGGGTTTCTTGGGGTCTGCAGGATTTTTCCAGACTCTATCTGTGAAGCCCTTTGCTTCAAAGTTGAGAATCTGCTCAGAGCTGCCCAAAAGGATGGGCCTGCCCAGATGTGCCTCCTGAGGGGAAGTGATGGGAGCACTATCTCTTGGCGTGTTTAACACCACCATGGATAAAGGTCCTGGAGACATCCTGCAGGAGATGTGCCTTCCAAGAGGAGGGCAGGCAAAAGGATCACCACACACTGCTGCCAGTTTCCTATGACCCAACAGGAAGATGGGACCTCCCTGGAATGGAAAATGCCCTGGCTCCTCTAGGAAATATCAAAGATGCAAGGCTTGGGTAAAGGAAGAAACAGCGTGTGAGTACAATGCTAAATCAATCATTTACTTTGCAACCAAACAGTGAAGGAAAAAATAAGTATTTAGTGCAGAAGGCTTTCTGTATTAAAATAGGGAAGGCAAAGCAGTTACAAGAAAAGATGTGGCCCCAGGATGGCTCAGGGTGCAGCTCTCTGCAAGGGAACTTCACACAAGCAGCTCCAAACAGCCAGCGAAGCAAGAGAAGCCATCCCTGACTCCTGCCAGGGCTCAGCGTCACCCCAAAAGCATCTCCTGCTCTGCACCTGCACCAAGAGGGCCCCCAGAGCTGCAGCCAGCAGTGGGCAAGCAGAGGGATGGCCGGGGAGCTGGGGCAGCAGAGGGATGGACAGGGTGAGCAGAGGAGCCGGTGCGAGCGGGAGCGCCGTGCAGTCGGCATGCACCGGGCAGGGCAGCCCCTCCCGGGCCTCTTGGGCTGTTACTTACTCCTTCAGAGCCTGGGAGTTCCCCGTTGCTCTGGCCAGAGGAATACAGATTGACATATTCACCCTCACCAGCCTCCTCACTGGCGTTTTCACTCTGAGGGAGACAGGATGAAAGGAAATACGTGATGGTGCCCCCCACCAGCGCTTTGTGGCAGACAGAAGCAGGGAGCAGAACTGCCCTGGCAGCTGCTGTCACCTCCCTCGGAGCTGTTCTCTGTCTCTGTGGCCAACAGCGGCCACTGAGACCGCACCATCGCGGGGATCATTATTTCTGGCTCTGGAGGACTATCCTGGAGGCCCTGGTCTGCAGCAGGCACTGCTTTGCAAGAGCTGTGGGCTCCAGGTGAGAGTGCCAAGGTGCAGTGGGCGGATTTCAAGGTGCTGGAAGCAGAATGTTCAGAGCTGTGCACAGAGCTCCTGTCCTAGCCAGGGCAGTCCTGCTGAGTGCAGACCAGCCCTCAGCCCCATGGGTATCAAAGGTATCCCCCAAACTAGGCTACAAGCATGGACTGGACCCATCAGGCCAGAATAAACCAAACTCGAGGCCTTTTGGGATATAACAAGGACCCAGTGCAAGGAAGATGCAAAGCAAGGTCACATCCAAAGCGTGAAAAGCTGCACATTTGCTCTGTAATCAGTGACCCTCTTCCAAACTTGGCAGAGAGGCAGCACTAGCATGCCCTGTGCTGACAGCTCTAATCCCATCAACTCTCAGCTTTGCAGCAGACCAAAGAGGAACTGTCTTGAAAATGAGGTGTTCAAAAAAGTATCTGTAATGGACAGACCTGCTCAGTGATGTGCAAAGGGATCTGGGACCTCAAACTAGCAGAGTGGGAACAGTGTTAGCCTCACTTCACCAACATGTGACAACCTGCCACCAAGCACTCAGCTGGGGCTGATGGGAACTGGGAAGAGCAGGAACCTGGAGAGAACAATAGGTTTTATGCACAGGAGAGACAGAGCTGGACTGGACCCACTGCTCCTGGTGACTCAGGAGGGAGCAGGTGGCAACTGCAGGATGTGAACTGCTGTTAGGAGCCTGTATTTAGTAACTACCAACCTCACAGAACACTCCTTTACCTCCCTCAGCTTTATCTTACAATTGCAGGAAGCTACAGCCAACTCTCCCCTTCACCAGCATTTGACATTTCGTGTTTCCTATATCTGCGTAACATTTTCTAAAACCTACTGAGGCTGTCCATTTTTTCCCTAGCCACTTTTATATGAAATTTCCTCTCTGCAATCCACACACATTTGGAAACCAGACTAGACCACAATTTAGCACGCATCAATACAAGAGACATTTTCTTTGAAAGCAAAACCCCAACAAACAAAGGCAGCCTTGCGTGAAGGCGCGTTATCATCTCTTTGGATGGTCTCACCGAAGGCGTCTGGAGAGAATCAGTGAAAGAGGTTTCAGAAGGAAGGCAGACAGGAGCATTCCCATTAAAGCTGCTCTCCTGAGAAGAGGAGTTTGGCACATCCACAGTGCTGGGTGACTGGCTGGCTGCAGCGGGCACCGCTAGGTCGGGGCTCTGGGACAGATGGACAGGCGGAAAAGGTGGAGTGGAGCAGGAGGAGGAGGTAGAAGACAGGAAAGGAGGTATGGAGACTTGGTTGTGAGGCACAAAGTCCTGGGAGTAGGACCTAAACACAGATTTGTACTGCAGGATGCAGAGAGACAACACAAGAAACAAGGAGGATGGGGAAAGGAAAGAGACAGACAAAAGAAAAAGTAATTAGATTGGCAGCAGCATAGCAGTGACAGCACAAGGCATTTCTAACACAGGCAGCACTATTTCACCATCCACACACTAGAGCAGGAATTGCTACCTGGGATTCATCAGCCAGGCTTTTCCTGGCTGTTCTTGCACCACCAGCAGCCTGGCTGCTCATCTCACAGAGGGAAAGTGAGCAGCAAGGTGTGAGCTGCAGGTATCCAGCCTTTGCTAGGCAGGGGAAAACCTGGATAGCTCAGAACTGCTAAAGCAGTGACCCTGAAAATCACCTGAGTGGAGGAAAGGATGTGAAGGCCCACAGAAAGCACAACTCTGAGCATGCTGGAAGTATCTACATAGAGAAAACTACTTCAAGTGCTGATTGCTTTTCTGGGATTTTCCACAGGATCCAAATTTAAGATGCTTTTTGCTCCAGCCCTGTAATTTAACAGCTACTGTGTCAAGTCTGTTCCAGAACACACAGCTCCCAGGGAGGAGTGGCTGGATACTGCCTTCAAAGTTACACTGAAGGATAAAGGAGATTATGCTGCTACTCCTTCCCATTCGTGAAAAACAGGGAGCAAAAAATGGTAATTGCCCTCAGGAGTGATGAATTCCTTATCAAACCAATCCTTTAATGCAGTGCCTTGAAGAGTCAGCTGAAGAGATGAAAAGAGATCATCTGCGTAAAGCTTTATTTCACTATCTCTCCTAATCATCAGATTACTGTTCAGATAATATTAAACAGGGTGCAGTGGGAATATATTGTGCCAAGAAAAACAAGAGCAACCCTCTGTCTTTTAACATCTGGTGCTAGTAAGATTTGCCATCAGGGTAAGTCCAAAACAAAGCTGACTACCATTAAAAAAAAAAAAAAAGCTAAATCTGCTGGAGAGGAGTTTATTTTAAATCTTGCAAAGCTGGTCATAGTCAAGTGGACTGAAAGTAGAATCACATCATCCAAAAAACCCCAGGCTGGAACACAGTTGTGGTGCTGCTCCATTGAGGGATCTGCGGCAGGACAGTGCAGTACAGAGCTCTCAAGAAGCACTGACACAACTTGCTCAAACCAGGCTGAAAAGTGACACCACTGTGATGTAGAAAGAAAGGGAATCAAAGGCAGGAATTGGAGAATTCAGGCTACATTTTCTCAGGAGAGTTGAGCAGGTAAGAAAAAGCAAAGCTTAGTCCAGCACCTGAGCCCCAGCAGCAGCACCCAGCTCAGCAGTGGGATTTTTGTTTCTACCTAGGAAACATGTGGGCTTAAAAATTTAAACTGATAACAGCCTCAGGCCAGAAGCCTGGTCAAAAAAGCTTTTCCACTACAAAGGAAAGGAAATGTAAAGGTCAATGATTAGGCTTTACCTTCCACCACCTTAATCCTTGAGTGCCTGTGCCTTGTGCCTTGTGTGGAGTCCAGCAGTGCTCCGGGTGTATTCTCAGGGCCCAAAACAAATTGCAGGCCATAATACAGAGGAGAGGAGGGGGATGCTTTGGAAAGAGAGCTTAAAAGACTACTGAAAAATAATTAAAATGCAAATCCCCACCATGTGCCTGTGGCTAAAAGGAGACTGGCTCTAGGACAGGCTCCTCTCTCTTCCTGCCCATTTCTTTCCGGATGAGCGGCGCTGGCTCCAGGGACACTGTCAGCTTTTGGAGCTGCCTCAGTAACAATGACAACTCTAATCTCCGTATTTACTTTCTGCCTGGATAAATGCTCTACATTTATTCATTTTCACTTGCATGGCACAAACCACTAAATCCCTGGTAAGACGCCGGGCTCATGACATCACCTTGGCTCAGCAGATTCAGTCTGCCTGCCTGGTATTTCATGATCTCACTGGCACTAATATTCCAATGATCACCCCAAGTCCCAGCCTAGACCCCAAAACCACTGCTCAACAGCTCAAGAAAGCACTCAAAAAACTGCTGTGCTGATAAGAAGATGCTTTGCCCCTGCAGAGGAAATGATTAGCTCCAGCAAAGCTCTGTGCCAGCTCCCCCATTGCTGGATTTCCTGCACCCACATGACACGGGCGGCACACGCTGTCCTTCACTTTGTACTTGATGGACATCTTCCACCCAGGAGGTCCAGGGGGTTTTGTTCCTGACCTGCTGACCCCAGAAAAAGCTGGCTTTTGCAAAGCAGCAGTGGAGCTCACGCAGGGCAGGACTGAAAGGAAATGACTGCGCTCAGCCAAGTCACTGTGGGACAAGCCCTGCGTGAGGTGCTGGCAGGGTTAGCTCAGGGCAGGCTCTGCTTCCCTGCCTGCAGCCTGGACCAGCAGCTCAGGGACATGAGTTACTGCTTCTGGGGCAGGAACATTTGCACAGCTCCTGCCTCGAGGAGTTTCACACACATTAATCCTAATTTGAAGGCAATTTAGACCTAAATATAACATAACACTGAAGAAATTTTAGAAGTTTGAATGCAGATAGGTCAGTATTGACAACCACTGTATGCTTCTCTCTCCCTGGTCTCCTAATACACCTTCAGAACAACTTCTTGGCATGAGATATGTTGAAAAGGCCAGCTTAAGGCCCAGGTACCCATGAAAATGCATTAATCTTCATTATGTGATCCGTGAACAATCATTTAAGGATACAGACAGGCTCTCAGCATGCTGTTAACAAAGGGAACAGTGCAGAGAAGCCTTTGGTGTGCTGGCATTAATTAGTCAGCCTGCTCTCAACTTCCAATCTTGTTGTAAAGTTGCATCTTGTAGAAAGGGAGCCAGGGAGCCCCCTCCTTCCTCCGGAGCCTGCAAGCAGCTCTGGAATTCCAGCTATGCAGCCGTGCTGGGACAAGAGCCAGGAGTGAAGCATACTTTTCAAAGGGAAAAAAAAC
>NW_005054329.1:4360676-4423128 GCF_000277835.1 Geospiza fortis | reverse complement strand
CCCCAGCCCAGCCAGCAGCTGCCCCAGGAATTGCAGCAATGGCTTCCATGGGATCTGGGTGTTGTCCATCTCCTGGAAGCCTTGTCATCCTCTAAAATAAATACTTTTTTTGGGAGGGGACAGTCCATTCAGCACAACTGTCACAAGGAAACAAGCCATCCTTTAGTGCTCCCCCCCAAGAGGCAACAGTTTATCTTGGAAACAAATCAGGGCTTGTTTTGATCAGCTTCTCAGAGGTTTCCTGCAGGGTCAGTCAGTTACGGCTCCACGGACACAACCTCCTACTCCATGGCTCTGGTTTAAGTGAAGTGATTTCTGGGAAAGCTACAAAACAGGGAAAGGATGCTCTCCTGTCCCCAAACTCTGGCCACACTGCCAGCTCCCACCACAGGACCAGAAGAAGCTCCCAGCATAAATAACTCTGCCTTGTGACAGCAAACGGCCAAGACAGGGAGAAGAGGGAGCTCCCTCTCCTCTCACCAGTGCACTGGTTTTTTAAAAAAAAACCTTTCTGCCACTTGGGAAGTGCTTGCACAAAGTCAGCTTTGAGCTGGGAGCAGTCTCATCTCCTGGGAGCAGCAGGAAGCAAACCCTGAACATTTACCACACACTGTGACACAGAGGTCTCCCAGAGACAGCATCTTTCAACCTTTTCAATTTGCTGCCTTTGATTTTTTGCAACTGTGAATATTTCAGAACAGCTTTCCATCATTAGAAGCCTTGTTCCAGGATGTCCCAAAGGTCAGTGACATTCTGGCTGTTTATTTGGATTAGATGGCAGGAGATAAGCACTTTTTTCTATTAAAACTTATTTCAGGAGAGATGCTTCTTCACACTCAGCAGGCATGGCTGAGCACAGCTAACAGGCAGACAGCGGTATATATGCAGAGAGTCAGTGGTTCCAAGTTACAGCAGTCTCCAGCCCAAATCCAAAGTTGAATTCAATTATATGGCTGACAGAGCATCTGCAGCATCAGCAGACACAGTCTTTACCTTTTAAGCACAGCCTTCTCAGTTACCCCATGGACTTCTGCCAAATTAATCTGCCATCCTGCCAGACACTCCCAGATCAGGTACAGCATCAGACTCCCAAAGTATGAAGCTATCAGAGGAAGGGATCTATCTTTGAGATCTCCCCTGCTAATGTTATTAAGGGAACTATGTGGGCAGCACGCCAGAAGTGGATGCCCAAATTGTAACAGTACAGAATTATGTTCACAAAATACTGGGTGTTGCAAAGTCATTAGACCCTAAGAATATAATTGCACAGACAACTATTTGAAAAGACTTCCTATCTCATAACACAATGCTGGGCTTCCAGGTACTTTTGCTAATGAGGAAGGAAATGCTCCTGCAATGAATGGCTGGAAACACAAGCTGCCAACAGAATGGCTTCAAGCACTGCCACAGGAAAGGCAGCAACTCCTCAGGCTGGAATGTTTCTCAGCAAGGCCTCTGACCTGGCTGCAGAGCTGACCTCCCTGGTTTTTAATGATGGTTACCACAGTGCAGGGATGGATGGGGCTTCGTGTGTCTCCTGGCTTCTGCACAAGAAAACACAAAATGCAAACTTTTCCTTGTGGAGGAGAGATTCCCGCACATCTTTGCAACAAAACAAATAAGGGGGCAGCAGGGGAAGAAAACATTTGTAAGATTTATTAACCATGCTGCCATGCATCCCTCTTTGGAAAATATCAGAATTCAATTCAGTTGCACCTCCAGCATCAACTCTTGAGCTTGTGGACAAAGCCCCCAGGTCAAGATGGTAGATCTGGAAAAGACAGAGTCTGGAGACCAAGACAAGACTTCTACAAGATCAGTCACACAAAGAACATGGGGTGTGTGGCCTGTGAAGTCCACATGGGACTGGTCAGAAAGACCTACAGAGACCTGCAGTGTTCCAACTGCAAGGAAAATGTATAAACCCCCAGGGGAAGTGGTTTTCACCACCCCAGAGGATCCAGTGATGCCAGCAGGCAACAGCACTATTAATATCAATGTCCAGGCCTGCCACAGTGGAAATGAACACAAACACAGAAGGAATGCTAAACAGGAAAGGCAAAACAATACCTAAGTCAGAGCAGCTGGTTAAAGGGATGCAAATCTTTTCAATCCCCCTTCCCTCTGCTCCAAATTAAGGAGTGAAAACCTCAGGACAGAAATGACCAAACACATTATGACTTCCCAGCCATGGGGAAGGCCTTGACTGAGGCTCCCACCATATGAATGAGAAGAGCTCAGATTCTGCTGAGAGCAGAGCCTGGTGTGTGCTGCAGGCTGGAGTGAGCTCCAGGAATGGGAACCAGGCAGGGAAAACGTGGGAAGCACATGGCTGTGTCATGCACGCCTTTAATCACTTATCTGACCCCCCTTTTCCTGAACACACGTTAGCACACACACAAGAAAGAAGAACAGTTGCTGTGAATTTTCCGTGCTCTTGTTCAATTTGCTCAAGAATGGTGAGAACAAGTGAGAACAGAAGCACTGAACTGGAGCTTTCACAAGGAAATCACTTGCGCCTTCTGCTGGAATCTGACAGCCAATTGGTGAATGGTAAATTACTGGAAATGTTCCTTAATTAAAAAGAAAACATAAAAAAAAACCCCAACATTTTGAGAAAGGCAACTTATTTCTCCACAGTGAAGGATGCAGCCAAATTTCCCCTAATGGCATGTACATGCCTTGGAGATACAACTGCTCCTTGTTTCAGTGAGGAAAAGCTTCCACAGGAGTTTCTGCAGCCACCAAGGGTGGATGGGCAGCAGTGGAGCTCATCACTGGATATTTCCTCTAGCATGCAGAGTTCTCCAGCTGCCAGGAAGCAACGAGAGTTCAAGATCTGATTACTGCTGCTGCTGGGAGACCTGCCCACCCATTTCCAGGCAAACAGCACAAGGATAGATTAAACCAAGGGACAGCAGCTCTGTGCTCTCAAGGAGGGAGGGAGGTGATCAGCTGGAGAGAAACCACTGCCCACCATAACCAAGGATGATGCTTCTTGTTGCAAACCTCCTTCCCCACTGCTTAGAACTTCCAAAAGAGGTGGGAATCTCTTGAATGATTTTTGACAGTACAATCCAGCTGTCCCCCCAGTGTGGCATTTAATGGCTCAGCTGTCCATGGGATGGGGAACATGCTGCAGTTCCTTAAAGCAGCAGCCCACACCACCAACACAAGCCCTGCTGGCACAGAGGCCAGACACGAGTCAGACTCGGATAAAAAACAGCTCAACTTGCCAAACCTATGAGGTCTGATCCAGTTGCTCAAGATCTGCCTCTATCCAGTAAAAGCTATTACCTCTGACACAATTTCCTGCAAAGGAGGGAAAAGCACAATTAGTGGGCTGACAGAGCAGTGGTGGCAGCTGAGCTGCAACAGCCCCTGCAGTGCTGGCTGGAGAGAAAGGAGTCAGGGCTCTGGAAAAATTCATCCATTAAAAATTAAAAGATGCTCTGAACAACTTCACCTCTTTTCTGCTGTCTGAAAACAGTCTTGTTAAGCCATGTAAATCAGGAGTAAGGCACTAATCCTTCACCTGGAGCACAGAGCTAAGGGGATAACAAGCACAACGTGGTGCTGGCTCAGCCTCCCTGCTGCTGGCACACGAACAGATGGGGACAGGGACAGGTCCTCCCTTGGAGTGACTCTGTGGCCTCCCTAGGCAGGCTCCAGGGAAGGGAAAAAAGCACAAGGCACTTTCTGAAAACTGGCTACACTTGCAGGGCCTTGCTGACGCTGGGTCAGGGGACAGCCATCGAGTTTAGCAGCTCGGACTTCCTGGTATTGATCCAAGGAGGTTTTTGCTTCCTGGGCAGAATCAACAACAATTTATGTGGCAGACACACAATTTTAGGAGATCTGATAGCCACTGCTGCTATCTGGGTACACAAGAGGCCAAGTGCTCAGCTGGCAGTGTCTGAAAGGTGCTCTCTCCCTGGCACTGACTCCTCACTAGGGCTGGTGGCAGCTAATGCTGATTTTTGCCAGGTTTATTGTTCACCAGCGCTCACTTGAGTGCCCTTTCTCTAGGGAGAGAGGAGAAATGAAGACAAGAGGATATGAGGAGCAGAGCAGCATGCTGAAGTGCTCCTGGTGGCATCCCTCGAGTGAAACCTCCTGGGGCAGATGGCAGGAGGGGCTCTGCTCCTTCCAGGGCTGATGGAGGGTGGGTGTCACCCTGGGAGGGATCCAAACCCCCACAGCTGTTTCACATCTCTGTCTTATTAGGGACAGGGGAAACAGGATAAACTGTGGCTATGGTATGACACGGGTCAGCTATGATGCATGTAAGGACATTGGTATTCTGCAGCTCAAAGAGACACTTTCACAGTGAAAATCTCATTTTTGGCTGTGAAAAAATAGACCAGATAAAGTAATGAGGAACTATGAAGTGATCCTAATTTAAAGGCACTAATGGAAAAATCACCATTTTTAATTCAGCTTATTTCATTTGACAGTGCCCTGTCTCATTGTTCTCATTGTTCCTCATGCTCCAGTCATTTATCCCTCACCAAATCCTTGCAAAAATGAGTAAGGATTTTTTAATGAAGTTTTAACATTTCTTAAAATAATATATTCACAGTAATGTAGTCCAAAGTAAGATGAGAATGGGTCAGAGCAATTTAATAGGTAGTAACCATTTAATCCAACAAGGACACTTTTTAAAATCAAAGTGCCCACGTATTTTTAGAACATTACAGAATCATATTTATAGCCTCCCAATTAAATCAAAAATAGTCAAGAACTTTTATCTAGTCCTACAGTTCCATGTTTTGCTAGCAAGGACCACTACCAAGTAAGAGAGCTGTACAATTCAGGACTTTTACTTCAAATTTTACAACTGTTTACCACAAATTTATGCAAACACTAACCTTGCCACCCCTCAGCCTTTTCATCTGTGCTGCAAAGCTGTGATAGTGCTCTCTCTCACACAAGTGGAAGCCAAAAGCTTTCATCCATGGCTTGTGAAGTAGCTCTACTTGTAAAGCACTTGAATACTTTCTTCTTCTTTGGACCAGTGATTATCACTAATTTTTAAAGAATGAGTAAGTGCTGAAATGGGAAGATAGCAGTGGCACAGTGGGAGGATACTGTTTTCAAACATTTAATATTAAACTAATTGAACACTTCGGAATCTTCTCAAGTCTTGCCTGATAATTTCTTCTCCAGAAGAAGCCTAATTTACTAAACATCCAGGTCACTGTCAAAAAATAGTGTATTCTCAGTTGTCATCACATGGCAATCAGAGCATAACCACACAGTTTTACATGAAAATGAGCACTGATGAGCTGGTGGAATCCCATGGTTGAATTTAATTTCATTATATTAACACTTTGTTATTACTACCATTTAATTTAAGCAGCTGATCAGAGATTTAAGCAGTGCTCTAATACTGTTTTGATTTAAATGATTTTCAGCTCCTCCTGCCATTTTCTCTTCAGGCTGCTCACAAGTGCTGTGGGAGAGAAAACCCTGCTCATCCATCAGCAAATCATACAAGCAAACTGAGCTTGTTTGGGACCATGGAGACGTGAAGGGAAGCAGACAGGCAAAAATGAGATGGAAGATCTAGCAGAGGCTGTTTTCTAGAAAAAAAATTAAATAAAGGAGCTGCAGCCCCTGTTCCACATCTTTGATTAAATCCATGGATTTTGGGGACAGCATCTTGTTATTTCTCCCAAGGCCAGGCTCACACAGCAATCTTTAATTGACTCATCCACATCAGTGGCATTATGCAATGGGACAAAAAGACTTTGCAGCTCCAACGTGCAGCCTGGGGCACGCAGAGGTCACAGGAGTGTGCCTGGGCACACAGGCCAGCCCTCCTTCCTCAGTCCCCTGCCACAAATGTCAACATGGAGAGAAAGCTACACCTCCCTTGGCTTCACTTGGTGAAAAGTGTAAATCTCACCAAGACTTACATTTGGCGAGAGTTACACCTGGGCAGAGTTACACCTGGGCAGAGTTACACCTGGGCAGAGTTACACACCGTTTCTCCCACCTGGGTGGTGACTACAGGAGTTCAAAAGCCCCCAAAGGAACCTCCAGGTTCACCTGAGAGGGCAAGCAGAGAATTGGCAGAGCAGTGATCAGCAGTCAGACAATACCCACGTGTTGCAGCAGTCAGAACTCACCGAGTGCACAGGAAAGGAGCTGTGCCTGCTGAGAAAGGAGTTAGAGACTGACATAGTGAGGCCCTGAGTGGCACCGCAGTCCTCGGGGCTGAAGGGCACTTTGGGTTGCTGGACACAGTAGGAGACAGAGGAGAAAGAAGAGGCAGCATAGGAGGCCTGCTGAGGAAGGGGGAGAAAGCAGGAGACACAAGACACAGAGAAAGAGAGCACAGAAAAGGCGATGAATAAAGGGCAAGAAATGCTAACTGTAAAACAATGCATATAATGGCTGGCTAAACAAACAGCTATTCATACAGCTCATCAGAGCCAGACACACCAATATGCCTTTCTTGAGCTCAAGAGGCACCACAAAAATCACAATTCAAATCTCCTTTGTTTCACAAATCCCTTAAAACGTGAACTCCTGCCTCCCCCTCCCTGCTCACCCTGGACAGCTGCTCCTGGCTGCCCTTTTGTCCCCTTGCTGTGGGGACAGACACCCAAAGGAGGAACTGGCTCTAAGCACACAGTTCTTGCACATTATTGGTTTTTTTTCTGGCAACCTGCACATTGGGAATTTGGCCTCTCCAGTGTGAGCTGTGGATCCTCACTGGTACTGCTGAGAGAATGGGTGACAGTCACATCCTGCCATTTCTCTGTCCAGTCTAAAATAATAATCATTTGCACAGGAGGCAGCTATTACACTGTAAGAGACAAATCCTGGCAAGGAATTTCTCCTGAATTTCCCTATGGCAAGGAGACTGAGAGAGGATAAGGTATTTCTCAGACTTGTTGAATAAAACATACAATGTAAACACACAATCTTAATCTGAAGCTAACAAGAAAGGACTTCCTCATTATTATATTACAGCAGAGTCCATCCAGCAAAACTTGCTGCTGCTAGAGCAGCTGATGCCCGTTTGATTAGCCAAATCACAATCTCCCAGGGCAGCAGGAGCAGAGGAACAAGAGTCTGGTGCCTTTTACAGGGACTATTGAATATTGAATAAGCCATCACCTGCTTGCACCTCTTTCCCAACGGAGGGATGAAGGGTGGAAGGCTGCACTTGAAGAAACCTTTGCTTCAGGGGAACTGCAAGCAACACCTTGATGGTATCAGCTTGTAAAATGACAAGAACGGCCAGCAGGCAAAGCAGTGACATCTTGGCTGTCCAGAAAATGATTTAAAAGGGAAGCAAAGAAATGTTTTGCTTCAGCCATCAAATTCAGGACAGGAGCAGAATTTCCCTTCTGCACAATGGCTGCTGCAGTAAATCTGCGCTTTGCAAACTCTGATCATGACTGTGCAGCCCAAGTCACCTCTAGAAACATCCCTGAAGTGCAGCCACCTCCACGAGGGGAAGGCAGGCAAGGGACTGCAAGGCACAAGTGACAGTGCAAGGGTCACACTGATGGGGACCACAAACCCCGGAGAACTGCCTGATCCTCAGGAGATGAGTCCTGTAGACTCTTTAGTATCTCTGCAAAGCAAATGGGATGCCAGCATTTAAAGTCTTATGCCCACAAATGAATAGAATAAATATAAATATAAATATAAATATAAATATAAATATAAATATAAATATAAATATAAATATAAAATATAAATATAATATTCAGCTCAGCCAAAAAGGTCACTTTATCTTTTCAGGACTCCCCTTGCATCACAGGAATGTATTTATGCAAATCCCAAAATTAAGAGTTAAAAAGTAACACTCTGGGACAGTCAAACTTCAGCATATAAACATGAAGAAATATTGCAAGAGTCACCCTCACAGTGGTAAGATCATGGCTCTGTTCCTACATTTCCTCCCATTTTGTTAATGCCATGGCCAATTTAAGTAAGCTACATCAGAAAAAAAAAATTAAAACAGAATAAATAAGATAATTCATATAATCAAAATACCTTAAGTTGGAGTTGGGAAAAAAAAAAAAAAAAAAGGAAAGAGAAAAGAAATGAAAGGAAAACCTTTAAAAGGAGATGGGACAAAATCCCACCCTCCACTGAGGTCGGAAACAAAACTGCTGCTGCCATCAGTGAGGTCAGGATTTCATCCCCCACATGGAAAATGGCCCTTTCTGTGCTGTTAAACCTTGGACCCACACACATGTGGATGTGGATGTGGAAACAGCCTGAGGGGCCAGCAGAGCACTGAGAAACAGGTAAAATCCTGACTCACACAAGGGGACTAGGGGGAAGCAAACATGCAGAGTGAAGCAGTGGCTGTACCAAAGGTCTGAGCATAATAAAACAGCAGTTATTCTGTTCAAACAGTTATTATTGGTGGCATCTCTGACAACAGTTTCAAAACAGCAGTGGGAACAACAGTGCAGCAATCTCTTGAAAATAGTGCTGCTCAGTGTGGCAAAATCTTCCAAGCAGTTGTCGTTACACAAGCCTGGCACAGATTCAGCTTCAGCCCTGCCATGTGCAAGACAAACATTTCATTTTTAGGGCATTTTAGGACTTTCAAAGCTTATGGGGAACGGTCTGAACGTGGGGCTGGAAAGCAGCAAAAATTCACAAAATGCAAAATGCCTAAAACCACGTTCACAAGCTGCCAAGGAGCACGACGTGGTGACAGCAGTGAGACATCCTCCCACCACCTCTGCCTGTCAGAGCCAGGAGCAGGGAGAGCTGAGCTGAGCCTGGTGGCCCTGGGGTGTCACTCACCAGCTGCCTCTGCTTGGGTGGGAGAGCAGGAGGAGGTGCCAGATCTTGAGGGGGGTCTGAGCTGCTAAAGGTGTCATTGATCCCATAGACTTCCCTGAGGTACTTGTTCTTCTTCTGGTAGATGTGCTCGTTCTGAGGGGTCTGGTAGAACATGGAGGGCTGTGGCTCTGAGTAGTCTTCCACAAACTGCATGTAGGCCATCACTGCAAGGCAAAGAGAGGTGGCACTCACTGTCCTGCTCTGCAAACCCCAGCTGAGGGCCAGCAGGCAGCTGCTTGTCCTCAGAAGGGCACCCTGCAAATCCAGATATCCCTCCTGCCAGCCAGCACGCAGCAAACACCATCCCAGGCCCTAAACACAGCTCTGGAACCATGAGGTCTCCAAACAGCAACATGAGAAGTCTCTTTCACTGATGCTTAGCCCAAATCCTCACATAATCCATGGCAATTCTGAGAATATTCCTCAAAATGTCCAAAGTCACCAAAAACCCAGAATAGCATCAGTCTGATTTTTAGGAGTGTAACAATGCAACCCTGACAATGAATCTGTAATAATTCTAGTGCCTACAGTAAGTGTGATGTCTGCAGTCAGCAAGATCTCTAGAACCAGCAGGCATACAGTGTTTCTCCATTCTAGCAAGCTGATAAAACTGTTATCAGAGAACACCTCCCTGTGAGCCTGGCTGTGCCCCTCCCTCAGCTCTTTAAATACCACTGCCAATCCTGGTACAAAATACTTACAAAACACTTCCAAAAGTGCCACTGACCACGTGTTCCTACCTCCTCAGCCCAAATCCAACACCCTTTGCTCCCACATCCCTTTTTAAAGCAACTTACCATCTCCAATTTTCAACTTCAACTGATTCACAAGCTTTTGTGAGAGGTGGCTCAATAGAAATGTTAAATAGGATCAAACCTTGTCTAGAGGACCTTTCCATCTGTACAATATTCCTTCCAAAATCTATTTAAAGCCCCACACAGGTGAGCCTGGGCAGCTCTGACAGAGGATTAGTTATTGTTGCAATATTTCAGTGTTGAAGGGGGAGGATGACATCCAGCGCCACAGAAAGACTACAAACCCACCTCCATTATTAAGGATCAGAACTGTACTGAATAATATAAAACAAAGAAAGAACCCCTTTCTGTACACCTGAGAGCAGGAGAAACAGATGTATTCAAGTGTCATGGGAAGGAGTAACCCAGGCCTTCTTGTAAACAAGCTGTCATGCACAAGGCACTGTGAGCATCCCTCCCTTCCTCCTGATAAACAAGCACTTGTTACTTTTTGTAAATCCGGTCATTTGGTGGCAATCATTCGTCTTCTGCTGGCATTTCAGTTGTACAGCTGAAAGGAGTGGATGAGTTCAGTGAAAGCTATAAATACAACGAGCACAATGCAGGATTTGCACATCATGAAGTTGGTTCCCACACTGGCTGCTCCTCTGTTCACCTGCCAAGGCAGACCCCTGGGCCAGCCTTTAAACAGGATACAGCCCTGCCAGCAGGAAGGAGTAGCTTTGCACCTGTCTTGGGCACCTTTTTTCAGATTTCCTCTAACATTTTAAACTCCATTTAGAAAGGGAGCTAACACAGCTGCCCTTCCCCAAAAGAATTATAGCCCTCTTCCAAAAAATAGAATAAAGAAAAAAAGAAATAATGAAAAAAAACTGGTTGGAGCAATGGGAGCACAGGAAATGGAGCTGATGGACTCCAATCCTGACCGGTAGCACCTGCTGTCCCCATCCTGTGACCCCACAGCCCTGCCAGTGCACAACCTGCAGTACAGCCAGTCCTGCACAGCTCTGCCAACACTGCTGCAATCCTGACCTCCAGCTCTCCCTGCCACCTGAGCCTTGCTCCTCCTCCTCCCTCAGACTCCCTGCTCCTTCCCAGCACCACCTCACAGTGAAAAGAAGCACGTTCTGGAAATAGTCTTATTTGGAATCATGGTGATGGCACAGGATATACAGAATTGCTAAAATTGTCTTTTCAGGTATCAGTGATTCAGTTGGCTGAGGTGCTCCTGTGCCCTGGAAAATGCCCTGGTATCACACAACAACTTCAGGAGACAAGATCTAAAGAAGGCTGATGAAAGATATTTCTCTGGCAGCAAAAATGAACTAAGGATCAGGAGTCCTTGCAGAAATGCAGAGGACAAGAGCTTGAGGGAAAGACCACATTTTGAGAGCTCATCAACTGAGCAGGACAACAGCCAAGAAGGCAGGCCTGGCAGTGCTGGCACAATGCAGCAGCCACTGCTGAATCCAGACCAACCCTTGGTGCTGAGTCACCTACAAAAGCTTCAGTGAACACCCAGAACTGCAGACACCAGTGGGGATCCAGAGCTGTGAGCTCCTGGAACAGCCCCAAACTCTGCAATGACACCACAGCTCAGAAGTGTTGGTGAAAAGGGCATCGCGTCAGACACTTGTGTAAAATTAAATCACTGCAACTCAGGGCACTGAGCCTGAATGCTCAATCTGCCTTAACTCAATCTGCAAGGGAATAATGAAGAGCTCTTTTATCTCAGCTCTTTATGGGGCTAATGCATCCCATTGTCATGGCAGCTCCCCTGCCTGGCTTGTTACAACTAGTCCTGGGCAGGTGAGCATGTCTCTGCCTCTACTTTGTCATCTCTGTTTTTAGGCAAAGTGAAAAGCAGTTGGGATGGTGAAATGCAAACCTGGCACTGCAGAGTGCAAATCAAAACAGGCATCGTTAAAATCCTGCCAATCTTGAACAGGAGAGTAAGAGAGCAAGAGCATTCCCATGATTCCTGATTGCAAAGGGTCTCCTCTCCCCCTCTCCACTGTGGTTTTTAACAAGGCAGAAATTTAAAAGCAGATGGGAAATTACATCAGCAGCTCAGCTCAGGCTGCACGCCCTGCAGCAACTGTGCAGAGGGAGGGATGGGAGCTGCAACTCCCCAGTGAGCAGCTGGGGTGGAGTGACAGTCTCAAGGCAGCACCCCAGGAGAAAAGGAGGCGTGAGAGAGAAACCTCTCCCACCACATGCCCAGTTTATGTCAGTTCTTAACCCAGACAGAAAATATGTGAAATTTAAAAAACCATGGAATCTCAGACTGAGGCACCTTCCCAACAATCTGCTCGCAGTGCCTTGCCTGTCATTTCTGAAGGAGCGAAAGCTGCTCGGGGATTTGCAGCACACACCAGCTCTGCCCACATGGCAGAAGTCACAGGTACTGCCCTCCCAGGGCCAGCTCTCCTGGAAGCAACACTCATCTGCAGGAGAGGACCAGGGGCTGCTGGAGTCCAAAGGGGTTATTAGGAGATGATCAGCACTAAGGCACACCTGCAATAAGGTGAGGCACTCCAGCATCCCCCTGAAGGGCTCCCTGACAGCCCAGCCCGACCCTGGGCCCTGCACAGCACAACAGATTTGTGTGCATGGCCAAGAGCCAAAATAATGGACATTCTTAAGCTGTACCACACAGCAGAAGTCAAGGTCAATGAGGCAGTGGTTGCTGTCACCTCTGGGAGGAGAGCTGCTCCTCACAGAGCTGGCATTATCCGCTGGCTAAGCCCAGCCTGCCCTCAGCGTGGTTCCTGCAGTTAAATACCAGCTGCTCACTGGGCACCAGGCTGTGTTTTGTTCCCACTGACAGGGAGGGAAACATGAATAAGTGCCTCACCAGTAGTTTCCAAGCCATTTGGGGAAAGGATCTTGTTATTTCTGACTCTGGGCTCTTAATGGCAGAAGCTGTTCCATGTCTGAGTCTCGTTCAGCCGGAGCACGATGCTGGTGCTCAAGCAGAAGTCTGGAGTAATTTGCCCTTAGCACAGTAAAATAACCATAACTCATGCCAGACTAAAAGCCCTATCACTCCTCTGTGTAAATTATACAGAAGTCAGCTCTTGGAGGTCCCTCTGAGCACAGCTCACAGCAATGCACAAGGTTAACTCAAGCAGATCTTTCTTGCATTACCAATAAAGACCATCAGTGTCTCTGCTGCAACACTGCCAGCTACCAAAAGATGACCCACAACAAAGGCACTACCACCAAGTCCCATCTGTGGGTTTTTTTTAACAACTCCATGCATCTCCTCCAGATCCCAGGAGCTTGCTGAGGTTGTGGAAGCAGCCCTGTGTGATTACACAAGAATATCTACATGCATCAGCCTCTGGGCAAAAAATATCCTGGGTGTCACCACATAGCCTGAGTAATGTTTGACTGGCCTTTTAAATGCTGAAAAAGTAAAACTAGCAACCACAAATCCATGGTGTGATATACTGTGGAGTAAAAACAACCTAAAACAAGTTCTCAGTGTCACATAAATGCAACTAAAAAAATTGCAGCGGTCAGGTATCAGCCCCAGGACTACCTACAAGTTTTGCTGCAGGGATGCTTTATCAAATCATCAGAGTTGACAACACTTTAGGTAACAGTTCCTACCTCTCCTAACAATGCAATCTGATCAATACTCCCAAAATTTCTGATAGTGCCAGATTACAATTAACTCTAATCCAACATCAAAGAAAATTCACACAAGGCCTTGGTACTGAGGTTAAAGTTGTGCTCAAGCAATAATGCAGATTGCTTTTAAACTTGTTGTCAACTCTTAGGCATCTTGTGTGATACCAGAAAACAAAGACATGGGGCTTAATGACACAAGCAAACAGCTCAGGTCTCTCTTGCAAATGTCAAATTTCCTCTTACCCAAGATTCACCCAGGAATCTCCCCTCCTGCCTACATGCACAGAGGTGCATTTCCCTGCATCCCTCCCAGCCTGAGTGGGGTAACAGCCATCCCTCATTAGCAACAGCAGATCCACAAGGATCTGACCCTGTACTAACGTGCTCTGTATCACAGCCCCTGGCAGCTCACACTTCAGGAGAGGATTTTGAACTGTAACACCTTTGCCTGTGCCCATTTGCTTCCTCTCTGTTGTCCACAAACAACCATCTCAGCCTCTTTTTTAACTGATTTTAGTGTCTTTAACTGCTTGTTTACCAGAGAGGAACAAAAGAGATTTCCTGCATATAGGGACACTTGGATGACCCTCACTTTCAGGTGGGTCAAGCCTTGTGCTCTGAGTAAGATCCCTGTGGACTGGTCACTCAGGGATAATGGAAATGCTTTTAGACAAGGCACATTTTTAAAGAAGTGACTGGCAGAGTGCACTGCATAGGAATGGAGAGAATGACACCACACACCCCTCTTACTGCCACCTTATCCACAGAATTGCAGCATCTTGGACTGGTTTGGGTTGGAAGGGACCTGAAAGAATCCAGTTTCAACCCCCCTGCCATGGACAGGGACACCTTCCACTGGGCCAGGTTGTTCAGAGTGCCATCCAGCCTGTCCTGGAACACCTCCAGGGACGGGGAGTCCACAACCTCTCTGGACAAAAATTATTCTCAGTGAGAAATCCATAAACTGCAGAAAGGAGCCAAAAGGCCAACTCAGCTCTTTGAAATCAGCTCTTCTCTTGGGCTGCCAGCCATGCAATGTAATGTTCTTCCTCCAGATCTTGTATACATCACCTCCTCATGCAACACACAGCTGCAAAGCCAGCCAGTGACCAGTAAAGCAGTATCTGCTGGACCTCACTGTGCAGTCCACAGCCTTCCCTGGCAGAGCACTGCGGCTGCCTGTTTGGCAAGGGGTTTCACATTTTTCAGCCATGAACATTAAGGAAATCAGAAGAAGGTTGTGAGCTTGAGATGTGGTCGGCCCTGGTGTGGTAGGAGTCTGGCTGGGGACAGGAGCCTTTGCTTTTAGAGGCTGCTTGTTTTAATGATGTGGGAAATTCTCAGGCATCCAAAGGAAATGAGATGCTGTAGCAAAACAGCAGTGCTGGAATCTAGTTAATAGTGTTGTCTTGCACAGCTATGTGGGTGACTGTGCTCCTATTGCCAAGTAACTGCTCTGGCAGGGCTAGGTTTTGGACAGAAAAGCAGTCCTTTCTCTGAGCTCCTGGAGAGGACCCAACTCTCCTCTGCAGTGGGAAAACAAAACTGGGGAAGGGGGGGAGGAAACTGACTTAAAAAGGGCGAATAGAGCAGAAAGATCTGCAAGGCAGAGTGCCTCAAAGACTCACATTCAGGTGAACAGAGAAATAACACGGTCTCACCACAGTAATGAAGATGCTGTGTGATCCCAGATCCCTTGGGCCTGGAGCACTCTTGGCCCCAGGAATCACTCCCTGCCCACCACAGCACTGCCATTTCCCCTCCAAGTCTCTGACATTGACCAACGGCTTTGGACACTCAGACTCAAATGAGAGCACCACCATGATCACCACTACTTAGTGACCATCAGAAGCGCAACAACTGCAAGGTAAAAAATAAACTTGCTTACTGTGTTTGCTTTTCTTCTCTGGCAGAGGTGGCGGCTTTTCTGGGTCACTGTTCGAATCTGGAGCAGCAAAATCACCAATGTATTCCACTGGTGCTGAAGAGTTTCCTTGCTGGAAAGGCAGAACAGCAGCAAAGGGCGTGAAGGGCATGGAGGGGACAAGGACGGCGCTCTGCAGGTCATCCTCGGAGATGTTGTCATACTGGGACGGGTGCCTCTCGTAGGACACCCTGCAGCCCGAGCTCTCTGAAGTCTGGGAGGCTGCACTCCTCCTCTTCTTCTCTGGTAGAGCTGGGGGAGTCTCTGTTGGCTGTGCTGCTCCTGAGAGGCTGCAGAGTTCCAGTGGAGGAGAGGTGCCCTGCGGGAGCTGGAAAGTGTGTCCATGGAAAGGGGAGCCAGACTCGCCCAAGGACTCTGGCAAGGGGCTGAGGACACTGGGCCCCTGAGGAGGTATCTGATCAGTGTTGGAGAGGTCCTGCTGCAGGAATTCATAGTCTGGATCATAGTGATCTGATTGATCTGGGTAAACAGAGGATGATGTATTAGTTTCTCTCTTTTACTGTTTAGCCCTTCTCAGTTCTGTCCCTCCCATTCTATCAGTTAATTAATCGGTTCATTTTAATCAGAGTGGAACTTCTTTGCAGCTGGGACCATCTTTTTACACCTTCTGTAACATCCAGACTTCATACAACTCATAATTAATTCTTTACACTAGCAAACAAATAACAAAAATTCAACAGGCAGACATCTGCAGGCTTAATTTTTGTCATATTTATATTTTTATTTTCTTTCCTAGCATGTAGAAACCACATTGCTTTAGTCTACCAGGACTGTAATTTCTGCAGACAGGGCTGAAATGAAGAAAACATTCCACTTGAGAGCTGAATTGAGTTTGAGAACCATCACCTACAGCAAGGGAAACACATTCCCCTGGGCTTTTTCCTCTCTGAAACAGCTCTGCACTGAGCTGCCTGCAGCAACTCCAAGACAGCAGCTGCAAGTGCAGTGCATTGAGTCCATCAGCTCCTGCAGCAGAGCTCCCAGGGCAGGGCAGGGCCCCAGCAGCCCCTCTTACCCAGGGTTTCACAGCTGGTGTTGCGGGAGCACTGCCCGCTGTCGCGGTCTAGCGAGGAGAGCTGCTCGTCAGACTTGCTCAGCTTGCCAATGCTGCTGCACGGGGACAGCCGAGGAGACTCCCCCCCATAGGAGTGGCTTCCACCTGACAACCTCCTCTGGGCATAGCAGTCAACATCAAAATCCTTCAGGACAGAAATAAAAAAAATAAAAAACATCAAATCATCATCACTCTTGGCAGCTCGCTAGTGAGGAAGATGCAGCTCGAGGAGCAAAGACCTCCCAGGAGGGGAGAGGATCAGTGCTGCTGGCCCTCTCTAAGCTCAGGGAGAACACAGAAACCCTCTGATGTACTAAACAGCCCATGCCAGGGAGCTCTGGGTGTTCTTGATTTCAAGCAGGGGTTGCTGTAACCACACTGGACTCTACAGATGCTGAGAAGATGACCAAGTCCTTTACAGCCACCTGTGTCTGATGACTGCTTGTCCCAACACTGACACAAGGGAATGACACTGCAAGATCCCTCATGACATATCTGGGCCTTTAGCAAATACTTGGTTACCTCACACAAAGGGAAAATAAACTACAGTGAGATACAGCTTTCTGTGCCTATGGCTATGGTCCCATTTCAGAAATCACCTCAAGCTTATTAACCCGTGAGTGAACCCCCCACTACTCCCACTCCATCAGAACAACTTTAGTGTGACTGTAGTTTCAATTGAAGAGTGGCCACAGCTTTATCTGAGTCAGCCAAATGACTGTAGAGGCTCCCTAAGCCAGAGCTGAGGCTTTAGGGATGAGGACAAGATTTGATTTTTGTGCAATTTGATATGATTCAGGTCCTCACTGCTGAGCTAGTAAGTTCCTGAATGGGTAAAGCAAACCCAGCCATTTACAACCTCATAAACCCCAGACAAGCACAAGAAATGGAATGTGATTAACACACATACAACTTTCCAATTTTTCTACCAGAAAATGTACAAATTTCCCCAAAGCACCAGCAGCGGTCAGAGCAGCAGCTCAAACTACTGATTGAGTTAAAAGATGCTTTAAATTGTGACTGGATGAAGACAGACTTCTGATCTGAGAGAAAACCCTGGTGAGATGTCAGGGAGCTCGGCCAGCTGCTGTCCCCTGATCTATTGGCCATGGCAACACTCAGCCACCCCCATCCTCACACTCTGCCACCCCTCAAGGCAACGAAGTTTGTAGCAATTTGTCAATTAAACACAACAACACTGTAAAAAAAAAATTAAGCTGCCAACATTATTTATGACACTGCTGTTCCTGCCACTGCCACTCCCACTGCAGAATGCCTGGGACGAGCAGGGACCTGCAGCTCTCAGCATCTCCCTGAGCTTTTCCTCTGCCTCACAGCACATTTCCCTTGGCTCTCACAAAGGGGTTATGCCATTACCTGTCTGTTGATCCCAACAGGTAAACTGGACCCACTGGTAGCTCTGCTCATGGGGGCCACCACAGCCACTCTGGTTGGGGAAGGCGCCGACTGACGTTTTTTAGGGGGCAGTGCTGGTGGAGGGCTGCAAGATACAAACACAACAGGAATTGATGTTTCCATCACTCTTCCAGAAAAAAAACGATTTTCAGAGGCTTCACAAGATGTTTTCCAGAAAGCTTTTGTCAGCCAGGAGCTATTCAGCAAAATGTATCCACTAAAAATATCGATTTAAGAATACTCTCACAGGTAAGGTAACTTTCCTGTTAAGTCATTTATTTTTTAAGGTTGGTATTTCTCAAACAGAAACAAATGCTGCTGTAAAAAGTATTTTTAATGGAGCTAATTAGCATGGTAATTATATCTTAATAAAAGCAGTGAAAATCCAAATTAAATGTTTTGGTTGAGCCAAATATTGTTTCCATTCACAGAAGTCCCTCCCCCTCCTCAAACCTTCCAGATCTGAAGAATGCTCAAAATTTCACATATTTACAGGACAGGAAAATTCTCTTTTTTGGTCTTTGCTTTCTTGGTGAACTTCAGGGAACAAAAGGGTCAGAGCTGCTTTCACTGTGCACTGTGAGGGCTCCCTGTTTTGGCATGAATCTGTGTCAATCTCCCACATTTACAGTAATTTGTGAGAGTTTAACCCTTTGACTTTTAGCTTTTGCTTCTAATGACACGTAATTCTGGTAGTCATCAAGCCTGAGAAGTTCCCAAGAGCTCACATAGTCTGTTCTTGGAACATACCACGAAATTTTTATATAACCTTTGAGAATTCATAAAATACACAGAAATGTGATTCTTTTTGTCAGCCACAGCCGCATTTGCAAATTACCACAACATGTATTTTTCACACCAGCCATCAGCACCAGTATTAGAGAAGAAAAACAACACACACAAACCTGCAAACTGGGGGTTTTCTCTTCCTTCTCAAAATAGAACATAGAAACTTTCATGTGGTTACTCTTAGAACAGGGTAAGAACAACCAAGCACAAGGGTTTTTTCACATGCTCCTGGCTTTCACTCTTAAGCTGATAGGCAAAGCTGAACAATCTGGCTGTGCAGGACAGATTGGTAACTGCCCCCTGAGGTTAAAGGAACATTTCCCATGTGATACAGCAGCCCAAGACATTTGCACAGTGTGGAAATCACACGGTTTTATGTGAGGTTATTATGGATTTATGTGATGCCTCTCATGTGTGGGTATCAGGGCATGGCATTATCCTCACATAAAAAGAAGGAAAAGACACAAAGAAATAAGAGAGAACACAAAGAGTGCAGGAGCAGGGAAGAATTGCTCTGGAGGACTGGAAATTCAAAAGCAACACTAACCCTCCTCTCTTGTGCACATTTTGGAAGATTGTTTAAAAAACAGCAGGCTGGTAAGAGGCCCTGGTGCTCTTTGGTCAGTGGCTGGGCAGTGTTACCTGTTCTCTGCCACACGAATGCTGGGCAGAGGGGGTTTAGGAGGTGCAACTTCTTCATCCATGGAGTCAGTCAGCAGCTCATTGGATTGAGTCATGTTAGTTGTTTTGTTGAGGATCTCCATTTCTCGGTCTGTAAGGGGAAGTTCTGATGGGCTGCAACATGCAAAGCACAGATTGTAGATCACAAACCACAGCTGGAACACAGCCCTGACAGATTCAAACCTATTTTAAATCATGTGCTAGCAGACAGGCACCTAGAGCAGAAGGCAGAATTTGCATCTGCAGGTGGAATTCCATGTATAATCAGAGCTCAGAGTGCATGTGACACAAAGGTTGTTCCACTGCCAGATTTTGGTGTTTTTCCTATCATAGCATATTCTCTTTTAGTGATCCTGCTGAAATGCAAGGAGGGGCTACATAAAGAACACTACACCACCCTCTGTGAAGAACAGCTGAATGATTTAACTCAACTGTCAGCAGTCAGAAATTATCCCTTCTACATCAGTGCTGCCCACAGAAGAAATCAGTGACCCACCTGTCAGATTTACATGCTGGTAAACTGGGTTTAACTGGGCTTGTGGGAGAGGGATGCTCCTGCTTTTCAATCGTCAGTCTGACCAGCTCCTGATGGGTGGAGAAAAGAAAAAGAGAATAATCATCATTTGCTGAATGCTGCACTTAAACACAAAGGGAAGCTACTGCAGTAAACTCTTGGTTATGGTTTAATGATGGTGTGGACACAGAGAGAGCTGAGCTGGGTTTAAGTCTGGTACAGAGCCACACAGATGATGCAGAACAGCTGCTAAGGAGCAGCCTGCACCCAGAGGAAGTTTTGGCAGTATTTGAGTGAGGTTCATTACCCTGACTGAATGGGGATTCTGCACAAACCCACACGTGTGTCTTTTTGCTATGCTTCCTCTTTCCTCTGTCTCACAACTGTGCTCCAGTCCACACAACACCCTAGATAATGGTAAATTGGCTTTACATAAACAGATCTAAGTACAAAACAGCCTTACCCAGTGGAGTACTTCATCTAGCCAAAACCAGCATTAAATAATTGCTTTCTATTTTATAAATAGGAATGAATTTGTTTCAAAATGCAAATTTTCTGTAAAATGCCCAACCAAAAATTAAACAGAGAACACCTTCATTAAAAGGCCTGGTTGCCCTGAAGCCACCTTTTAACACATTAGCAATAGAAGACCTAATCATTCAAGAAGCTACTGCAGTGTATCTGTTATAGGCAGATAAGGCTCTGGATAAAGAGATAAGGGCATGATAATCCTGAACTCTAAGTCTGCCAGCAGTCAAAGCAACAATCATTCATGCCAGAAAGACAGAGAGAGCATTTCATGGATGTCTGAGGCTGACAAATAAATCTCCTGCTCACTGATACACACACATGCCCCTCTTACAGGCAGCCTGGAAAACTGGCACTGCTTCCTGCCTCTATTGGCTTCCCAGCATATTACACAAAGGAAACTGTAAGGGATCAATTTTAATTTTATTTATTTTAAAACAGACTGAAGTACAGCGTCATCATTCCAGTATCATCTTTGTGTCCTTGTCTGTGGAGCTTGGAAACAACTGGCATTGCCATCATCTCTCTGAGGAAGGAAAATACTCCAGTTCTGGCCCTTTTACATAAGGCTCTACTGAAAGCTGAAATTCCATGGGTTAACACACACACAACAAGAGGAATAAAGAGCAAACACCATCCGAGTGTCCACACAGCTGACTTTGGTCTCCATGCTCTACTTACACTCCTGGTGTGAGCCGGTGCTCCAACACAGTACATTGTGTTACCCAAAAACTCAGCTCTCCAGAAGCTGTCCTGGAACATCCCACACAGGGGGAAGGAAGAGGGAGCACAAACAGATGTCCATGGGGACTAAAATATGAAGATGTCCCTGCTGGGACAGAGAGCCCTGGTGGGAACAGTGTGTTCTGAGAAGTGTCCTGATCAGTAACATCACTTGACTCTTTTGGCTGCATTTGGCATCATGGGGCTGAGTGATGACTCAATGGATTGCCACCTTTCTGCCCTCTGGACAAAATTCCACTGCTGAAAAGGTTTTTGGAGATTCTCATGTACTTTAAGAGACTCAGGGTTGGACCCTGTGGGCTCTGGGGTAGCGGCCAGTGAGGACTGCAAATGCACAGGAGCACAATAAGGGAAATAAAATGTATGGGCACTCAAACCAAAAGCCAAAACAGTCCTTAAACATCCCCCTGAGAAGGCTATGGAAGGGAAAGTGTAATGTCTCCTTTTCCTTCACCTGAAACCAAAGCCAGGCCAACACTGCAGACTGTTGGTGGCTGTGCTGCAGCAGCACTGAGGAGCCCCACTCAGGGCTGAAGGGCTCAGTTTTCCTGTTTTGCCAAGCATAATGGACACACAGTTGTCTACCACATGGAAATGTAGGTTAAAATGGGAGAAAACCAATCCAATTTGGCTCAAAAGTATCTTCAGAATCATTCAAACCATTGGGACTGGGGGAAAAAAAACCCCAAAGCACCTTCCAGTGGAGGCACCAAGGCATGACTGCAATTAGCTGAGAGGATCACTTTCCCTTCCAACTTTGACAAATATCACCAGACCCTGAATGTTTCTCCTCTCTGCTATCCCCAAAGGAGAACTAGCATTTGGAAATCGAGCCAGAATCTTTAGCATACACATAGAGGTAATGTGCAGACAACTGAGCTAGATGCACATTATGCTATTCCTTATCAGCAAGGAAAGAGATTCCTGCAGCAGTAATTAGAGATAATTAAAGCCTCTCTACAAACTATGCTACTTCAGCAAGCTGAAAATTCCACAATGAGATGGATTTTTGAGAAGTTATGTAATCAAACCAAGGATTTTTTTTTATGCCTAGCAAAGCCCTAAAACCTGAGATCAAAATATCAAGTAACAGAGGTGAACAAGAGTCTCCTTTATGTTTAATTCTGAAAATAAAGAAGTAAGCATTGAAATGTGGAAGTGGATCTTGTGTGATCTGCCAGAAAAACAAAACAGGCTCTGCTGTGGAGAGAAGTGTCCATCTTCTCAGTTCTGCTTCCACCAAATGTGGCTGGGCCTTTCTAAAATAAACCCTGTTCCTTGCTGTGCAGGAGGTGAAAGCATGCTGCTTCCAAATGCTGACCTCTTGATGGGCAAATACTCTCCCATCTCCCCAGACAGCCACACATCTGCTCTAAGGCTGACCAGACATGAGCCAGCTCCAACTGGAAGGCCAAAATAACTCAGTCTAAAAAAAAAGCAGAGCCTGATACAGCCCTGGTGCTGAGCAGGGCTGCACAGCCAGGCTCAGCACTGCAAGGACGTGTCCATGGCTGCCCCCAGTCTGGCCTGGCTCATGAACAGATATCCAAGACCTTCCTCAGTCCCAGAGCTTCTCCCAGTGTGCAGAGGACACAGCCCTGCCTGAAAGGCAACAGGTACCACGGACTTAAATACTGCTTAAAGTCAAAGAACAACTCCCAGGTTGTGTGTCCAAGTCTCCTGCAATGAGACCACACAGCTCTGATCCAGATCTGGGGATAACACATCTCTCTTTGGGATTGTGCAGATTCAGTCAGTGATAACTCACCATTTGCTGGGGAATTACAGCAGAGATTTTCACATCCTCCAAATTGCTGCTGAATTCCAGACTAACAGCAGCTGAGATTTTAGGCTAAACTCTTTTCCTCTCTCCTGCTGTGCAAATTTAAGGCCAGCTTTACTTTTAAAATGTGTAGCTTAAAGTTAAAGAGCATATTGTGCAAAATAATCCTAGAAAATCCATCTTCTTTAGGTGCTAGAAATGATTTGTTTCAAAGGTATTTATTTAAAAGGCTCATAAAGTAATAGCAGATTTTAGTATCTGTGCTTGAGCGTCATGACAGAGATATCCAGATGATGCAGACACCAAACCAAGAGGCCTGAAAATGTGACCATTAAAGCTTGGGAGATCCACTTCATTTTTACATTTGGCTCCATTTAATAAAACTGAATCTGAGTACAGTGAAAGGTACCTGTTCCTGATACATAACTCCAGGTAAAGCTGCAGTTCTTAAAACTCTATGCCAGTTTTTCTTGTGTAGTAGATTTAAACTAAATTCAGTCCTGCTCTTGAAAGAGCTTTAACTTCCTCTACAGTTTCCAAAATAAGATTCCCAGGAGATAAGACTCCCCAGTCTGTCCATTGGTGCCCTAAGCCCAGATCACCCAAACTTTTACCAGCAGTGCTAGGACAGGTGAGTGATCAACCCAGAGCCAGCCTGGAACACAGAAATAACAGGCACAAGAACCTTCCCAGGCAGGGGGAAAGCCCACAGCTTGTCCAGGGTGGAACAGGGAGGGAATGCTACAAGCAGGTCTGACAACGGATACAAAGGTTTCTGTTAAACGTTTCCATTAGCAATGTAAAACTAATCTCCAGAAAATCAGTTTAGCTCATCACCTGTTCCACACCCTAATCCAGCTGCTTATAGTGGTGATGTATCACTGACAAATCCCTTGAAATTTCTCTTAAAAGATGGAGCTGGAGTCTTTCATTCTCTGTGGGCATTGACGAGGGAGCATTTTCATTTTATTTTGCTGAGACAGAAAATGTGCAAACCACGTCTTGTAATCTGCATGGGAGACTGGGAATGACTTGCTGAAAATTTAATGCAATACTGAAGAAAGATCCATTGCTTCTTCCAATTCATCCAAATGCCAGGGTGAGCATGCCAGAAGTTCACATTCAGAGCCAAAGTGTGCTAGTCTTTAACGAGCACTCCAAAGAGGAACACTTAACTTATGGAACAATTGATTTAAGAGGTAGTTTACTGAAGGCAGAAATAAGATCTTCATATTTTACCTGCATTTAAAAACCTAGAAGAGGTTAACCAGAAGTCTAGTTTACAGTAGAAGAGGTCTAATTTAAACTGGAAGAGGTCTAGTTTACACTAGAAGGGGTCTAGTTTACAGAGATGTCTTCTAAAATACATTATCATATGCTCTTTATAATAAAATTTACAATGTCTCCTGTACCTTGACTCCATCCAGAACAGCTTTAATGACATCCTTCACTGTTGTGACCATCTCCTTGTCCTCTGAATTCACCCCCTCCAGCATCACCTGATCAGACCAGCGGATGAGGTTGGCCAGGCTCTGGTACACTCGGCTGTAGCAGGACGAGATGGCAGAACTGCACAGGAGGAGAGGGAGCAGTTGAAAAAAAAAAAAAAAAAAAAGAACAAAAAGAAATTTTGGAGATGTTATCAAATGTTAGGAGAGTGAGTTTCACACTGTGCATTTCAGTGCTTTGCTCTCTGACACTCAGAATTTGTGTCAAGCAGGTGACAAAGCTCAGGCTGCTCCTCCAGTGCAGCTGCTCTCCTGTTCTCTAGCACCAAATGATGACAGTTTGAAGGTACAAACCACCAACAGCTGATTCCCAAGCATCAGAAGGAATTATCTAGGATGCAGGTTAACAAAGCAATGCTAAACAAAAAAATATTTCCATCTTAATTTACAGCTCCATCCTATGCCTTAACGTTTAAGGTAAGTATTCAAGCCCTACATTTAAGTTTAAGCTATGTTATTTCAGTATTATCCTTCTTCCTTATTAGCTCTCCCCAAAACCACCTTGGACCACTAAGAGCTGACTCTATTCATTCCTTTACAAATCACTGCCTCACTGTTTATAATGCCTGAAAACATGTAATTAAAATTACTTCTTCAGAGAAACTGAACTGAATGAATTTCAGGTTTGAAAGAGGAAGGGTGTTGCTTTGTTTTGTTTTTAATGAGAAACAGAATTGAAGCTATTGTTCTGAAGGGGGGAAAAAAAATGAGTTTTGGAAGGATGACAACTTTAAATAAAAGTTAACTGTAACAACAGTGCTCCCAGGCATTTTCCTGGCCATTCTGAAAACACTGACTTCATTACTAAACAAGGTGTGTTAACAGCACTGCTGATGGCAACGCTTCAGCAATTCTTTGTCACGTTAAATCAATTTCAAACTGCATCAAAACCATAAACAGATAAGAGAAGGTGTAATCTTGCAATCATTACTGATACAAGTTGTTCCAAATCTTCCCATTTCTCTCTGGTATCCATTCTGCATTGGCTTAACTCCAGTAACTTCATTATCTGTGAGAAAAGAATCAAGCCCACGAGCTCCAATGTGTTTATTTAGGTGAATGAGGTTTGCAGGACTGGGGGAAGAACTACTGTCAAGTTTCAACCAGGGAATACAAACAATAGCAAGGATTTGATTGTTTGGTTGTTGTCTGGGTTTCTTTTTAAGGTTTGTTGCTTGCCATTTGTTCTCATTTCAAATGAAATTAGCCTGGTAGGAGATATTTCCTAAACAGGGCCCTCCCCCATCTCTTTCTAAGGCTTTGATTTCTTTGCCATTAATCTTCAGTCTGCTTCCTTCTAAGGAGGCAGTAATTGAAAGCCCATTTTGTGCAAGATTTAATTACTTTTTTCCTTGATGCAAATGCTTCCCCTAAAGCAAAAAAAAAGTCCAGCAATAATTGTAGGGCTTTCTTTGTCACTGACACAAGTCTTGCTCACTTTTCTTGCCATCAGAGTCACCCCTTTATGTCCTGCCACAGGTAGGGAGAAGGACATGGCTTTTTGAGAAAACCAGATCCCCTTTTGGGTTTTTTGGGAGGCTAAGCAAGGCAGGGCATGGACACGGGATCTGTGCTTTAATGCACAGTGTTTCCAGAAAGAGAGACTTATCATTGTGCAGAGGACATTTCCATTTTAACAGATTTGCTCACTATGATTCAACAGAGCCAACCTCAACTGGATCTTACCTGTCCCAGCCACAGGTGTGATACTCACCCATTTCCTCCTTCCTTTTGCCAGAAGCAGCCCTGGCCCCAGCACTGGGGCCAAACACAACTGAGCATCTCTATTTGCAAAGTATTTGGCACCCAGTGCTACCCCAACTACATTATAAACCTTCCCTGTGCCAGCACTGAAATAAGCATCTTGAAAGAAAAAAAAACCTGGAGCTATTTAATGGGAAAACAAACAGGAACAGCACAAAAACTGGCAGGGTTTCAGGAACCAAACACCTGCATTTCTCTGCTTAGTTCTGTGCTTTTCTCTGTGTTAACTTTGCTCTTTCAGTATTATTCAACAATGTTTGTTTGTTTTCTGTAAATCAATTGCTCCAGCATCCACGGGATGAACACCAACAATATCTCTGTGGCTTGGCAACACCACAGATTCTTATAAACCATGCTGAGCTTGGCTTTGGCAAATTTCTACTTCTTTCCTGGCTTCAAACCCACTGCCTAACTGGTAAAAACGTAATACACATAATCTGTTAAAACATAAAACAATAATCTGTTGAGTGAGGCAGGAATGAACTTGGACTGGTTAATCTGCTGAAGTACATCTATTTACTTCTGTATCTGATCCAGCAAAATCCAAAAAAAAGCAGTTAAGAGTGCAGGCTCAGACTTCTGTAATATCAGGGTGGATAAACTGAGCACAAAAAAGGATTACTCTGGAGATAAACTCTTTTTTCAGGTGAAGCTATTGGATTTGTTAGCTTTTAGGATACCACCATGGACTGCAGAAACAGGAATAGCATCTGAAGAGAATCTCCCTCTAGAAAACAAGGAATTTCCAAGTTTATGCTAAGAACCATCCCTTCCTCCACTCTGAAAGCAGCCTGATTTGCTTTATCTTTCCATGGCATGAGCTTCTTCACAGCAGGGAATCTGCTTTTAAATGATGTCCGAAAATAATTAGTGAAAACAGGAGTCACTTCACCAGCTCCTCCTGCCATGAGGTTCCTCAGATAAAGCAGGAGCCTGTTGGTCTGTCATGGCCCCAAAACCCAAGGAGGAAACTCACCTTTGCTGGATTCGTGGGTCAGTTTGCACCAAGGGCAGGATGGCTTCCAGCACTTTACTGGCTGAGCCTGGCAGCATCTCCAACACTTTGTTATCAATTGCCATTTTGTCCACAATAGTCTTAAAGTAGCGCAGTGCACTGACCACCTCCTTCTCCTTTTCCTCTAGCCATGATACATTCTGAAGAGGAAGGAAGAAAAGGAGAGATTTGTTAAAATTTCAGTGTTTTTAAGGGCAGGGTTCCTTTAACAAACTCCAAGTTTGGTGACACTGAGGTGTGTTCCAGGAGGAGTGGAAAAACCTCCTTTTACCACAAACACTTTTAAATTGAATTACTACTCTTTCAAAGGAATAGTCAGTGCAAAATCACACCCCTACTTCAACCTTCAGAATTACCTGCATTCCAAACTGAAGGCTTATCTTGATCAGTTTTAGGCTAAGATTAGCACCACTGATGACATCAAGGACACTGCTTTGAAACCCACACCCAAAACTGGGACAGAATGGTTTGGGTTGGAAGGGACCTTAAAGCCCATCTGGGCAGGAACACCTTCCACTATCCCAGGCTGTCCAAGCCCCATCCAACCTGGCCTGGGACACTTCCAGGGATGGGACAGCCAAAGTTGCTCTGGGCACCCTGTGCCAGGGCCTCACCACCCTCATAGGGAAGAATTTCTTTTTAATATCTAACCTAAATCTGTCCTCTGTCAATTTAAAGGCAATACCCCTTGTCCAATTACTACACGTCCTCATAAAATACATGAAAACACCCAAATAAACTCCACTCTGATGAGCCTCCAACCTAAATCATTTTGTGATGCTGCTGGAACAAGAGAACTCACTCACAATTTCCATGAGGACCAATTGTAAAAGCTAAGTTTTGGCATTGGTGAATGAATGTTGCAGAAGGGAACAATTCATTGGAATAAAGCTGAGTTGTGGTCACTCATTTCTGTGCCACCACAAACACAAGAGGAGGAAATTCAGAAGTGATACATGATACCTCAATGGCATTCTGGACAGGGATAGTTTTTAAAAGTTTACAACAGCATGCCTGGAGGACTTTTAATGCCACAAGTAGTTTCTAAGTGAGATTTAAATTGACTATTGAACACTGCTAGAAAAGGAGCAGAGAGCTTAGCAGAGTCAGATTTCATCCATTATCTCCTCAGTAAATTCAGCTTCAGGAATTAATGACCTATGGGCACTGTGTGCTCCCCATATTCCTGTCAGCTGTTAAACTGCTGCTTTTCTGCAAAATCAGGCCAGCAGCCCAAAAGGTTTTAGGAAGAACAATTTATAGGCAGCACTGGTTAGTAATTTGGGGTCGGTTGCATAAAAAGGTTAGAATCCCAAGTTCCATCTAGCTCCAGCTTCAGAAGTCTAAGTCCCAATCCAAGAACTGCAAACCACCCTGTCATTTTCCATCTCTTCTGGGCAGTGCCCAAAATCTGCTGCTGCTTCCCCTTTGGACAACACTTCTTGCCAGGAACCTCAAGTTCTGATCTACAGCCCACAGTGCCCTGAACTCCCTTCCTTGCTGAGGAGCATCCTGGCAACTCAGTGGGATAAAAAATGACATTTCCCATTTTGCAGGGATGTGCCCTCACCACTGCAGAGTTTATTCCAGGATACAGAATCTTAAAAACATTTAGGTTAGAAATGACCTCCAGGATCACTGAGTCCAACCATTATCTATGGAAAGCCTCAGCCTCTTCCAAGGTTTTGCATTTCATATGAAATGATCACACATTTTAGGGATCAGAGGGTCTGTAAATTCCCTGGGTAAGTACAACCATGGTCCAGCAGTCAAAGCTCTCAAACAGAAGTGAAAAAATGCAGACTGCAGTTCCTGCTCCCATGGCTGTTTATGGGTTTCATTCAACAACTGTTTCCTGTAGAAAGGCTTGTGACTTAATAGCTTAAACACTCTCCTGGTGCACAGAAGGGATGGGCCTGACAGAGTTCAGGGCTGAGAATGACAACTGGAAACACAAATCCTTCCGCTGAGCACACCAAGGGATGTGAATCCAGCCACCAGACACTGCCTGGGACACAGCCCTTTCTTTCTCTCTCTCCTTTTTTTTTGTTTTGTTTTGGTTTTTTTTCCTTGCTAGTCCTTTGGGTGACATTCCCCAGGAGCACTTTGTAATGAATTCTCTTCCAAGGTCCAAATCATACATAGATGTGCACAGAACCACGGAATGGTTTGGGTTGGAAGGGACCAAAAATCTCATCTCATTCCACCCCCTGCCACAGCTTCCACCAGCCCAGACTGCCCCAAGTCTGTCCAACCTGCCCTGGAACACCCCCAGGGATGGGGCAGCCACCCATTTCTCTTTTGTGCATTAAATGGGAAAAGGTTACAACTCAGGCAAAACAGCATCTTCTCTCCTCTCCCTGCCTGACACATATAGATGTTTTTGGATGATTTCTGAAATTTTCCCTTAATAATCAAATTGCAAATGCATCATGTATGAGACACAGCTGACCCAGAAAGGGTCACAGTGAGCTGTACAGAATACACCCAATTACAAAAGCTGGAATCATCCTTTTTTCCCTTACATTTTGGCAGAGTAAAACCTATCATAAGTCTGTATATAGCACTGAAGGACAGTCCTGTTCCTACAACAGGATAAGAATCACAGAGTTCAGGGGACAAAAGGAGGTTCTGAAAAGAACACCCCCAATGCTGCCCCCATCCAGATATAAAGAGGAACAGGAGATGATGATGTTGGCATGAGCTGAGCATATCCTTCAGCTTACACATCGTGATTTTACATTAATTTGTAGTATTGCTATTTCTGCTCTACAGTGATTATCTACTTCAGGAGCACAAAAATAGCATCTTAAGTACTTAAGAGGGAGAAAAGGATGATATTTGGTTTATCAAGTGAGCCTTTTGACAGAAGATCTCCCATTTGTCAACTGATGTCCACGTTCCAGTGAGAAAACCTGGCAACAATCCAGGCACATCCTCTTCCCCACTCCCTCCACTAAAGCTAATGAGCTGACTACATCCAGCTAATTGATTAGTTGGGCAGTAGCTATTAAAATAGGTAAGGAATGAGCCAGAAATCAACAATATTTCGCAGTATAAAAATGAATGCAGATTAAATAATCATGTACACTAATAAAAAATATTTCAAGTGTTTTGTTTTCCAATTAAAAAATCCCAATCTGTACATAAAAATGATTTTAATGTCCAGCATGGCTTATTAGTAAATCCTCTTGCACTGTTTTTAGGGGAAAAATAGAAAAGCAAAAACTTCATATATTATTAACATGCATTTGCTATAGACCACATTTTGAAAAGGGCTCTTCATTTTCTAATGTATTTTATGTGGTCACACATCAATTTAAAGGAAGGCTGCTAAATTATCTCAAGATACCATCCTGAAACATCATTGGAATTAAAAGCCTTCAAGGAGTACTCTCACTGTTGTTTTGGGGTTTTTTAGTTTTATTTTTAAATAGCACTCAGCCTTGCAAGGTGTATGGCTCCCTAGAAAGCATTTCCACAGTCTCCTGGGGAAAAATCCTACAGTCTGGGGAAAAATCCTTCTCATCTTCCACCTGGCAGAATAGGGTGAGGAAGGCTGCAGAGACTTCTCTGGGTGTTAAGCAAGTCACACAGCCTAAGAAAACTTTATCTTGCTGGCTGCTCTCAGTAATTCCACAACAACTCCCAGCAGAGATAATCTGAAAAATCCTGCATGTCTGGCACTGAACACTGGATGAGACTTTTAACAGCTGAGAATGATGTTTAATTATCCTAAACAACCTCAACTGTTCTTAACTTCTGGCTTCGATTTGTACTTGAAAGCTGACTGCAACAGTGCTGTCACAGAGAAAGTCTCCAGCTACACGATCAGGTCACAACAGGAGGGGAGATAACACAGATCAGGTTGTGACCTCATTTCTTAGAGGACCTGGAGTACATTTGGTCTGAGGAACATTGTGCTGGATCAGCAGCTGCTCCAACACTTCTGTGGGACTCTCCCTGCTGGTGCGACCAGAGATTGAGCACATCTTTGGAGCAGCTTCAAGGATGTGCTTGCTGGGGTCTGGGGTTTTTCAGAGGATCACACCCCAAACCAGGCAGCTCTTTGGAAGCTGTAAGCATAACCCACAGGGTGTGCATGTGGGGACGATGTGTCAGCCCATACACCACGTTCCATAATGAGATATTTAAATGCTTGTGGAAGGAGGTCTCATCATGCTCTACAAAGGGAAGCACATGTCTTGATTTAATAATACACAATGCTGTTTATAGGTAACCATAAAATGACCCTGAGGATCCCTGAGCTGCAGAATTATGCAGAGGACAAATTCACACACCAGATTATGATAAACTGAGTACCAGAAAGCAAGAACCCATCAGGATAGCAGAACATGGCCTTTGCTTACTTTGTTCACTGACTTCTCTGGTGTTTTCACTGTCAGGTCAGCTTGCTTTCCTTTCTTTGAGGGTGTTCTCTTTATTTTTGGTGAGTGAAACTTGCCCTTCAACTTCATGGTGAACGAGGAGAGATGGGAACGCTCAGAATCTAGAAAGACACAGAAAAGCATTTCTGGATTAGGGCAAATATGTTGAAACCAGGGATGTGTTACAACATTATCTGGAAGACACTTGCACCACGTAAATTTATTGAGTGGAACACAATAAAGAAAATTAACAAACTGCTGCTCTATATTATGTTTCAAACCACAACACCACCATAATTTCCTGCTTTCCTCAACCACAATATCAGCATCATTTCCTGCTTTCCCTTGGAGGCAGGGACAGTGGGACTGCCACTGCTCTGTGCCTTGGAGGGAAGAGGGAAAACACCTCTCTCCAAAGCACTTATCTCCAGAAGGTCCTGAAGTACTTTACAAAGGAGGCAATCATCGTGCCTCTTTGGCAGAGGAGCAGTGAGCCCAGGGGATGAAGCGACTCCTTCACAGCCCCTGGCTGAGCAGAGCCCTTGGCTGTGGGTCAGTGCAGGCAGGCTCTGCCTGGTACTGGGATCTGGCTGCTTCAGGCATGGAGAACTCAATGCCAGGTCATGCCCTTCCCAGGATGCTGATCTCTACCCACTCTGCAGCATCAATTTTGAATGTGGCCCCGTGGATTATGTGAACAAAACTGCCAGTCCTTGTCATCTGCAATGGATTTCACTTCCAGTGTACCAGAAAAACACAGAGGAACTCCTTTGGTACCTAATACTGGGGCATCATCCTTCAAGGAACTGAACTGCAGAAGTGTTCAGCCCTTTGAAAAATTTGTATTTTCATTGTTTTTTGAATACCTAAAAGAAGTAGTCTCAAAGGTTTGCAATCATGCCATATGCAGACTTACCATTGAAATACATTTTTATCTGTTTAACCATGAAGCTAAATAAAACTAAGCTAAAAACGAAAAACTAATCTGCCTTGCAGAGTGCAATTTAGAAAGTATTTTGAGCAAAGAGCACTTTAATAAATGAAGGTCTGAGTTGCTCTCTAGCGACCCAGATAATTCAGCAGAAGTTACCCAACTTGTCTCTAACTACATTATGAAGAAAAGTACACACTTTTGCTGTATGCTTCATTTTTCTTTTAGATTATTTGAGCATTAGCTGCACTGGCTGTAGTGAGTCCAGAGGACAGCCCCATGCATGCAGCACTGCAGCGCCTCGTTAGCATGCAGACTGCAAACAGCAAAGGCTGCTGAGTCAAATCTAGCAACCAGCAGCTAAATACCACAGAGCAAGTGCTCTTCCTGGTACTCAGAAACCACCTAGCCACAGCTCAAGGAAAGGAACCTGGCTCCCTTTGAACCCGGTTTCCTGGCAGCATGTTCTGACCCTCTGCGAGCACACTCACAGCACTCAGGTTAGGGATGTCCTCCAGAGCAGCATTTTGCAGGCATCCTACAAATGGAAGCTGTGTGAGCACCCATCCTAATCCAGTCTGGCTGCAGAGCTGTTCTCCACTTACAGGAGTAAATGTTTCCCCAAGGTTTTCTTTGTACCCTAAAGTCCTGTTTAGTGCTCTGAGGAGGGAGGCACTAAAAACCTTGGCCAGTGCAGACAAATCCAGGCGTATCAGTTGGCCTCTGAAGAATCACTTACAGCAGCTGGCACCCCAACTTAGCAGCAATTTACGTCAGTGCTTTACATCCACAAGAGGATCTCCAAACCTTTAAAACCTCTCTGTCTCCACAGGGTGCTGAAGGTCACCACTGAAGAGAGTTCCTGGCTGCTGTGATAACACTCTTGAGCTCCTCCCCAGAAAATCATTTGTATTTATTCCATACACCATATGAGAATTTCCATATTTGCACGCATATGCACGCTTGCCATGAAAAGTCATGGCTCTGAATTAATTTTTTGAGAACTGGCAAACAATTACAATAACTAATCTACAGGGAAGTAATGGTGACAGGAACAAATTGTGTCTGGCTCCTCCACAGGCTGCAGTGAGATCCAAACTCCTGGTCTCAGTAAGACAACACTCAATGCCTACAAAACCCTTGGTCACCTCTGGTGATAATTTTGCATTGTAGGGACAAGATATTTGAAAGGGAGAAAGACTTCAAAAGATTAATATTTCCTTTTCTCCTTGCCACCAGACATCTCTACCCACTTGTATGGGGCAAGCACGTGAATGGCTGAATCACCATGTCTGGGTGGTCAGGAACCTCCAAAAGGAGATGCCACCAGAGAAAGTTCCTTTTCTGCTGACAGCACATCCTGTCACCACCACCACCAGCCAACCACTGCTCCTTTGCTCTTTTTATCCTTTGGTCACACCAAACACCAAATCATTTGTGTGCCACGCTCTGAGAGGAGATAGACACACAGAGCAAGGACAGAAGCAAGTGGCTTGGAGCAGAATAGGAACTGCTTAAAATAGTACTGAAGTAAACCAGCTGACATTTGCAAAAATAATAAACGTTATTGTTTGAACAGCCCTGCTAAGTCCTGCTTTGAAGATCACAAATTAATGCAGCTTTTTACAGCCATGGCTCTCTGTCTACACCAAGCACTTTCCAGCTCTCATCTGCTCACAAGTTTCTGATGCATTTGCAGTTAAACAAATGAGTCACAAACCAATATTCTCTCACACTCAATTACACTTAGCACTTAAAATAGCGCTTTTCTTGTTCCAAGCACATTACAAACACATCCTTCTCATCCTTAAACAGTCAGGCCTTAACCTCACTCTGCAGATGGGAAGCAGGCACAGAGGTGAAGCAACTTGTCTAAACAGAGCAGAGGGTGAGTCAGTGACTCTGGTACAGCATCTCCATCACTCTGCAGGCCCCCAGCCTCTCCCCCTGTTCAGGGATCGAGCTGTGGAGCTCCTGTGAATATGTTCAGGGAATGCCAACAGAATTATTCGGCACACTGGGCTTTACAGTTTGCAAGCTGATACATCATTCAAGCATTATAAACAGAATTTGCTTTGTAATGAATCTGGATGAAGTGGTATAAAAGAGAAGTGACACTTGAGCAGGGAGGGATTCCAGCTCACAGGTGTAAGGGACCTAAGCTTTTACAGATGAAGCCTGAAACTCTTCTCCAAAGAGCACAGCTGAGCAAGACTTCCTAGACTTGTTACCACAGCACTGGTCTGCTTTGAAAAAGTAACTTTTTAAAATATTATATCCTAATTGAAATAGCTTACCTGTCCTGTGTGTCTGTCCAGTTAAAAAGTTCAAACAGCACAGCATGCCTTTACAGATTAAATAATTTGATAACATACACAGAGGCAGAAAACAGAGCCATGGCAGTGGCTCAAACCACTTCTGTCCCTCTGCTCCTTCCTGCCTATCTACAGTAACCAAACCCCTTAATGCAGCATTGAGATTGTTCTTAGCTTGGGAGTTTGCCCACTGGAAATTATTCTATCATATTACCCTTGCCTCTTGTTGATGAATAGCCAGCAGTGTTTAGCTGGAGTCTCAGCACTGGCTTTCTCCTCTCTGGTGTGCAGGAGGAGGGTACCCCATGCTTACTTCTATGAAGTGTCCAAATATTTGTGAGATGAATGGGAAAAGTCAGGGTAATAAACTCAATGAAGTGATTTCAACTGGAAGGGGGAAAGAAAAAAGTTGTATCAAAGTGTTTCTGTCTCAAAGGAACCACTGACTTTCCATCCCCTCATATTTCATCTGGATGCTCTCTCCTGCTGGAAAAAAAAAAGCCCTTCAAAATGACTTTATTACAGATCTGAGTTTCTTGATTTCTGCCTGGAAGCTTCACTACGTCACTGGTTTCACAGCTAATTCCATCCCCTGTCAGTGAGGCTCCTGCTGCTGAACGTGCTCCAGCTGTTGAGTCACGGCCCTGCTCAGCTCCAGGCTCGTCTCCCCCGGCACGTGTCTGGGGTCTGACCACACACACACCAGCACAGAGCTGCTCTGACACGTCTGCTCCAACCAGCCCTGCTGCCAGGTGTGCCCAGAGGGGTTTGCAGTGTCCCTCCAGCCCTCGGGCCAGGCAGACCGTGGCTGAGGAGACCACGGTCAACCAGGAGCCATTGATTCCCCACCAGCTCCCCAAGCTCCAGCAATTGCTGCTGCTCCAGTTTGCCAACAGAAAGCCAAATCTGGTGAGGAAAGAACTGCAGGTTTAAAACAACAGTGGATTAAAAGGGAAGGCAGATAAATCAGCTTATGTGCTTGTGGGAGAAGAAACTAAGGCTGCTTAGGAGTCAAAGCCCAACATCCACCTCTGCCATAGTCAAATGGTTACTCTCCACTAGGGTTCAAATGAAGGCCAGGATAAGTCAAAACACACACTGGCTGGTGAATTCCACCAAGCTAAGCCAGAAGCAAAGTATTTGCTTTAAAGTCAAAGTGAAAGTTCAGCCTTTTACACAGCTCAGTCACAGCAGAGTTTCCATCTGCTGGGTCCCACTCACCAGCCTCCTGTAACCAGCACAGGGGAGCTTCAGAAATGGGAAATCATGCCCTGCCTGCTTCTGCACCTCCTGCTCCTGTTTTTGTCACTACTGTTCCATGGCAGGGAGGCTCCAGCAGCTGGGACAAGCTGCTCAACCTGTCTAGTGCTTGGATCATATAAAACTAATTGAAAATAAACTTATTAATCAAAACCCCACAAACTTCAGAATAAAGTACCTTTTCTTTCCTTCACCTGAAAAATGAAACCCTCCATCTTCTCTCACTCTCTGTGTGTTCAGACACCAAAACCCTGCAGCTTTAGAGGAGACACAACCTTAAAAAAAGGGTTATAGTTCATTTTCCAGCTTGTCCTGACTCTTGCAGCTTGTTAGAAAGAACGAAGCGAAGTCTAAAAACCTTATTCCGCAAATGGTTCCTTTTTCAAAGGCCATTTAGGTCTCTGCTGGATGCACATATTTTAAAGCTATCAGATTAAAAATAACAGGGGACATCTCTCCCCATGTCATAATGAAGCTATTGTGCACATTTTTAATCAACTGCTCCTGCCACTTTTGCCACGAGTCCTTTGAAGGCAGCAGTGACTTATGTAATGAGTTACACAACGATGCCCATTAAAATGGCATTTGTTCCCTTGGGCTCAGCTCCATCATTTGAGAAGACAAAAGGCAAGTTGCAAGGCTTCAGCTAAACCCTAGCTGACAGGGACTTTAAGGGTTCTGAAGCAAAAGGCAAAAATAACGAGGCAGAGTTCAAAACGACCTTTCTGCTGAGGATGTCTGTGCTGTGATGCAGCACACAGCGAGAGGCTCTGGGGCTACTCAGGATGCAGTTGTGCTCTCAGAAACACAGGAAAACAGGTGATTCAGGATGGGCAAACAGGCACATGAGAGCACACCACAATAATCACAAAACATTCTGCAAAGCAAATGCCTTCCCAGATTCTATATGGATATTACTAGAATTCCCAACATCTTCCTTCCACCCTTAGGGCAAGGGCTGTATCTGTTACATAGCTGTAAGCTCACAGATCTGGGGGACTGTGCCCTGGCTAAAGCTTCTGGGCTCTCTTGTAATGTAAATACTAAAATCAGTGACTGACAGAAAATCCAAGCCTTTGAGCTTTGCAGGAAACAGCAGAGTTCCTCTGCAGAAGAGCTGGCACAGGAGGCACAGTGTGATGCTCACCAGTGAGCTGTGGGCAACAGAAAACGACTGTAAAAATAAATTCTAATAATCCTGTCTTGTGACAAAATGTTTGAGCCTGCCAAAGGCCTATGAAGGTGGAGAGAAAGCACGAGGCTTCAAGGAGGGTTGAAGAAACAGATGAGGAGGACCCCAGATAAATTCTCCACCCTTTCACACCTGCAGTGTGTTGCTAGCTCTCCCATTACACTGCACACAGCCTTCAGCTACTTTTCACACCCTCTTTCTCCAGAAGTCCTGAGGATGTTTAGAAGCCTAAAAATGCTGATATGCAGCACTTGTGCAATGCTGTGTGTTCCCAAAAGGATGAACTGGGATCCTGAGTACAGAAAAGACAGAATGCGACAGAACAGAATTAAAATATCCCTTTTAAATGTATCAGCATATCACTGCTGCATCATGGGTGCTCAAAAGCCTCAGACCTACTACTCCCAGCTCTGTGAGTTTGCTTTCCCCAACTTTGCCATTATCCCCAGAGACTGAAGCAAGAGAATTAAAGCAGAAACAAAAAAAGACCTGGTAGGGGAGCTGGAAAGGAAAAAAAGAAGGGAGGGTCCGGTGTCAATCAGGAAGTTTGCCCACCCTAACCTTTGTACCTTAGGTGGAGTTGTTTGTAAGCTGCTCCAAGTCCTTCTCCAGGGAATCCAATTGCTAGGAGAGCCGCCAGGTTTTAGAGGAAAACCATGGAGGAAGGGCAGCTGAGAAGCAAACAATCGTTCTCGAGTGCTAAAGAAACTTTTCCTCTAACATCACGTCACCTTGGAAGCAGCCAGCTTTGGGGAGCGGAAAGACCGACTGCCCTTTTTCTTTTCTGGCAACATTACAGTGAATGAGCATAAACCAGTGAGCATTAATGATGTGCAGTGACAGCACACAAACTTCTCTGGAAAAGGGAGGCTCAGTTCCCTCTCAGCTGGCCAGGCAATGCTCACTGACTCACAGGCTTCATTATTTTTATGCCGCCCTCTGGGGCCTCCAGAGGAAGGAAAACATTTTTATTTGTCAGAGAGCACATTTTTATTTTGATTTTTTTTTTCTTTCTAAGCAGCCATGAATGAGGGATCTCCAGCTGCAGCAACCTCACGTGGAAAGAGCTCACAGTGTTTGCAAGGGAATTGGAAGGCAGAGAGGGTAACTTATCAATTCAGCCACGTCTCCCAACTGCTCTGAAAGGACTGAGTTAGTCACCAACATTAATTTTATGGTGCATTAGCACTACAGCTCTTCTTTCTTCCAGTATCATATCTGGAAGCAAATCTTCAGGTTGCAAGGAAGATGAACATCATCAAGTAGCAAGTTCAGAGCAGCTGACCAGATTCCCCTTCACCCTTCTTTTTGCCTGGTATTTCAGGATAGAGAAATCTCCCTGTACGCAGATAAACCAGGAATCCTTTACCTGCTGAAAACTGCAGCAGTATTGCTCAACTGATTTACAGGAGGGAAAAAAGAAAAGAAAAAGGCAAAAAGCTACAATAAATCAAAGAAGGAGAGATTTAAGGAAGCAAAACTGCTACCCAAGTTCAGTTTCCCACAGCACACCAAAGCTGGCTTTGAGATTTCTTTTTGAACAAGATACTGTAATTTATTGATAAGCAGCAGACAGGACTTCTGCTGTGGTTTATCAAAAGCTGCTCCAGCAGACTGGTGCCATATCAACCCCCAAGAAGAAACACCAGCAATCACCAGCAAACCCTTGTGCAGCATCTGGCAAGTCTCTGGTAATTTCCCATCTAAGAACTGATTTTGCACAGCCCTGCAAGCCCCTGAGAACCGATGGGATTACAACACTGGTAATGTGACTCGTAACTCTCCCAGTGCCAACAGCACTAGAACAACAAGAGACTCAAGTAGCCTCCAGCACCAACATGAACTATGTGGTCCTTGCTCACCCTGTTCTACCCATGAAAGCCACCAAGGATGTTAACTAAACATTTAGTTTTAAATGAAAAAAATAATCCAGCTACCAGGCATAGCATCTGCATTACTTCAGCAAACAGCTCCTAACACAGAAATTGCAATGGCTGGGAGGGAATCTGCTGAATTTCCCTGCTCACCAAACATGACTTAATATGGGGTCTGTGGGCATCCCCACTTGTCTAGCAGCTTTTGGAGGATATGGTCATGACAGTGATTCAGACATCTAAAAATAAAGCCCTGCAGGCACAAGTGCGTGCGCAGCACCTGAGTCACTCCGGGCTGCAGGAGCCAAAGCTCATCTGTTTCATTGACACCACTGCCATGGCCAAGCAAAAACCCTCATCACTGAGCTCTGCTTCAACTCCTGCTCCCCTCCTCTCATTTTCTCAAGCATGTTTAAGTTCTTCCCAAAAAAATCTTTGCCGGGCTTGGGTTTCAGTCCTGCGGCCGTCAGCTTTGAAACTCAGAGCTGAAAGATTATAACCCAATGTTGCTGAAGCTGTTTATTCATCTCCAAGGTGACAGGGTGTCGTCACAGGCACTCGGCAGGACACCAAGCAGAAAGGCATTATTTCAGATGCTTTAGGGAAAAGCCTAATTGCTCACAACCTGGCCATAGGTTCAGCAGCTGACAAACAAGGTTGAAAATGCAGCCTTGGCTTCTTGTCTGCCCCACAGCACCAGCTCTGAATGGGAAAAACTCAGCCCTCTTTCATCCTTGGAGAGTAACCTCTGCTCTCATTCATTAGGCAATGGAAAAAAAAAAAGGAAAGAGAAGCTGGCTCAGATCAGCCTGACACAATTTCCAGTTGCTTTGGACATTACTAATTATAGTCATCTTTATTTTTGACCTCTGATTACAGACTCTTTGCACATTCAGTCAGAATGGCAAAGACAACCCCTCTTTTCTAGTAGGCTTGGGAGGAACCTTATACCCCACCCAAAAGCCACCACCCACACTCATCCAAGCTGAGCACAAGAAATAAGATGAAAACATGGAAAGCATCTGCTTAAACATGCTCAGTTTTACTTCCTTCTTTAGCAAGTGCCATGGATCAAGGGCAGCAGTCCAGGTGAGAGTGTGATGTAAGCTCTTTTCCATGCATGTCCCAAGATGAGCTAACTGCTCCACACAGGAGCCTTGTTTCTCACTGTTCTGACTAGCACTGTATCCTCAGGGCTCAGATGCTGAAAAGCAGATATTCACTTCAGTAAGATTAAACATGTCTGCACAACTCCAGTGCACCATGCTGCGGGCTCACATCTCTGCACGAGAGAGAAAAATGAATTTCAGGAACCAAGCCAGCACTATCTCCTAGAGGCACTGCAACACCAGTGTAAACTTCCCTAATATTGCTTACTCAATAAAACAAGGCATCACAGGAGGGCTATGCAAATCCCTCAACTTTGAAGTAGTGCTCTCCTGCTGCCCCAAAGGAGCAGCTCTATCTCCACACACCAGACAAGTGTGTGTGTGTGTGTGAAGCGATACAGCGGCACCGCAGGTGTGAAATTTCTGATGTAATCAGGTCAGGAGCTGCTTTGACATTATTGTTGTGCTGCTCCATAAAGGGTTAAGAAGCTGCAGGCCATATCCTCAATTCCATACTCTGCTCTGTACCTGATAGGATCTGCAACCAAACCACCAGCTTTATTGCCTGCCTACGGGCAGGAGAAAATATTAGTCTTCTATAAGCATGATTTGAAACATCAGTGCCTCCAGCAAGGGGAAACTGAGATGTTAATTGAACTGAGCAGCCCAGGAGGGAGCTCCCTCTTTCTTCCCTTCCTTAGCTGTAGGATTAGCACATCTCTACACCACCATGGCAGGAAACATGAAGCACCTTAGGGAGTCTAAGTGGGATGTCTGTCTTTCACTCTGCTGCATGTAAACATTAAAGTTACTTTAACAGTAAACAATTATTTGTGGCAGCTTTCTATTTTATCCCACGTCCTCATGCCTGAATTAAAATCTCCCAGTTACACTGGTCTACGGACAACAGGTTTCAAGGTAAAGGCACGCTGACACCAACACCTGCAGTTCTCCCCACTCTTTTTGGCAAATCCTGACTTTCAAAGATACAGAAGACTGAACTTCTGCAGCAGCAAACCCCAGCAGATTTGTCCAAACATCAACAACAACATGAAGGGAGTCTGAAGGAATCCATCCCATCTCTAACTCATCTCAGCCTACTGAAGATTTGAGGTTTCAGTAGCGGGAAACAGCCACTAGAATTTTACTTGTTAATTTAATTTTGAAGAAAAAGCAGCTATTCCCCAGCTGCTTCAGAATATTACTCAGCCTAATGCAGTGACAAGTCTGAAAACCCACTTAACAAGGGGATACCTGAGCCTGATTTCTTTGGCACATCACTCTTTTCTGGCATACCTTGTATCACCCTATCTGTATTTAACAGTTACTGTCATCTTTAATGGAAATTCCCAATAGGGGGCCCTACTGAGAATCAGTTTCAATTTTTCGAAGAACTTTCAGTTTGCTCACACTGGAAGCTGGCCTGAATCTCAAGAAGAAATACCTTCCACACTCATATACAACAACCCAAAAGCCAAAGGGAACCCAGCTCAGGCTGGATTTCACCAAAACCAAAGCAGAACCTTATCTCAGCATCTCTTTACAATCTTGCTGAAACTATTCTCTTATCACAGAATAAATCTTGGTGAATTAATAGCTACTTGAGTGATGTTTTTAGCAACAGCCCATTTCCTGATCATATCCCATCCCATTCAAAGCATGGCATCAGGTTTCAAAAGTGAGATCTTGCCCATGAGCCAGCCACGAAGACACACGAATGCATTGAAAGACCATGACCCACTCCAAGAAAAAAAACCACATGTTTTAAAAGCCAGTGCCCAGATTCTGTGGTAGAGAGACCTTGGGATTCTATAAATAAGAAATAATTTTGTACAGTATTTCTATTTAATTTGGTTTTGACAAAACAGCAAACCCACAACTGCCAGAAGCTATTTAAGTCTGTGCAACACAACGTGCGACTGTGCGGCGATCCTGCCATGGGCCCTGAAAGGTGAATCAATACTAATTTCAGTTTGTGGTCTGCTGAGCAATACTTTGGAGCTTTAGGAGGTCTGTTTGGAAAACAGCAGCCAGTTTGTAACAGGAAACTTCAGCTCCACGAGGCCTCGAGCCATGCGGTGCGGGGTCAGGCCAGGCTCTGCTCCATGGCCCCTCGGTCAGGCTGAGCCTGGTGCCTTGTCAAAGCTTCACTGTGATTAACTTCATGCTCCTTCACTGTGAAAAACAGGCAGAAACCCAGTGATTTCTGTACCATTCAGTATGTCACACTGCTGGGTTCTGAGAGGCATCAGGAGATGTTTACAGAATTACCTGTGGTATTGTTACTAGAATGGTGAACACCTCCCAGATCTTCTGGGATCAATACTGCCAACTGGTAATGCTCAACCTGCCTGCAAAAACTTCACCCCAAATGGGTTTTGAGTCTCCACCTGGAGCCAGCCAATGAGTACAAAAATTACACTGCAGTAAAGCAACAAGAAACACTATAAACCATTTTTCAGCTAAAAAACAACCACCTATAATGTTGCAAGCACAGAACTGACTTCGCATATATGATCCACGTTTATTAACATCACTTTAGTATAAGAATCTAGCACTGAGCTTTGTGTCAGTGTAGTAAAAAAGCTTTTTTTTTTTTTTCTGCTCAGTGGAAACAACCTCGTGTTGTGGGGAAGGGGCTTAAGGGAATCAGACACTGCAGTCAGTGACTGCAGGACTTCCATGAACATCTGCTCCACACAAGGACCACTCTCCCACAACGCCCTGCACGACTTCACAAGATTTGCCATCTGAGTTTGGACTTCATTTATTTTAGCACATGTTTTCAGGAAACTTCCCTTTCCTTTCTACCCTGTTTACAAATTTACACAGCAAGCTCCCTCCCCAAACAAACACATAAATTTTGCCTTTTTTCTCCTCTGTGTACTCATGAACTCTGAAGCTCAGCAAATAAACTCTCAGCTACATCCACTTCTAAACTGCTGATTTCTGTAGAGGAATGACAGATGGAAGAGAGCTCTCCTGCTTCATTTTTGGCAACTCTACAGCCAGAAGTCTGAATACACTCAATGTACCCTCATTCCTCATTAACCTGAGAGCCACTTATGTATCTACTGCAAAGAGCGCAGAACTGGAATATGGCTGAAACAAATCTTGAAAAAGGCAGTTGGTTTGGGAAAAGCTGCTTCATTAAAATGTATTGAAACTTTTAAGTCCATCTGCAAAAGGCTCTTACAGTTTCGTATTACTTTAACCACTACCTTTTCATGTCTGTCCTGATATGACACACCATAGGTATAAAACACCTCTCAAGGCTTGATTGCTGCTTTTTGATAAAAAACCAGCACCATATAGAGCAGTCACAATCATAATTATGAAGCTGAACACATATGGGAACTTTGAAAGATGGCCCTCACAGAAGATACTTTCAACAGGGATTCAGATCACTTGTAAAAATAGAGAATTTAAAAATATATAGAAAACACTTCTTCAAGTACAGTCAAGTAAATTTGCTATTTATAGGCAGAGCAGGTGAAGAGCTGAGCTGGTTTTCTGGCAGTTGTACAAATCTACTTTTAGGGAAATCACTTCAAACTATAACACACACCAGAATTTATCATGATAAAACAGGCAACATTTAAAACCACAAGAACCCTGTAGCTCAGACTTTATAATGAGAGGGCTTCTCCATCCTGGAAAGGTAGCTTAAATCAAGGTGAAAGTTAGGAACTCACACATATTATTCCAAATTAACTCCCTATATAGTTATATTTTTGAGTTTGACTGTCCACTTGCAGAATGGATTTATCTATTTAGAAGGCAAAAGGGCAATATTTAGAGATAGTTCTCATATATATATGGGAAGTTGTTTCTCAAAGATAAAGTCTAGCTTTGTTGAACAGAAGTAGATAACAAACCTCAAAGGAAGAGATTTTTCTTGTATGAACTGTCATTTTTTTATTTAAAGGACACTCCTGTGTTATAAGAAATCAGGACAACATAACCTCAACATTTTCAATTGTAAAGCAGAAATGCCTGGTTTGTGCTCTCCTGTTAATAACTGGGTCTGCATTTGCAAAACAACCCAACAAAGAAGTGCCAGCTCCACTGAAATACTTTGTCATTCATGAACTTAGGGTTGGGAAAGTCAGCTCCAGACCCAGCAGCAAAGCTCCAGGCTTACATTTGATCAATAGAATAAACAAAGCCTGACCTAGCACCAAACAGGCAGCTGGTTTGCACACAGAAATTTGTAGAATGTTACTTTTGCCCCTTTAATGAGAAAACTGCCATCTCTGTGCCTCCAAAATGACCTTGGGATGGTTTTTCATTGTAGAAGCCAGAAATTCACGGCACAAATTGATGAGGTGGGGACTCAGAGCAGGTGACAGCATCAGTCACATGAAAAGCTCAGGCAGAACAGATGCAAAAACACATCACCACTGGCAGATGACCTACCTGGGTGATGGCAGCTCCACTCCTGAAGTCACCAGGAGCAGCTTTAAAGGACAAATGGAATAACTGTGATCCTGAAGCCACACAATATAATGGGCTTGAAACATGCTGCCAGTCACAGGCAGCACACAGTAAACAGTTTGGCCAAGCTGCCCAAGCAATAAGCAGGTTACTGTGGAAGAAACGACCAATGCTCACAGCAAATGACCCAGCAGAACCCATCTCACCACCCCTAACGAGCTCTCCAGATGTAACAACATGAATGCTTACAGTCATTTTCAATATTTCAAACCAAGAAACCACTCCCTCATATTCTTAATTACCTCCCACAGCAAGACAGACAGGGATTTGGAGCCTCCATAAATTCTCAGTAGTAGAGAAATCAACCCATTAATTTTCTAACATTAAGGCTACTAGGTTTATTTTATAAAATTATTAGCCAAACCAGAGTCCAATAATGAGATGATCTATTTGGAAATAATATTTTGCTTGGAGGAAAGAAAGAAACATTGTTTTCATCTCTAATACCCATAAATCACTGTGTTTACAGACTCCAGCTTGGGAACTCAGGGCCAATCTACTGATAGGATTTCTCTTCTGTTTGCACCGTGTCAGCATCTGCTCTCTTCATGTGAAAACAAAAAGCTGCCCAAGGAGATTATGGCACTTTCACACCCTGGATCACCCAGGTCCCAAAGAGTCTGCCTAGCTCAGCTCGTTAGGAGCACACCACACTTTGCATTTCCTACTACTTTAATATTGTAAGTGTTTAGTGCATATAGGATAACACAGGTAAAGCAGCTCTTGTTCAACTTCAAACAAATATAATGCACTTCTTTATTACAAAAGCTGAAGTCACATGCTCCAAGGCTCCTTTCACAAAGTGATCATGGGCATAATAAGGTGAACACCAATAAGTACAATCAAAGTACATCCTCTCCCTAGACATGTTCCTACTGTTCAATTACACTGTGGTAGACATGGCTTATTAAAGGATTTTCACACACCTAAGCAGCCATGTCTGGCAGTGATTTCTTTATTTATTTAAATAAACATTTTACACCTATATTTACATAGTGCTTTTAAAGAGAACCTCCAAAAAACATCAAAAACCATTCACCTCCAGGGTAAAAGGTAACAGCCAAATATGAGAAAAAATCTCAGGGAAGAAGAGAAATTAAATTCCAGAAAAAAAAGAGCAAATTACATGGATTTGAAAGCTTGCTAGGGGCTATGCAGGGCTATACAGAGCCCACTTATCACAGGTAACAATTCAGATTGAATTTTGGAAGTCTAATCTGAAATATAGAGAGCCATATTATTCCTGGGGGTAAACAGCTCCAGAGAGCATCAGCATTACAGGAGGCTTCCTCTGCCAAATTACCACCACTCTTTTTTGAATTCACACCTCCTGGCTGTGTATTAACACAACCATCCTGTATTATATTAACCTCAGTCAATCATTTTACATCCACAGAGGCACAGGCTAGGAAGGGAATTTCAGAGTTCAAGCCCATTCTCTTGCTGGATCATAAAAATCCCAGCATTACTGTATCACACAAAAGGTCTCCCACTGGGACTTGATGCAAAACAAGGAAAACCAAAACAAGGAAACAAAGCAAACAAGGAAAAATCCTTAAACAAAGAAAGAAAATCTCTGAAATCACTGGCCCATGCACTTAAGTGCTGTTAATTCATAATGATCTTGATTCCCATAGCTAGTTCGAAATTTTCCACGTAGTATGTGTCAGTTTATTTTAAAAAACACGACCTACATTTGAATTTCTGAGTAAGATCACAGACGTACACAACGCTTTGCATGCTAAAGACGGGGCTTTATAGTGGCTCAGATTTCACACGTTCCCGTCTTTTGAACAGCAAATCTGTTCTGACTCTGCCCATTGTTACGGGGGTCTAAAACATCCAGAGGCACAGAGAGCACCTGACCTGGGAGTTGTGATAAAAACCAGGCTATTGCAGAGAGACAGCAGGAGAAAAGAGGCCGCTCAGTGTCAGTCAGATGCTCTTTAATCAGGTTGAAACGCTTGGCTGTGGAGAGGGGGTCTCAATCTCTCCAATCCACATTCCCATCCCTCATGCTGCTTTCTTAATTAGCAGCAAGTGGACAACAGCTGTCAGTAGCCTGGAGGCCAGAAAGTTATCAGTAAAAAGGGAGAGAGACACAGAACGGGGCTGTTAAATCACCAGTGGTCAATACAGGCAAGAGATCCACGCACAGCCAACATGGAATGCTTTGGGTTGGAAGGGACCTTAAAGATCATCTCATTCCAACCCCCTGCCATGGACATGGCCCCATCCACTGACACTGAGAGGATGCTCTTCCTGCTGGCTTTAGTCTGGTAATTTTAACATATGACTAACTGTAATTCAGGGGTTTTTTTTTGTTTTTTTTTTTCAGTATTCCCGTAACAGGAAAATTTAAGCTGAGAATAGAAGGAAATGGGAAGGCCATCCTAATGTCTTGATGAAAATACATGGGGGTCAATTCAAAGGCACAGCAGAATAAAGGCTTCAAGATTGTTTCAGAGATTTTAGACATAAAAGTTGAAGCACAGGAGAGAAGGGGGAGAAAGGATGTTTTACTTGAACAGTAGATAGAAACTTTAGCAGAAGATAGAAACTTAATCTAGAAGCCCTAACCTCAAATAGCACAAAAGTCTCTACTCAGTCATTAATATCTGTGTATTAAATCCTGTGAACCCAAGTCATTGGTTTTGACCTTACTGTACCATGTATTAGACTAAAGTGGGTCAAAAAGAAAATTCATTTCCAAAGAGGTGACACCCTCTGGTCAAACCATGTCCTTATCTTGTAACAAAACTCACTGACTGCCTGGATCATCAAGAAATAAAGTAATTGCTTCCCTGTTGGATGTCCTGATTACTGTCATTTGTGGCAATAGGGAACTCAATGCAATTGCAAGCAATAAAATGTATTATTAAAATTCCCCGCTGCCCGTTTGTTACTGATAAATTGTCATCACCCCAACTTCTTCAGAAAAGCCAGTCTTCTTTTGAATTTGGCTTTATCCTACCCAGAAAGCAGAGATTTGGAGCAATTTTCTGAGGCCTGGCTGGCAGTTCTGCCAGTTCTAAATATATCCCAGCTTTCTGAGCTTGAACCTATGCAAGGGAAGCCGGGAGGAAGATGGAAGTATTTCCCCAAGCTGCCAGTAGACTAGCAAGACATCTAAAAGCCCTCATCAAATTAACTGCTTAATTACAATTCAGACTTTGAGACTCTGGAAATTAGGATAATCTTCTGGGAAATTTAACAGTCTCCCACAAAAGAAATTGCAACATACAAGCCAAAAAAAGCACAGAGCTTGGAGAATGTTATCCCATCAGATCACACCTTGTACTACATTCCTGATCCTAATTCCTGGAGAATGCAAAGTGAGATCCACAACTTAATTTCAGGTTCTTGAGCCATTGGGAAGGATGAGGGTCAACATTTAGGAGGCTAAATCAGGAAAAGCAGTCTTGTGTAAAAAGCGGAGAAGTGTTTGTTGAGTGGATGGAGAGCTGCCTGTGAAGGGACCTTCTCTCACTTGACTTCATGATGGACTTGGAGAAGGTCTCAACACAGTCACTGGCACGACCACCAAAATTTTGGCAGCACAGCAATGGTTGCAGGCTTGCCAGCTCCATTCCTCTAGGTGGCATGATCTGTGCATGCATCACCTGGGTCTTCCCACCAGAGAGATGTCACCACTGCACAGCACTGGGGCTGCGACACTCACATCCTAATGACATCCCTAAAAGCATGAACTAACAACCCACTCAACAGGCTACACAGCTCCAGTGATGACTGAAAAGCCCACAGAAGCTCTTGGAGAAGTAGAGATCATCTGACCACAGTACCAAGTGGAAACACAGCAGAAAATGAAAGGAGGGCAGGAGTTGAACTCACTGTCCTTACCTCACTGCAGACAGAACTTTCCATCACCACCCATCATGAAGTCAGAAGTACAGAAGAAATGTTTGCACAATGCTCTAAAAATGTAAAGTTCTAGGTGATTACTAAGCATTACACATTTTCCTTTTTGATTCATGAAATTAATGCAAGGGAAATGGAATCTTGATCTCAAAATAAGCCGGAACATCCCACACTTCCCATTGTTACCACTCATGAGCCATGACCCCGGAATTGCATTTAGCAGCAAGAGGGGCTCTGCTGCTTGGGCAAGATGCGTAAGGATGTTCTTTTGCTGTGACACATGTACCACTGGCACATCCCTGTACATCTCCAGGACAACACTGCTGAGTCAAAACCTTGTGACACAGAGGATGCACTACAAGCAATGTGAGTGTTACCATCCAAAAAACCTGCAAACTAAGAGGAACAAAGGGGAGGGAGAGCTGACAGAGAAGAAATCATATCCTGGTATCGAAGACAACAAGAGACAAAACAAACTGAAAAGCAATTCAAACCCAAAGCTGAAACGGAGAATGAAGGAAGTGACTGAACGTGGGCTGGAGGTATCTCAGAAGCTGATCTATGACTCTGGGTTCACCTGGATAATGCAGAAGCTGTAGGGGAGAGGGTGTTTCCATCAGCAGCTTATCTCTGCACACTCAGTTTCCAGACAGGTTCACATCTGGAGCACTGTACTCCTTGCTCATTGTTTTTTCCGTGAGCCAAAGGTCAGCAGTGCTGCTACAACCTCCAACACCCTGGATGAGCCCTCTGGAGCCTGCTGCTCACACCTGGTACTGATCAGAGGGGTCTGGGCCAAAATCAGAATTTATTTTTCCAGAAAATGTCAACTACACAAATTCACAAAAACGTTCATTAATTCAAAACAAATCTTTTGGCAGAAAGCTATGGAAATCTATATATAATCTCATCAGAAGTCAGCTCTGTGATTAAAAACAGAGAATATAACAAAAAAAGTCCCAACTTGCTCATTAGGAAGCTCAGGACAGGGAGCTGACTGCATTTCCAGTGAGTGCCTGTCTAACACAGGTCCTGGTAAAAACCCAGGCGAGGTCACAGGGAGCTACAATGGCAGAGAATGCCCAAAGCCACGCAGCCAGCAGAGATGCCTACCTGCAGAAAAAGAAACTGCTGCATTAACTCAACATGGAATAAATCAATTAAATTTGTACCCTGGAGCAAGAGTCTGGGGAGTGTCCAGGCAAGCCTTAACAAACATTAACTAGCCTGAAGTTAAATACCTCTCTATAAACTGTCCTACAGACTTTGATACCCTAAGAACCAGAATTTTTTTTCCCCAATATAAAATTTCAGGCAAGTGAAAATATGGAAGCAGTTCTTCATATAGCTTAACTAGACTGATCATTTAAGCTCGAGCTGCTTCCTAGAAATATTAGGGCTTTCAGAAGATTTTTTCTGCGGCTTACTCATAATGAACAGCTGCTCTGGCAACTGCTGGAGTCAGCAGGTACTTCCTGCCCTGAAAAATAGTCATCAATATATCTCAGTACAGAAAATCATACTCTCTTTAAAACAATTCATGATAGGGTTTAGATATCAACTGGCTCCATGCCACGGACACTCCCTTAAACAATGGTTACACCCTGTATACAGCTAAAAATGAAATAGCTGAAAAGGAAGACATTTCACAGAAGTTCCCAGGGTAAAACACATCTGAGAAGCACTGGTCTGGGACTGACATTGTTCTATTGAAAGAATAAATATCTTGAGTCCAAATCGTATTTCCTTCACCACCTTCCCAGACTCGCACAAGGAGAAAATCCCTCCGAGCTTTCCTTTTATACTTCTGGTGCTCTCTGATAGAACGAAAACCCAGCGTTTTATAAGACTGTAAATAAATTAGAAGTGCTGCAGATTATGATTTGCCCTTTTGTTAACATCACTGGTAGCACCAGTGAGCCAGTTTGCCAGCTTAGGAGAGGTCTGAAACTCTTTCAATGTTGACTTTAAGCTGAATACAAATATTGAGTGAGCTGCCTGTACACGGAGCCCTCAACCACAGCGATCTCCTCGCATAGCAATGCTGCTTACAATGCTGCCAGTGAGCCAGGGTGTCAAAACAAACATCATTGTATTAATTGCATCTGTTGATGAACCAGCCCAAGAACAGCCTTGTTTGAATCACTGGCTTTATAAGACAGTACTGAAATGTTACTGTGAGTGTTGAGATGGATGAGTCAACAGACAAAACACAAAAGCATTTGTAAAGAGAGTCTCGCTGGAGTAATTTGAAAAGCTGCACAGCTACACAAAATGATGGCCTTTATTGACACAGCTTGCTCATCATAGTCCTTCACCTAGTTTTAAGTTTCAGTTTTGTTTTCTGCAGCCTTTCCAGTCAAGGACAGGCAAACACACAAGTACTGTTACCTTTGCAAAGGTGAAAGATCAGTAGACACATAACCAATCTGAAAATAGTTCAAGAAGTCATGTCAGATACTAATCCTCACTTGGAGAGTTACAAATGGCTCTTCCCTCTATTCTGGAAGCTTTCCTTGACCTTGTGGAGTGAAAGACCTCTCAAACTACCAGGTAAATATAACACTGGGGCTTCAGGGTCAGCCCAAGGCAGGAAGCACTGGCCACACATCCCCAGCCAGCCCTCCTGGTCTTACTCGGCTGAAATCATCTCTGCAGTGTCACGTAAGGTCAGGAGATTCAGGTTACTGAAAGAATGACATTTTAAACCTGATCTCTCTCCCTCTCTCATCCAAAACCATCTGCAACTCATCTTTTAAGGCAGAGATTATTCATTCTGGGGGAATTATCCACTAATCAGTTTTTATCTCCAAACTAGGTCCTCATGCTCGTAGCTAAGTCTGGCAGAGGTTTAGGTCCCTTCCACTCTCAGAGCAGTCTCCCACTGGACAGATTTTAAAATGCAGTTGATGGCAGCTCCATGAGCTAAGAAAACCAGCCCCAATTTACCAGCCAACACCATGTAGGTACAGAGTGCTCCAGTTATAAGTCACCTTTACTGGGCTGGGGTTAGTTCTTTACACCTTCATGCCCAGGGAACTGCCACGTGAGGTTTCCCACCACCCTGATTTTCTGAAGTAGGACAGAAGTAAGGAAAACCACCCTGCACAACAGGAGGAGACTAGGACTCTGGTATTTCTTCCAAGCACATGCACAGAGAGAGGTCAGCACAGACCTCTGCTCTCAGCACACTTGCTCACTAGCCTGGCTGCTAGCCCCTGTGATATTTGTCACAGCCAAGTGTGAAACTCAAGAGAAGCACGTGGCCAAGTGAGTCAGACCCCTGCATTCTGCAAGTGCTTCTCCCCTACTTATTATAGCTCATCCTTCAGCTTTGCCCTGGGACACCAAAGCATTTTCTATCCCCTACTCAATCACAGCAGTTCCTCCAGTTCCTTTCACTCACCAGCACAAAATTCATGCCCATCACCTCCCAGAGGTGACATCCCTGGTATCTTCCAAATAAGATGTGCTCTTCACCTGCAGTTATCATGCAGAAATATCCCCATAAAAGCCCGGGCAGATAAACTGCCTCCTGCATTTCACCCAAAGGCCAAGGCAATTACTGCAGAACTTGTAGTGTGCATCAGTAAACACAGATGTAATAGTCTTGGGTTATCTGATTTTCAAATCTGAGGACTATGTTAAAACAAAAGCAAATCAAAACCAAACCAAACTCACCCAGATTTCTCCTGACAAGCAAATTGTTAAACTGGCCCAAAATCATATTTTACCGACTGCAAAAGAGAAATTCAGGAGATTCTTCAGCTGGTATGAATCAGGATAAAAGGCATTTCACAGCTGCAGAAGTGAGAATATTTTGGGAAAAAGAGATGTTTTTCATTCCCTCTAGTTCATTTAATAAATTCTAAACATCATGGCTTAAAATAATCCTAACAGACAAAGCAGGCCAGACCTTCCTGTCTAATAGAGTACAACTCTGCACTCACTGCCTCAAAACTATTCTCTACCCTCTCTTGGGTAAAGTAGCAGGGATGGAGGGAAAGAAACTATTTAGACTGAAGAGGAGAAACCTCTACTCAGACCCATTTGTTTTACTCTGCAAGTATTGACAGATGAGTAATGAAAACTTTGCTGCAGACACAGACTGTTCTTCAAGGCAGCATCAGTTAATAAACCACAACCACAGCTGCAAAAATATTAAGGAATTTAACTAAATGACTCCTTCAAGGGCAGAGGATTGTAGGAGGAGCCAGTTTTTTGTGCTTTGTTATCATCCCAAAGGTTAAGATCAGAGCATGCAGCATCAACACAAACCAGTGTTACTGTTTTGGACATAAAAGCTTTGAATAACAATTCCATCAAATGTATACAACTGGGTACTAATATTTCTAGTATGACTCTTTTCCATTATGATAATATTTGAAACTTAGTGTACTATGTTGCCAAAGCTTTTAGATGTGAATTATCTCATCTGAAAAGAATTAAATGGTAAAAACAAATTAACAGTAATAATAAAACTAACAGTCTGTTTGCTGTCAGAACCACAGGAGCATCAAGGCTGCAAGAGACCTTCAAGATGATCTGATCCAAGTGTCAGCCATAATCTCCCCAAAACCACATTCCCAAGAGCCACATCCAGACATCTCCTGAACATTTCCAGAGACAGAAACTCCACCACTTCTCTGGGCAACTTATTCCAAGGCCTGACCTCTCCTTCAGTGGAAAATCCGAGCCCTCTCACAGGACAAGCCTGGTAGCATGGCTGGGAAGGGTGTTCTGCAGGCATCGCAGACTTGGATCAGGATGCTGATCCACAGCCATATTAACAGCCCATGCATGCTGGGAATAATTCCAGAAAAAGTTGTGCCCACAGTGGATGGGGGAATTTTTGGTGACATTACCAGTGGAGCTCCAACAGAGTGGATAACCAATGGCTCTACCTTTAGGTACAATTATTTAGTCCTTTCAGAACTTGAGAAGTATCCAAACAATGACATGGGCAATCACACCTTTTCAACATCCTTTTTAGTGTTACTAACACCCTTACACACCTTGTTGCCAAAAGACCCTCAGGATTTATAGATAAATTCCTCTGCCCCGGGCAGAAGAGGGTTTGGAGCTTGGAGCTTGGCACTCAGCAGGCTGCCAGCCAAATGGAAGCTCAGGGAAATTCTCCTGGGTATCACTTGTGGTGCACCTGATGTCCCCAGGGAGCCCTCTGAGTGAAACACACACCTCGCCTCTGAGGTCTAATGAAGTAGGTTGTGTTTCAGGATAAAATCTAAGAATAAGTGCTGCCAATGAATATTTAGGGAATTTATACAAGTGCTTTCACCCAAGACACACAGGAACAAAACCATCTTTGTTTAAAGGCTACCTGGAAATAGGCACAGAGAGTTAACAAGAACAAATTCTCTCCTGGCATGGTTTTTAAGTGTTTCTTTGCCCTGCAATTGTTACCAGCCTTTTATGGCAGCCCACCCTTCACTGCCCTCGACTGGTTCCTCTGAACTGTCTCCAAAACATACATATTTGCTTTTTTCCCCAAAGATTTTGCTCTTCCTTGTCATTCTCCATTCTAGGCCGTTCACAAGTCACATTTGCCAAATGGCTACAAACATGGGACAGCTACATTCTCAATTTTGCCATAATGAAGGCCCTATTTGAAGCCTCTCTGATATCCTCAGCCTTCTTCAGAAAATGTAAAGAAATTTAAATAAATTTCAATATCCATTCCTCCATGAAATTTGACAGAAATTGGCCAGTAAGTCTGAGAGCTGTAACAGAGGATGGATGAGCTATCACACTGCCTTATGTAAGGATGTTACAGATTAAGGAAGAGAGGTGCAGACAAGGAGCAAACTTATCTCTGAGAGATGTGCCAAGTTATGCATGAAGACTCACTGGCTCTTCTTTACAGGGATTTTGTGCACCTGGATATCACAAAACCGCCCAGAGTTGAGAGTGCCAGCTCATGTACTTTAAACACCATCCCTTAAATCCACTCCATCATTTTAACAGCGTGGTTCCACAATGTTCCAAAGAGTTTCTCCTGTAAAACAACATCCTAGACAGAGCAGGGGACAGAAGCGCCACTGATTCCAATGAGAAAGAGCAAACAGCTACACACATAAAAAGAACAGAAAAACCGAGCTGAAAACAGAGAAACTCCCCACCTCAGTTTGTCAGTTATGTTCTAGCTATTGCTTGTAACAATACAAGACTATGGGGTTTTTTTAAGTCATGTGACTTTCAGATGCACAATGTTTTTGGGTAACACAATTTTTTTCCCACACAGCAGCTCTGGAGAGGCAATTCCAAGCAGTAAAAGTTAAACTCAACCCCTGCACTGCTCCTACCATGCTCTGTCAAAAATCTGGCATCAGCCTTAACATCTGATTTCATGTGACCTTTCAAGGGTATTTATACAAACAAACCACCTCCTGCACAAACCAGTGCTCTACATTTTCTGCAAATCCCTGTAAATTCATAGATGAGTTCTAACTAAACCTTTTGGCAGAATTCCCTAGTTCCTCAAATGTATTATTCTTATACATAATTCTACTAAGAAAAATAGAAAATGTAGACTTAAAAAAATTAAGATGGAAAATATATATCCAAAAAGGGATATTTCATTTTCTTGTGTATGAAAGCTGCAGCACACATCACTGTCAACTGTGAAATGCAAGGCTGCATTAAGCATTAAAAATTAAAAAAAAGGCAAAATGCTCAAATTGACAAAGTTAATATGTTTAGAGAACAACTGAAAGGATCATAAAACACCCAAGAAAAACTGTGTTTAAACAATATTGTCCTGCTAGCTGAACCCACTGTCAGATGGATTCACTGTGCTCTGCTCTCCAGAATTGATTGGAATGTACTCTACAACCAGAACTGCAATATTGATCTCCCTGGGTGCCCTTTGCTACATTTGGTTCGTAAAGGAAACTTTCTAAATATGGAATTAATTCCTGAGGCTACTGTAGAACCTCTTGGGCAGCACAGACAGGACCCAAAAAAACCCATCAGAAGATAAGGGATAAAACAATATGTGCTGTACATTTGGAACACACTTGTTTTGGTTCCTATTTTAATTATTGAAGACTCCCTGCAAAGTACAGCTGAATGGATACAGAACTATTTATTCAGTCTCCCAGTAAAATTCTATCAAGGTTTAATCAACCAACCAAGCTGCTTCTTCCAACCTGACCAGCTGTGAGTAACTACTCTTTGATTTTAACCTCCACTGATTTTTTTTTCCTTTCTTTCCAGAAGCCTAAAAAAAGAAAATTTTCTTTCAAACCCCAAGATTTTGTACACGTCAGGGATGAAATTAAAGATCTTGTTTAGAATATAAATGGGACTGGTTCAGTGAATATGTTAAGTACTCAACAAAGGGCATCCCCCCATGAAGCCTTCAGAGAGAAAGAATGAGAGCATGAGAGTGCAGGCAAGCTTTAACCTCTCTCCCTGGGCAGAATAATGGATTAGGATTTCCTCAGAGGAACTGATGGCCATGCCAAGATGTTAACTTACATCACAAAGTGCACAGCATTTTCATGGCACCAGAAAAACTCTACCCAAAGGAGCAGACACTGTCACCCAGATAAAGTAAGATAATACAAAACATGTGGTTTTTTTCAATTCAAAAAGCCTTTTCTTGTAATTAAGAAATCTCTTCTTCAGTGCCACCTGTGCTCATTCGACCCTCAGAGTGGTTATAAAATTGGAACAAAAAAATTATTTTGAATATAGCTCTTATCAATTATCAGATCTTTTAGATAGCTTCCTAAATATGATACAATATAAAGGAGGTGTAGGAGAACCAGTCCTCCCAAATCCGGTATATTGTACCTCCCACAACACCAAGTGAACACTTACAGATTTTTTCCCTCTACTTGTCTCTATTCACTTCTCCCTTGCTCTCACAAGGAAACATTTTCTTACAAACCCCAGAGCAGGTGAGCTGTGCTAGCAGCTCAAACAGCAAAGGGATTTAACATGAAGAGACTGTTTCCAAGCTGGAGAGCTTTCACTGAAATATGCAACCCAAATAAAAGCAGATCAATAATGTGATCCATCAGCCTTCTCAGGCTGCTTCACAGAACATGTGAGGACATCATTTCTCACTCACACAGATGAAATTGTTTGCTCTGTCACTGCCAGTGTCAGATACCTTAAGAAAGAGACTGGAAATGTATTTTTAAGAGCGGATGCTGTGGGCCAGGGAATAAAGCTGTAATTTGTCAGGATGCAGTAAAACGTGAACAGCACAAGTGCAGAACATTCCTTTGGCAGCACGTCCCAACCTGCAGGATTCCTGCAGCTTTTCCGGATTGCTGAAATTCATCTTCTGTCTCTGTGCCTTGGAACAGACTCCACGAAAGCCGCTGGGAACGTCCTCCTTGCCTGATTTCCCCCTCTGCCATCAGTCTTGTCCTCTCCTCTCTGCTCTCCTCGCACGCAACTCAGCCCCTGCTCCCTCCTCTCCCATCACTGCTGGGTTGGACATCCTCTCAATTTTCTCATCTCTCAACCCATTCCATCAACATGTGATGCTCCTTTTTACTTCTCTGACCACCTTTTTATACACTTTGCAGTGCTAGGGCTGCAAATTCAAACTTGCAAAGACAATAAATCTCATTTTCCTCCTACCTGTTCTCCCTTTTCCTGATTTCAAGCCCTGAGAATGACAGACTGTTCTCCCTTACCATCACCTCTTCCCATTACATTCTACAATATTTCTCAACTGCAACCAGTAAGAAAAAAATTACAAATAACCAAGCTAATATCCTTGCAATAGCTATGTGATTTTAATACTCTTTCCATGACACTGGCTGAATCCCACAGTCATATGCTAACAAACAAAAAGGAAAAATACAACTCCAAAGCAGAATTTTTCAAGTATTCAGGCACTTACAGCATAATAAATTTTCAATTCTTTTCGGAGAGAAAAGCCTATTCTGTCACAAATCTGAGAAGCCGAAGGATCCCTCTCCATGCATAGGATTTTTCTCTAGATAATGTAATGTCTCTACAGGCAGAATTCAAGCTGGAAGGATTAATTTCATGCTAAGCAACAGTACACAGAGGACAAGAGCTTCCCAAACTAGCAAAAGATCCCAAATCTGGAGTTCCAGCAGAAAAAATGTTGTGACTGTATGCTTTGGAAAACTGAACAAGTTATATCCACTACATGTATTCAAACTATGCAAAATGATGGGTGTGGTGAGGAGGGGGAGAGAGGAAGGAGGCTATTAAATCACCTTACCTGTAACTCTGACATGTAATTTGTTATTTTTAATATACAACATAGTTTCAGGTGTTTTATCTGGCACAAAGACAGAAAATGTTCTTTATCATCTTACCTTTGCTGGGGTACAAGGGATCTTCCAAACTGGGTGCTACGGTAACAAACAACTCCAGCTCCCACTAGCTCAACTGAGAGCTACCTATAATACACATAAATGATTGAGTGATTGAATTAAACCTGATCAGCCACCAAATGCCTCTGCCAAGGAAGGGACAACATCTCTCCAGCTTCTTTAAAATGAAGTTTAGAAAGTTAACTCCTCGTGTTCCTTCACTTGCAGCTCAAATGCTGCTAAGATTCTGAATGGAATGCTCTCCTTCCAAAGATTGTAAGTCAACAGAAAAGCTCATTTTGCCAATTCTACCCTCAGGCTTTCCACTTTGGAATAAATAAGGTCTTAATGTACATTTCTTTAAAAAGACCACACCTTTGCATTAGAATCTACCTGCACCTACACTAGAGTTACTAGAGCATCAACTGCAATTCAAAACTTCGAAAAATATGAACAAAACCCCAAGGAAACCTGAAAGAGGAGTTACAGACTGACTCCCTTCCCTAGAAACAAACACCCAGGTTTCTTCCACTCAGGCAATACATTGCAGCAAGCAGAGCCACACAAGTGAATCAAGAGATCTAAATGAGAGATATTTGTTTTACGGTCTTGACTGACAGTGAACTTCCACTCCTCTCTCTGCCTGCCAGGAGGTTAGCAAGAGCCAGTGAGTTACCACCACATAAAAATCACAACCAAGAGATATATTTAGTCACTGTGGTTCAAGGAAAACGATTGCTTACGCTGAAAATAAATTTAGCAATTGTTTCCAGTTTCTGATTTTCACTGACTAAGGCACAACCCAGCTGCTTCACATTCCAGTAGCCTTCAGCTGTCTTCTTTCTCCACTCCTTGCCCACTTCCTTCTTACAACTGCTAAGACCATCTCAATCCTGCAGCAGTTATCCCACAGGCTGCATTTTGGAACACACCACCTGTCAACCTACAGTGGCTTACAAAAGATGCCAAATTCTGCTCCTTGTGCCATTTTGTAGAAACCAGCAATCATCTTGTACCTGACCAAGTGATCAGTGCAAATTACCAAACACCCAGTACAAAACCAACAACTAAATAAACTATTTAGCGCAATACAACACAGCCTGAATGGTTGATGCTGTTTAAAGAAGCTACAGTAAAACACACGTGGGATGTCTCTATGGGAGCAGCACACAGGAGGAAACAGGAGGTGCTAAAAGCCTGACTAAGGAAGAATTGGAACTGAATTACCTTTGGGGCTGAGAGGTAAGTTTTTGAAGGGTCTAATTTTCAGATTTGCAGGTAACTCCTATTTTGCTTGAAAATCACAAGCAGAGAAGCACTTAAGCTGGTCAACTGCAAAATTTTCTAACTTGAAACCCTCACTTAGTATTGAGAAATATGGCACAGCTGTGAATGCACAACAGGATTCAGAGAGTCCTGCCTAGTAACCCACCTAAGCAAGGCAGACAAAGAGAAGCTGCATAAAACTGCACAGGTATATAAAACAGGCAGGCTAATTTCCATAAAATGATCCAAGGCATGATGACAGCTCAAAATATACCCTCTGCAAAAACAAAATCTCCAGGAAACTTCACATTTGTACAAAAACATCCGCAGATGAACAATCCAGTATCACATAAATTGGCCCGAAGGACTCCAAATAGAACATTAAATTCCTACAAAGATGGGAATAATGTGACCTCCTGAATTGCTTCTTCAATTTTGTCATTTTCTTAAGAACAGAGCTCTCCTGGAATTACCCCTAGATGTTTATCCTACCAATACTAAAGGGTGAGAATTTGAGGTGAATTTGCTTATCAGGCAAGTGCTTATGAGTAAAGGTAAAGCCAACAGTGTTTGTGGTCTGCTGGGAATAAACACATCCCACTGAGTCCTGAGCAGGATAGAGATGACTGCCTGCACTCCAGGTAGCTAACACCTGAAACAGCTGTCTCAAACAACCTTTAGCAGGCAGCTATTGGAAAAGCAAGTTCACAAGGGAAATGAAAACCCTGAAAGAAATAACAAGACTAAGAGTGAAAACACCAAGAAGAATAAACCTTCAAAATATGGCACCCATATGTTCTTTGGTTTTAATAAAAGGGCATTTTTGACTTGTTTCATGACAAGCTTTTGGTATGTAATTCCTCCCTTACTCTCCCTGAATGATGCAGAGTAGCTGAATTCCCTGCAGCACGTAATCCATCAGGTAAATAAAAACAGGAATTCGTGCATCGCCATGGTAACAGGAAACCAAAGCAGAATCTGTGACCTTCTCTGCTCTTTCTTGGCATCTCTGTTTTGGATTTCACATCAAAAAGGGAGAGAGTAAATATTTTCTGAAAGTGAAGACAAAAAGTCACAGTTCTGGAGTAAAGAGAAGCCAATGGCCATGCCTTCTCTTCAAGCCAAGGATGGTTCTGCTTTGGAAAAGTGTCTGGAAGTCTCCTGGTGGGAGCCTAACAAAGCAGGGGCTCTAAACTAGCAAACCCCAAATATACCATCTTCTCCTACGCTACCAGATGGCTGCCCTTCACACCAAAGCACAGCTCTGAATTGCTCTACAGTGACCCTTCTGTTGATTAAACAGCAGCACTGAGGCTCCAGAGGGAGCCTTGTCTGCTCTTCCCTCATGGACAGGATGGAAGCTGTTATCTCTAATCATTTATTATTGTTTTTTATTGAGTGCCAACAAGGTGTTTCAGTTAAGGACCCGGGGAGCAGATGTTTGAGGGTCTCTGGGGGTCTAACCCTGCAAGGGGTAACACATTTTTTCCAGCAGGCTGTCTAGATGGACATACAAGTTAAACCAAAGCCCACTCCAAAGTCTGTCACCATGGCTTGTGACCAGGCAATAGTCTATTTTATTTATAACATAATGCATGCATTTCTGTCCCTGTAAGAAAAATAAATTCAAATGTACACGAATGCACAGACCTTCTGTATCCTTTGTTCTGCTACTGTACACGTTTTGACAAACATTACCCCTGCGTGGCTGTGGTGTTACAGGCTGTGTTTATTCGGTGACGCTATTAAGCAAACTGTTTGTGTCAATCACAAGTTCAAACACTCAGGAACAGAGATGGAGACAGTCCTGCTCTGGAACAGCTGGCTCCCAGCCCTCCTTTCCTGCCTCTTCCCATTTATATTTGGACTGGATTATTTTTTTTTTAATATCCTTCCTAAAGAAATGAAAGTACAAGCAGTTGAAAGAGGAGAGATTCCCAGATTTACAGTTTCTCTTGTTCAGCAAATCATCACTGTGATAGACTTGCACTAGAACAAACGTCCCTGCATCAGGGCTTCTCCCACTGCATCTTCCACCTGCACATTCACACTACCGACCTGGGGATGGATCATGCACGATCCATGAATTCTTCAGTGGGAGCACAGTGTGGCTGGTCTCTAGATTGTACAGGGTATGACTTTTATATGGTATTTTATTGCTATTTTATGGTATTTTATATGGCATTTATATTTATATGGTATTTCTTGGCCTCTCTGTTCTATTGTTTATGGAACCATGCTGAGTTTGTGTGTGTCTCCAGAGTGATCTTCCTGCGCCTGAACTCCTCACGCTGCCTCTCTGGTGTGGAGCTCTATTTACTATTCTCCCAGGGTTATTTACTGCACACGAATAAACAAAACGTGATCACTTATTTATACGTCTGTAATTACTGTCTACAGTTACTAAATCCCAAGCCAAATTCACCTCCAGCATAAACAAGTGGCAATTATTCCAGAGCTGGCCCGAGGTCTGTGTACTCTGCTAACACCTTCCCTGCTCGCTGGAGTAAGGGACAAGCACGGAAAAGCTCAGCAGGAGCAAAACTACATTGGGATCCTCTGAAAGGGACGGTGCACGGGATTAACCTGGGATATTTCTGGAGTAACATTTGTCCCCTGATGCCGAGCACACTTGTTAGACAGTAACTCAGCGCGGAGAGCTGGAAGCACGCCGAGGTGCTGCACGGAGAGGCGGCTGGCAGGCTGCTCATCCCCCGGGGCCGCTGCAGAACACACGGAGCACACCAGGCTGCGATGAGCACAGCCAGAAGGAGATGCTACCGACCGCACTCCCTGGAACCGGGGATCCTTCCTGCATCCCTGGCTGCTGTCCTGGAGAGCCTGGATGCTCCTACGCCGCGTTCCCCAGGAGGAGACAGCCGAGCCATTCCCCACAATGAAATATACAAAACAGCATCGATTTTTTTTCCTCTGCTAATTAAATGCAACATAATTAAACTACGTAACTTCGCTGCTTGATTTGCACAACACTAATTGAATCTTTAAGCGTACTACTCCCACTACAGAGAAAAACAGGGTCATTCAACCATCTAAAGTGACAACTGAGAACCAGGCACGACTCCAGAAGCACAGAGAGACAATATGATCCGTGCTTGAGCGTTTCCTTGTGAGAGCTGGAGGACCCTCAGCAGCCGCCCCTGCCTCTGGCTCTCGTGAGCACCCCAGGCAGAGGGGAAAAGGGAGGAAAAAAACCTGCAAGTTCCCTCTGACATTTGCCCGCGGACTCATCTTTTCGCATCCTGCACAAACACCAGGAGAGGAAAGTTGGGAGAAGTTGAAATTAATCATTGCGCGTTAGGCCCCAAAGCGCTGCAGCGCCCGGCTGTGCTGATGCTCGGCTGCACGGCAAGGACGGAACGGGTGCGAGAACACAAAAAAATAAAATAAAGGAACTAGGGGGGAAAAGAGGCAAACAACGAGGAAAAAGGAA
>NW_005054329.1:4348921-4360404 GCF_000277835.1 Geospiza fortis | reverse complement strand
CATCGGGATCCTGGGATGGACATCGGGATCCTGGGATGGACATCGGGATCCTGGGATGGACATCGGGATCCTGGGATGGACATCGGGATCCTGGGATGGACATCGGGATCCTGGGATGGACATCGGGATCCTGGGATGGAATCCCGGCACGGGCATCGGGATCCTGGGATGGACATCGGGATCCTGGGATGGATATCGGGATCGAGGGATGGAATCCCGGGATGGGCATCGGGATGCTGGGATGGAATGCCGGGGTGGGCATCGGGATCCTGGGATGGACATCGGGATCCTGGGATGGAATCCCGGCACGGGCATCGGGATCCTGGGATGGACATCGGGATCCTGGGATGGACATCGGGATCCTGGGATGGAATCCCGGCACGGGCATCGGGATACTGGGATGGACATCGGGATCCTGGGATGGAATCCCGGCACGGGCATCGGGATCCTGGGATGGACATCGGGATCCTGGGATGGATATCGGGATCGAGGGATGGAATCCCGGGATGGGCATCGGGATCCTGGGATGGAATGCCGGGGTGGGCATTGGGATCCTGGGATGGGCATCGGGATCCTGGGATGGAACGCCGGCATGCACATCGGGAACCTGGGATGGACATCGGGATCAAGGGATCAAACACCAGGGTGCCATTGGGATCGAGGGATGGGCACCAGGATCGAGGGATGGACATCGGGATCGAGGGATGGAATCCCGGGTTGGGCATCGGGATCCTGGTATGGACATCGGGATCCTGGGATGAGGATCAGAATTCCGGGATGAGCATCAGGATCTCAGAATTGGATTAGAATTCCAGGATGGGCATCAGAATCTAGGGATGAGGATCAGAATCCAGGGATGGGCATCAGGATCTCAGAATGGGATCAGAATAGTGGATTTGGCATCAGGATCCAAGGATGAGGATCAGAATCGAGGGATGGGATTGAAATCCCGGGATGGGCATCAGGATCTCGGGATGGGATCGGAATCGCAGGATGGGCATCAGGATCCAGGGACATGTTTGGCCAGAAGGGACCGCAGCAGGTCCAACCTCCTGCTCAAGAAGGGTCATGTCAGCACCTGCGACCAGACAGGTCTGGGATATCTCTGGTGAGGGACACTCCACACCCTTTCATGTCTCTGTCCCAGTGTGTGGGCATTGCACAGGCAGGAAATCCTTCCTCATGTCCAGGTGGAACTTGGTGTGCATCCGTTTCTGCGCATTTCCTCATGTCCAAGTGGTTGGCACCACCAGGAAGAGCCTGGCTGTATCTTCTTGGCATCCCCTTTTAAATAGTTACACACATAATGTGGCCTCTTCTCAAGGCTGAACAGCCGTAACTCCCTCAGTCTTTTCCTAGGAACCCAGGTGGTTTTCCCCCCAGAATGCAATCCTCGGGATGCACAGCTGGAAGGAGCAGGGACCCCCATCCTGAGCTGTCCAGGAATGTCCTGCTGATGCTCCTGACCCTTCAGCATCTCCTCAGGCCTCACAGGTTCTATCTTTTTCCAAATCCATGGCAGAACCTTTCTTTCGGAGCAGTCAGCAGCAAAATTAAAATTAATCAATTACAATTTACTCTCTACAACTGTCTGAAAGAAGGTTGTGGCAAGGTGAGGGTCAGCCTCTTCTCCCAGGCAGCCAGCAACAGAACAAGGGGAAACAGTTTCAAGTTGTGCCAGAAGGTTCAGATTGGGTATTAGGAAAAATTTCTTAATGGAAAAAGTGGTTAAGCATTGGAACAGGCTGCCCAGGGCAGTGGTTGTGTCACTGTCCCTGGAAGTGTTCAAAAAATGAATAGAAATGGGTTAGTGGGCATGGTGGTACAAGAAGGTTGGACTTGATGATACTGGAGGTAATTTCCAACCTTAGTGATTCTGTGATCCTATGAAAAGGGAGCAAAAGTGGGATTTGTGCAAAGCTGACTGCAACAGGCCCCCAGTGCTGCTGCCCCAGAGCATCCTCACAGCATCTACAGACACCCCAAACCCACACTCGGGCCAGGCATGACAAACACGAGCCCAGGTTGGCCAGCAGGGCTGCTGGAAGCCCCAGAGCAGCCCCAGCCAGCTCTGTGATCCTGCTCCTGCTCCCTGACACCCCCAGCTCCGTGTCTGCCAGCCCAGCCTACACACACTGGCTTTAGTCTGAGCCCAGGGAGCAGTGGCAGCTCCCTGGGGACAAGTGGCTTCACTCCCCAGGGAGGTGACAGCAGAGCCTGGGGAGAGGGCTCCAGGCCATAATAAAATAATTATGGTCCTGTTTGAAAATGAACTCATTTCTACAACTTAATTAGGGACAAACATCTCAACAATGACTTACAGGTAGCCCTGTGCTGTGGGCCAATAAATCTGCAGCCTGGTGAGCTGTCAGAGGCTGTTTACTTCCCTTACCAAATAAATCATTCACGAGGCTGCTATTTCTGTAAGCTTTCCTTATACACAACTTTGAAAGTGACTTCATGAGCCTGTTTAAACATCTCACACACCCAGGGCCAGGCAGAAGGTATAGCAGGAAATGTCTAAGAGGCAGAGTATGCATTTTTCTCTAGTTAATTTTATCGTTGAGAGGCTTGTGGAGAGCTCCTGAGTACATTTGCTTAATAAATCCAATTTTTAAAAAAAGCAAGATTTAGGTGGAGGCTTTCCCCTGGCTCACACAGATGTAAATGGTGGCTGTTGCAGCCACGCTGAGCTGTGCTGACTCACTGGTATTAGTGAGCAGTAGTAACAGGGAGCTGCAGAGGGTGATGCTAATGAGAGCAGACCCGACTGGGAGTACACACAGGAAGCAGACAGATGAAGTAACAAGCTGCTATTCTTACACCCTCCCGTTTTCAGACTTGGGCAAGGGAGAAGGAGCTTGTGTGCAATAATGTGAGATATGAACAGAACAGCTACTAAATTGGAAGGTCTTTTCATAGTCTCTGATATAAAAAGCCCCGTTGTGCCCATGATGTGCTGCCTTCCGGGGGATGCTGGAGCTTCTCTTGTGGTTTCTGCATTGAGATGTAACTCACAACGCTGGGAAAACCTGATGCTTCTAAATATCCCCAGGAGTCAGCTGGGGAAAAACAGCTCAGAGCTGATTGTGTCCATCTGATCGTGTTGTTAAGGGCAGAGCTGTGGCTGCAGAGCAGGAGGGGATCTGTGGAGAGAGATGTCACTTTCCAGGCTGGTACAGAGCAGTGCGAGACCCACAGGGATGGTTCTTGCAGCACATTTGGGTACAGGGAAAGGGATGGCAGGAGCTGGGCGCCTTCAAGAGGGAGCAATGCTGGAACACCCTACAAAGAGCCATATTTTCAGGTGCTGATGCTACATCAGGAAGAAGAAATGAAGAATATGTTGGGTACCTGCTTTGTTATTGGATGAGAGCGCAGTGCCAAAGTTCACCTTGTTGCCAGATGTGGAGGCAACATCTGGAGCCTCCTTGCCCAAATATTTCTTGGCTGGGAGAAACTCCCTGGCAGCAAAACCTGCAGATGGTGGAACCCCTCTCTGGAGGCAGCCCCAGACGGGCTGACAGCACCTAGGGAAAGCCACAGCCACAAAGTGCAGCCCCACAGGGTCATTTCCTGAGTCACTGAGCTGTGCAACTGACCCACTGAGCGGGGGAAATTGTGCAAGAAATGCCGGGGAGGCTGGAGCTGCACAGTTACAGAGCTCTCCTGCCCTCTAGTGAGGCTCAGCCCAAATCCCGGCTGATCCCATCCCAGCCCTGCTCTCCTGTTCCCCTCCAGGTTGTGGGATCAGGGCTCAGGTCCTGCTGGGTCTGTCCCTGCAGAAATCCCAGGAGGAAGTGACCATTCACCTCCCAAAAAAAGCTGTTCGAGTGGGCTTTAGTAGCATGAAAATAACAGGGAAAATATTTAAAGGGAATAATAATAATAATAATATAATTATTATATTTATTATTACATAATAATAATAACAACAATAATAATAAATTTATTATTATATTTATTATTACATTTATTGCATTTATTTTTATTATTATTAAGGGAAATTATTTAGGGAAATGCAGTTTAGCCAAATACCCTCTCGCAAAACGCCTTCTGCACCAGCACTGGCCTTGATAAAATCGCTGCTCAGGGTGGTTGCAGTTTGATTGAGACTCCTAAGCTCACTGAAAAACCTTATCCAGTGTGACAAACACTCATCCCAAGTGACAAACACACCACAGTGACCCCATGTGCCCCACCCCTGCTCAGCCTGAGGGGTGGGAAGTTTTCCCATTGGGAAATGGTGAAAACAGAATTTATTGGAAGCAACTAAAGTTGAAGGGCAAGATTATCATCTCCTATTAATGGCTGCAACTCCTCCGAGGTGGAAAAAATAGGAGTGGGATGCCAGTATGAGGTGGAGGAGAGGAATTGTTTGGGGAAGGAGAAGCACAGTCATGGGGGACACACTCTGGGTGAGAGACTCAGAAAGGGACAGAGCTCTGTGTCAGTCCCCTGGAAAATATACCTGATGTAATCTGCATCAAAGTTCAGAAGAGAAAAAAAAAAAAAAAAAAAAAAAAAAGGCAAATGGGAGACACTGACTTTGGGCAAATCCCTGCTTTCCCCACCTGGAGGAAGGGTCAATGTTCAGGTTTTTTTGGCACAGCAGCTGATGGTACCTGGCTGGTGGTCCCAGCTGTGTGCCAGACCCCTCTGCTCAGTGTGCTGGGGTGAGAGACAAGTTATTCTTATTCTTATTCTTATTCTTATTCTTATTCTTACCACTACTACTATTATTGTTGTTGTTTTGTTGTTGCTATTTTATTTTTATTTTAAATTTTAATTTTATTTTGATTTTGTGTTTAATTTATTTTTATTTTTATTTTTATTTTTATTTGGAGAGCTGATGGTCTGGGCAGATTGTCCAGGCTCCCCCTGTGCATCCCCCGTGGCCCTGGGTTGGTCCCCCTGAGTGCTCCCACCCTGGGGGGAGTTTCCACCGATTCTCCCATTCTCTCAGGATTGTCAGGACTCGCTTTCTCGCAGCTTTTTCCTTGGAAAAAGGCGAGATTTGGGCGCAGGCTCTAGAGGGCAGCATCTGCCGGCACATGGGGCTGGGGGCACCGCCGGTCCCCCCGCCCCGCGCAGCCCCGGCCCGGAGAAGCCTCGGGGCGAGGAAGAGGAGAAAAGCCCGGCAGGGATCATCCCTCAGGTGCTCGCTGTCCTCTGCCTGCAGGTGGGACAAGGAGCGATGGAATCACAGAATGGGCAGGGAGCCTTAAAGGCCATTTAGTTCCAAACCCCCTGAAAGGAGTAGGGGACACCTCCCACTGTCCCAGGCTGCTCCAAGCCTGTCCAGCCGGGCCTTGGGCACTGCCAGGGATCCAGGGGCAGCCCCAGCTTCCCTGGGCACCTGTGCCAGGGCCTGCCCGCACTCATTGTAAAGAATTCCTTCCTTATATGTAATTTAATTGACCCTCTTCCAGTTAAAAGCCATTACCCCTTGTCCTATTGCAACATCCCAACCTTGAAACACTTTGGTCCCTTCCCTGCTTGGTCACAGACCTTTGGTTTGTTGTTTTGTTTTGTTTTGTTCCCCAGACAATTCTCCAGTCCAACAAATCCATTGGGTGTCTGGAGTGGGTCACTCAATGTTTTGGGGCTCCCCACCTGCAAAACACCAACAGCCAGGTGGGCAGGAGGGAGAGACTCAGGTCACTGGGACTGGGGGGTTAATCAAAAAATAAATAAATTGCACTTTCACGTACATCTGTTAAAGTGGCAGCTTAAAGTAAAGCTTTTTGATGTCTTTTTCTTAGTCTTTGTGAAAAGAAGTAAATAGGGGGGAAAAAATTGTTGGCCCCACACTGCCACAGGAGGATGAGGTGGATCTGAGGAGGACGCTGAGAAGAACCCCAGGCCCTGGGATTATTAAAAAGAAAAACTGAGAGAGAGATTAAACAGCTTATGACAAGGCCTTTGTACATTTAAAATAATTAGGAAGGTGAGGGTGGAGGGAGAAAAGGCTGTAAAGGTTCTTTCTCTGGTTTAATCTTCCCCCTCTACTGGGGACTATATTTCACAGTGGAAACAAAAGTGTGTGAATCACCAGCACAGGATTCTCTGGCTAACGAGGTGTCTGGCACTCCCAGGTGTTCTGTCAGCACTTCTCAGTGCCCAGACGTCTGGCTGTCCCTTCACCCCCACACGTGGGAGTTCACATCGATGGCTCATCCTCCTGGGCTTATTGGCATCGTGGCAGATAATTGAATAAAGATCTTTGCTGTGCGTGGCTGGAGCTCAGCTGCTGACTCTGCTGACCACATCATGGTCCATCTGTGCTGTCCCTGAAGAGTAAAAGCAGCTCTGAGCAGGGTCTCTGAAGCCTGCCCTGACTCCTCTGGCTTCTGGAATTTGTGTTGCTGAGGGCAGAACAGGAGGGAAGACCCTGCTTCTTTCAGAGGAAGGGAACAGGATATCTGGGGCACTCCTTTCCCCTTGCAGATAATGAGGGCATCTTCCCAGAGCCACAGAGACATCTTCCCAGAGACACAGATGCTCCCAAACCCTTTGGATGGCTTGGACATCACCTAGTACCACGCTGCATCACAGATCTTTGGGCACTGAGCAGGCAGGGGAGAGGAAAGTTTGTCAGTTTGTCAGTTTGTCAGTTTGTCATCTCGTGGCACAGGCTGCTGGACACACCAGGATTGTAGGAAATGCACTTTAGACTCTGCCTGCTGCAACTGAGTTCTTCCTCCATCTGCAGCATCATCACTGGTCACTGCTGAAGATGGAGCACGGGGAGATGGACACATTTCTGTGGAAAACTCTCCCTTCCAAGCAGAAGATGCTCCTGCTGAGGAGCTCCACACCCTGAGCTGCTTCATTGCAATGCAGTTCCCATCCACCTCTGGATGAGGGAGACAACTCACCATGAAGCCAAGGGGTGTTCAGGAAGGACAGGATGGAGGGGCCCAATTTAGAGCACCAGAAGCAAGCCCAGCTCATACACAAGCCCTCTTTAAAACCTTGCTTTTCTTCCAGGTCATTTCCCATGGACAAGTGACCCTTCCTGCCTCACACCACAGAGCAAGCAGATGCTGAAGGTGAACCAAGTCACTCCCTGCAGGAAAAGAGCGAAAGGAAAACGAATCAAAAAAGGAAATCAAAATCAATATTACAAAGTCAAATCATAAAAATTGTGTTATGGAAACAAAGGTCACCCAGGGAAAAATGTAATTGGACGTGACAGCCTAGATTGCCCCTCCCTGCCAATCCCAGGTGGGGAGACCTTGTGCCCAAGCCAAAGTGTCACCTGGCCATGCTGCTGAAGCTCCTCAGGGTCTGTACAGCTGTCAGCAGCTGCAGGGAGGGAGGATGGAGGAGAGAAACCCGGGGGAGCTGCAGGCAGCCTGGCCTGAAACAGCGGAGGTCCTGCAGGGCAGGAATGAGCTGTGCTGGCAAATCCACCTGGGGAGCCCAGCAGGGAATAAAGGAGCCTGTGGCAGGTCATGAGGGAGAGGTGCTGAGTCCTGAGGGCTGCAGGAGATCCAGCCTTGGGAAAGGCAGCACTGCCTGGCAGCACCAGCACAGGGATGTGCACAGCACAGAGGGAATGTGTTTGCTTTCAGTGCAACAAGGTGACTTGGGCAAGGCCAGCCTCTGTGTGCCTCAGTTTCCCCTTTTGCAATTAGACAGGGGAGGCACAGACACCTCTGGACCTCATTAATGAGCACAGGTATGAACATGAACCAGTGATTCTCATCCAGCCCCTCCAAGGTCTCTCTCCTGCAGGGTGACAAGCTGCAATGCCTCATGCAGATCTCCATTTTGGCCCTCCTGGTCTTGAAGGAGGGTCTGAGCGACCCCCAGGTTGCCCCCATTATGCTGCACAAGCCCTGATACATTTCAGAGAGCATTGTAAATGTGGGGCACGTCCCTCTGATAAGGATGCAAACTTCAAACCATTATTCCTCAGCCCACAGCACTTCTCTTCATCCTCAAGCTGGTGCTGATGGGTTGTTTGGTGCAGTTTTTTTTTTTTTCTTCCTTCCTTTATTTTATTTTATTTTTAAACTTGACCTCCTGATTCCTCCCAGGAATTTATGTTAGATTCTTTTTATTATTATTACTTTCTTTCTCTTTTTTTTGTTTTGTTTTGTTTTGCACAAAGTCAGCAGCAGGGAGATAAACTTCCCATGAAGTCTATTTGCCAACAAAGCTTTCTTTAGCACAGCAGACAATAGGAAAGCAAAGCAAATGCTCTGGCTGGACATGACATTTCCAGCACCATGGTGACCACATTGCTGCTCACTGTCCCCCCACAGCTGGCCCAAGGGTGACCTTCAGCTCCATGAAATTCTGATTTTCATGTCAACTGAGAGCCTGCCTACCTGTGCTGGGGGGGTCCCACTGCAGGAGCTGGAGCTTCTCAATTCTTTGGCAGCCCCATCTCAGCAATCTCCTCTTTCAATTCCTCTTAGCAGCTTTGTTACCTTGTTTTGGCCTCCAGTGCTTCCCTGCAGGCTCTGGTATTTGGGGGATGGCTCCTGCATGCTATGGGGCAGCTGGAGTTAACCAAGGAATAAGAAAAGAGTAAAAAAGTCACTCAGCCTTCAGTACAATTAGCATGGGACCAAATCCTGTTTTCCCCCCAGCTTAAAGGTGGACAGGGTTTAGCTCAGCTTCTGATAAAATTGACACTGCTGTGGTCAGGATGGCAGAAAACCCAGCATGCAGCACACTTCAGATGGACATCAAGACTCATTTCCTTGTGGCTGAAAGAGGAGTAAGATAACCCCTCAGCAAGCTGGAAAAGCAGTAAAAGCCAAACTTGGAGGAAACCCAGGGGATAAAATCAGGGATTCAGCCTGGTTGCCTTCCAATAACAAAAAAAAAAAAAACGAACTGGTTTTACTACTAATAATATTTAACTAGTAATAATATTTAACTAATAATAATATTTAACTAATAAGTATCCAGGTGAGCTAGATGAGTGGGGAGTGGGGAAAACCCTTTGACAAAGGGGATTTCTCCCCCTGAGACCCCCAAGGAGAAGGCAGTGGGGAGCCCTGCCTGCCAGCCCTTGGCCACAAATAATTCTGTATAAATTGGGCCACCTGCCCAGTTAAAGAGGAGCCTGTGCACTGCCTGCATCACCCCTTGGTGGGTTTGGATTTGCAAACACAAGGAGCTGCTAAGGCTGTGGATGTGATGGGAGAGAGCTGGGGAGAGTCAGGAAGGGGAACAGGATTGCTCCCCGTTACACAGGGATGCTGCTAAGGGATAATGGGGAGCAGCAGCAGCAGCATCTCTGTGTCTGGGGGGTCCAGAGAGGCTCTGGACCATGCAGCAACAAGGCCTGGGGGGACTCAGAACAGCTCTGTGAGTCCCAGCAGAGGCTGAGCAGTCAAGAACTCAAAAAGGAGCCGGGGCTGGGAAACGCGACTGCGGATCTCAACTGCTGCAACAAAGCACACAGAGAAAAGCACAGAGATCCTTCTACTGCTGGATGGGGGCTCTTCCTGAGGGATAAAACCACAGGGAAGCAGCCTGGCACTGCTGCAGGGAGGCCCAGGAGCAGGGGGTGTGATGGGGAGCAGCTGCCCCTTCCCAAAGTTTGGACAGAGCGGGGAGAGGCGGCAGAGCTGCTGTGACTTTATAAACTTCACCTTCAGCAGAGGCTGCTCATCACCCCATCATCCCTGCCAGCACAGAGCAGAAATGGAAAAGATCCAAAGAATTGCAACAAATAGTATCAATAATCCATGAGAAGAGATTAAAAAGACTTAAGGCTATTTAGTTTTAGAAGAAGAGGGGATGGGATAGAGGTGAAGACAAGGAAGGCAGAGGCATACAAAGCACTGAGTGAGGTAGAGGAGCACAAATTAGCCCCTGTAGCACCAAAAAGGAGACTTTCAATGCAGTTAGAGGAGGGTACCTTCCAAACCAGGAGCAGGCAGAGCTGCAGGGTTGCCCTGCCATGAAGATCCACAGGAACGTGGAGCTCAGCAGGATCTCCAAACTGGGCACAAACTGGAACAACAGTGGTGTTGGCCAGGATTAAATTTAATAAGCCACAAACTGTCTTGCCCAGGATTTTGTACCTCTGGGGTCTCTGGCATGGACTGTGCTGAAGACAGGACATGGGGTAGGGATTTAAACCTCTGTGGGTAATTCCTGTCCCTTCCATGTTAAATAGCCCAAGGACAGGCCTGGGGCTACTGATGGGGAAATAGGAGCTGCATCCCAGCATCTGCCTGGAACAGATCCCACAAGCATCCTTGAGGGATTGAGAGAAATCCTTTAGAGGACCTATAAAAAAAGAGCGACTGTGAATAATTACTGTCATCTACAAGGTGCCCTTCATCTTGGACCTCAGAGTGAGAGGCTGTGCCTGGGGAAACTGAGGCACGATGACACAGGTGGGAGCCCAGAGCTCCTGCCCACACTGCAACAAGAGCTCTCCCTCCCAGAGCTGCACACCTCCTCGGCAGCAGGGGCACAGCAGAGAAAGGAAAGCAGGTTATAAATTCAGGGTGGGTGCTCAAGGGGGCTCAGGGGGATGGAGGGAAGGATCTGGGGGGCTTCTGTGGCATCAGCTGGGTTGGTTTGTCCCCCTGGCCTGCAGCTGGCAGCACCCCCAGGCTGGGTGGGACAGGGGGTCTGCAGCCAGCACAGCCCAGCTGTCCCCTGGGATGGTGGCACCAGCGGGAGGAGGGACAGGGCACCCCTGGCACCTGGATCAGCCGCTCCTCATGGTTTGTTCGGAGGGTTTTGCTGGTTTGCTGCAAGAGGCCAAAGCAGAGGAGCTGTCAGGAGGCCAGTGACATTTATGAAGTATTAATCCCTGCAGTGTGTCACTTGCCAGCCTGTTTGATAGTGCCTCTGTGCTGGCTACCACGGCTTCTCACCTCTCTGCTGCTCAGGACAGCGTTTGCTATGCTTCAGGGACTTGCTGGATATTTTTCCTACCTTTTTCTACCTTCTCTTCCTCCTGTCCCACAGCTGCTCTCCCCTCCTGGATTCACCCACAATTTGCTTTGATCATCTTCTCCTTCCCTCTTACCCCAAGCCCCCAGCTTCTCCCCAGACACAATCCCCAGTGCTCTCTGCCAGCTCAGCCCTATTTCATCTTTAAACGAGGCTTAAAAGACTCTTTACCGGGGAAGAAACAAACATTCCTCCTCCCTCTGCCCCCGTGGATTCCCTGCCAGCCCAGCCCAGCCCGGAGGCTCCCGGCCAGGCTGGGGCTCAGGGAGCATCACCACGGTGACACCACTTCTGTTCCTCAGCCGCCCTCGGGGAAGAGAAAATGAGCAACTGTAGCTTTAAAACAAAGATTAGATGCCATTTTCCCCCCCACCCCTCTCCCTGCCTTTCTCTCTCCTTTTTTAAAGGGAACTTGTCAAGGTTTCCATCAATAATAGATAATGGTGCATCACTCTGGCAGGTTACACCCTCCGGCTGTTTTGATATTTTCCAGAGAATTTGTCAGCAATCTTACAGCAAAGGAGGGCTGGGGGAAGGGTGCT
>NW_005054329.1:4348531-4348911 GCF_000277835.1 Geospiza fortis | reverse complement strand
CTGCTGCTAAATAATTTATTAATTGCTCTTTCTCTCTCCCTCTTTAATTCTCTCTCTTCTGCAGCGTCTCGCAGCCCGTGGCCCTCACTCGGTGACAGATGAGTTTGTCACAGGCACCAGACAGCTCCTGCTCCCCAGCACTGGGCTGGGAGAGCTCAATGTGACCCTGGCACCAGCTCCAGGCCTGGTGACACCAGGGGGACACCGAGGGCTCTCCCAGAGCAGCTGAGACACCCCACTCTGTGCCTGGGTGATCCACACCCGGCTGCTGCAGCCCAGGAGCTCAAGGACAGCAGCACGGGGGTCCCAGCACCCTGGGTGTCACCAGAGGAGGGGTGCCAGCCATGCCCAGCCAGGGAAAGCAGCCCTGGTGCCCTCTC
>NW_005054329.1:4345074-4348485 GCF_000277835.1 Geospiza fortis | reverse complement strand
AATCCAACGTGGGCAGCTCTTACCTTGGGAGGGCAGGAAAATGGAAATTTTGGTCTCCATACTTCAGGAATCTCCTTCCCTGTCCCTTCCACAGACCTGAGCCCAGGAGACACAGCCAAGGTCCATTGAGTTGGCAGCTGAGCTAAACACGAACTTGCACATGATTTGGGCCTTGCTCAGCTTCTTGTGGCTTGGCTTCTATTTTAATTAATAAATACTTAATTACATAGTTAATATTTTAATATTTCCTTTAAAAAACATCTGATTTAATGGAATTACTGCCAGCTATTTGTTTTGTATTACTTTTATGTTTATTTTCCTCTTTCATTTCTCATTTTCCCCTCCAACCCACTGCTCTAATCCCTGAAGCTCCCAGCTGATCTTTGCTACTGGAAATTAGGGAGGAAATTTGCTAGAAACTGCTACTGGAAATTTCCAGGCTTTTAGGTGAAATGCAGTCTGGCCCTTGGTGCTGGCATCCACCAGCCTGAAGTGTTAATGTGGATTATTAGCACTGGGTACCTCTCTGCAAATGTACCAGGGGAGGAGAGGGGAGGGGAGGCAGAGGGGCAGTGCCCAGGGAGGGGAGGTGAGACAATATTTCTGTTAAAAATTGGTTAGAAACTGTACTGGGAGTGTGGTCCCATTTTTAATGGGATGATCCCAAAGATGGGGAGAACCCCGAGGCTGTGTTTGCCTTTCAAACCTTACCTGGCTGCTGTCAGGAGCAGCTCACTGCACCCAGGCCAGCATGGAGAAGGGCTCCAGCTGTGGGGATGTGACCTGCAGCAGGGACAGCTCCTCTGCTCCTCTCCTCAGCCCTTGGCTCCCTGCTGCAGCTCCTCTGGCTCCAGGGTACTGCATACGGTGGGGGGATGCACTGAATTTAAGCAGATATTGCTTCCTGCATCCCCTTCCTTTCCCTTTCCCTTTCCCTTTCCCTTTCCCTTCCCTTCCCTGGCAGCCCTCAGCTCACAATCACACCTGATTCTCCAAGTCCAGCTCCAAATCCACATTTCCCCAGCCCAGGTGAGCTGAGCCCAGGTGAGCTGAGCCTTACCTGGGCTGGGACATCTCCCCCATCCTCTCTGGGAGCCCATGAGGACAGTGGGTGTTTCCATGAGCAGCCTGTTGGGATAATAAAAGAAATAAACAGAAGAGTTACAGCCAAGGCACTTGGGGCACCATAAAACAGGCTAAAAGCAAATACAGCATCGTTAATCCATCATAAAATAACAGCTCCTTACGATCCTGAATGCATCAAAAATGCACGAGAGACCAGCAGGGCCACAATTCACCCAGGGCTGTGTGGAATGTGAAGCAGGGCTGGAAACAAACCCCAGCCTGCTGGGCAGTGCCTGAACCGGGGCTGCAGGAACTCCCACCTCCCTGCCCAGGTGTGTGTAAAACCAGCGACACCAGGAAGAGAGGTGTGCTGATGAGAGATGTGCCCATGCTCCTGCTGCTGGTGGAGCTGGAGATGACAGGGAGTCGGTGTCAGGAAAGGAGGAGATGAAATAAATCCGGATGGAAACTTAACGGGGCTCTTTAGTGCTCCATCTTCCCACTAATGAGGTTCTGCATGTGAGGGCAGGAGAAAAAAAGCCACCAGGCACTAATAAAGCCCGGTGACTTTGCTGACTGCAGGCACTGGTGCTAATGAAGTCACCAGAGAGATGGGAGTCCTCTGGCAGCTCTGACATTGCTCTGTAGAACTGTTATTTTAATTCACTCTGAGGAAACAACAATAAAAATGGGGAAAAAAGCCACAGACTGGTGTGGCACGCCCAGGCAGCAGCTGATGCTGGTTTGCTCAGCACCTGGGGAGCCTGGGTGGGAGATGGGGTGGGAATGGGGGTGGTATGGGCCCATCGAGGGGTGGGATGCTCAGCTCTCCTCAGAGCTGGGCTGTGAGCACCTCCTGATGATCCAAACCTGTGCCAGGAGCCCTGGGGGCACATGGGCAGTGTGAGGTCAGATCCTGGAGAGGAAGGCAGGACAGAGAGATGGATCCCACACTGGATTTCAAAGAGTCCATAAATGCCACATGCACCCTCCAGAGCCATCCTTGGAGCAGACACCCAGCAAGGGCCATTTGATAACCCTGGAGGTAGAGGATTGTTTCCTGGAAGCAATGGCTTTATACATACAGACATATATTTAAATATATTTTTACATATAAATAATATTAATATTATTAATATATTAATATAATTTACACATAACATATCAATATATTGATATATAAATATATACACATATATATGTATATATCTACATATATATAATATATATATCACATATATATAAAAATATATATACAATAATATACTATATATATATATGGTATATTATTTATACCTAGCATATCAATATATTAAATAAAAATCCCTAAATGTTCCTCCTCATGTACATGTGTGTGTATATACATATAAAAGCTCAGGGCCATAGTCTGGCACTGACAGGCTTTAGCAGAGGCTGGTTTTGGAAGCCTCACGATGTGCCCTGAAATCCCCATTTCATCAGCTTTTATTTGAGCTCCAGTGAAGTTAAGGAGGAGTCGTTTCACCGTCCTGGAGCTGGCAGTGCCCGGTGTCCTCATTGTCACCTCGTGGAGCAGGGAGGAGCAGGCAGATCCCCCCTGGGGTTCTCCAATGCCTCTTTTTAATTAGAAACCTCGTCTCTGAGTCTTACATGCCCTTCCACAGGGTTAGTTGCACTCACCTGCTTAATCCTGGGAGATTATTTTCTGGTCTTTTTTGAAAAATAACCCAACCACCCCAAACTCTTTGGTCTCTTTCAGTTCTTTTCATTTCACCTCATTTAATTCCTTGCCAGCTTAATGACTTGGTAGTGATGAATAAGATGAAAATTAGGGCTTAATAAGTGTTAGGAAAAGACAGTTTTCTTGCTGATGAAGGGAGCCTGGTGGTGGGAAAGTGGAGCCTGGGGAGAGCACAGAGATAACCCCAAAGCTCCTCCCGACCTTGAGAGAGGTGATGCCAACTCCAGCTGCAACTGGTGACAATGACAAGCTGCAGAGAGATCAGGGATGTGGGGCTGGACCAGCCAGGGATGGCACAGCTCACAGCTGTGAGAAATGCGTATTTTTATGATTGGCTTTTTGCAAATATTCAAATGAATATTATATGTGTTGCGTTAGAAAGTAATGCTGTATTTTTAATTCTCTTAAATAGTGTGTTAAATATAGTTTTAGATGTGAAAAATTTGTATTTTATGATTGGCTTTTCACAAATATTAAAATGAATATTATATGTGTTGTGTTAGAAAGTAATGCTGTATTAATTCTCTTAGTATGTTAAATATAGTTTTAGGTTATAAGAAATGTTAAAATAGAAACTGTGCTATGTAGGATACTTTTTTTAAAGAAAGGACTCGCACTGAGATAGC
>NW_005054329.1:4344444-4345000 GCF_000277835.1 Geospiza fortis | reverse complement strand
CAAGGGTGCTGTCAGGATTCAGAGGAAGAGGCTGACACTGCCCAGACAGAATCCTGTGTTTGAATGGAATTTATGCATCATGTATGAGGTGTATGAATATGCAACAGGTTATTGTTTTTAAGGGTTAATCCTCTGTTAATGTGGGTCCTTTTTCAGGCTTATTTTGCCCAGAAAAAGGTACCCAGATATCCATAACTCTTTGTTTCTATTGTCTCATATTGTCCTAATCCAAATTGTCCAAATTATTATTACTCTAATTGTATTTTATTACTATTTATTATTTTACTACTATTTATTAAATTTTATTACTATTTTTTAAATTTTAAAAACAAGTGATCGGCGTTTTTCACACAGCTCGCAGCTCACGCTGCATTAGCTGACTCTGGACATGTCTTCTAATTAATGATAATATTGGAACTGACAGGTTGATCAGGGGAGAAAAGGTGCAGAATTAACTGACCTGTCAGCAGATGTGTCCAACAAGATTCAAACACAAACCTGTCCCTGCCCATCTGCCCCAGCCAGGGCAAACACTGCTGGCACCGTGGGCATTCCT